>NW_028270173.1:44296232-44616411 GCF_037043375.1 Chiloscyllium plagiosum
GAATTCTCTGGTGTGCAATTAGATGAGGTGACTGTCTGAATCGCTTCCCACAATGAATGCAAGTGAATGGTCTCTCATCAGTGTGAACCCGCTGATGTGTCTGGAGGATCGCGAATTGACCGAATCCTTTCCCACATACAGAGCAGGTGAATGGCCTCTCCGCAGTGTGGCTGCATCGCTGATTTTTCAATTCAGATGGGTAACTGAAACCTTTACCACAAACAGAGCAGGTGAATGCCCATTCTCCAGTGTTGCTACGTTGATGATTTTCCATTTTGGATGGATAATTGAATCCTTTCCACATTCCCGACATTTCCAAGGCTTCTCCATTGTGTATATATCCTTACGTCTCTCTCGCTTGGATAATCAATTGAATCTCGTTGACACACAAAACAGTTGATTAACTATTCTGCATCGTAAGTGCTATTGTTGAGGCTGCATAAATTATAAAACGTTATTTCACAGGCAATCTACTGGAATAGACTCACTTGCGTGTGTGTGTGTGTTGGTGCTTCTCTGGTGAAATTTATTCAGGAAATTCTTTCCTCACAAACTGAACAGGCAAAATTAATCTCCTTCCGCATCCAAAGGTAGATGACATTCGAGGTCTAATGAACTGATTGATGCTGCCAGATCTTCATATGATACTTGGTTTGAATTTCCCATCTGTAAATGCTCTTGGTCGAATGCCCTGTAAAAAGGAAATCATAAAAGTTATCAGTGTTATAACAGAGTGAAGTTCAATTGTGTACAGAATATACTTGCTGAACTTGTTTACTTTCAGCTCTACATTCACTTCCCATTCACTCACTCATTCTATTTGTCTGTATCCCAGCATGATACAGCAACTGTTCTTCCCAAGACCAAAAGAAATTATAGATTTGTTAACACAGCTCAATCCATCTTGCAAACCATTTTCCTATCCATTGACTTCATCTTTACTTCCTGATGCTTTGGAAAAGCAGAAAAATCATCAAGGCCCTTCCTACACTAATCTTTGTTTGTTCTTCTATCAGGCAGAACACATCGAATTTATATGAAATTTGTTTGCATTGAAAAAACAGCTTTTTCCCTGCCATTACCGGACTTTTGAATTGACCTCTTTAGTGTTAGTGTTGATCTCTCTCTGCACCATCTCAGCAGGTGGAACATCGTATCCTGCATTCTGTTGTTATCCTCATGCATTTGTACAGAATGGTCTGGCTGTAAAGCAGGTAAGCCAACATTTTTAACTGTACTCCAATACATGTGACAATGATAAATCAAATCAAATCAAATCAAACCTGCCTCTACTCGGTGTCAACATCCAAACCCATCACAGCATTTAAAACATAATTCTCATTTGGTTGACTTTCC
Source organism: Chiloscyllium plagiosum (assembly GCF_037043375.1). Taxonomy (NCBI): domain Eukaryota; kingdom Metazoa; phylum Chordata; class Chondrichthyes; order Orectolobiformes; family Hemiscylliidae; genus Chiloscyllium; species Chiloscyllium plagiosum. The sequence goes on from NW_028270173.1 coordinate 44,297,589, forward strand.
CTTGTTCCCTCATGGATTATGAGTGGCTGTATTCATTTCTCCTCTTGCTGAATCCCCTGAATATTCTGAATCTGACTATATCAAGTTCTATGCAGAACCCTTTATCTTCCATATGAGACTCTGTGCCCAATCTATCTGTGCGATCATCGGAAATGTGCGTTAAGAGGCTATTCCGCTTTCATCAGCTGACGCCTCACACTTACAATATTCCTGCTTGAAATTAGATATGTTCAGTGAACAAAAAGAAATCACTGTCCATTGTAAAACTGAGTCAGACAGACAGGAGAAACGTACCCTGCCTTCTCAAACGTAATTAAGGATGGCCAACATGTTATGGCCTTGATAGAAATACCCACAACCCATTAACTAAAACAAACCACGACTGTAAGGAAAAGCAGAGGAAGCCATTCAGACGGTTGCACCATTCAGTTTTTATCCTGGCCAAACAATGCCCATGTCCTCGCTCCTTGGGAGTATTTGCATGGCGCCTGAATGAGCTCCAATCTTCCGAGGTGATTCCTAAGAGCACTGAATCAGAAACTTAGACCGTTTTACCTTTCAAACTGGAATAATTTCAACGAGAGATATTGTGAGGAAGATTCAAAAACTGCGTGCACATGCACAGAAGACGGGGTATGGCCGTTTTGTTTTAATGTTGCAGGATAATGGTGCCCTCTGCGATTCCAGACGCTGTAGAATATAAATAGCAGGAGGACAGCAAAACACAGGAGCAAAAAATCCTGCCGTCTCGGGGGAAGCAAGTCCAGAGACGAGCATGCGCATTGGGCGTTTCGGAAGTTGACTCGGGTCGGTTTTTGGGGGGAGGGGATAGCCGTGAGAGCTGGTTAAGAGGTGCTGATTGCTGGTGTCGGGGCCCGAATCAGATTTGCTCCGCCTGGCCATTTGGCGTCTGTGGTTTAAAGGGAGCAAGGTTACCATTCACTTGGCGCTATCGGTCTTCCACCATACTCTCGCTGCCAGTCCCCGCTCCCTTTTCTCCTGTCCACCGCATCTGGTTCGAGACAAAGGAGCATCCAGAATGCCCCGCTGCCCGTCCTGGTGAGCATGCGCGCTTTCGGCACCATCGAATTCAAAGGTTTGGACAGAGTACTTACTCAATCGCAGAGCATTGTGGGTATTGAACTTGCGATTACTGGTTGGCTCTTCAAAAGCGTCGAATTTATTGTGATCAGCCCCCAAAGGTGTTTTCCCCACCCGCAGAAGTTGTTATGCATTTTCGATTTCGTAATTTTATGGTTACCTTTTTCTGTAATTAAGCAAGTTCACTCAGGCATTGTTGTTACCCAGTGCAAGATTCAGGACGGTACTTCTCATGGTTCACCACTGGAGTGTTGAGTACAACTTATCCATCATTTATTCAACCGTTTCATTTCTTGACTGGCTGGTTTGAAAACTTTCCTGAATACAGACTCTTCACACCAACTTATCATGCGTAGATGTCCAATTATCCAAGTTTTGATCTTGTTTCGAACAAATAGAAGAAACAGATGCATTCCCTTTTTACAAAATTGATCACCCAGTCAGGAATTCTTTAAACATAACTTTGCCTGGGTCTGTTTGCCCTATTCCTTATTATTATCTGTCTGATACTTGTTCATTTATGAATCCTTTCACAAATGTTCCAATTCTAACACCTCTGTTGCAAACGATGAAATTGGGAATTTTCTTGCTGTGAAAATAGAAATCTCCATTTAATACTTATTAACGATATAGTTTTTCTCTCTCACTCTTAGCCCTATACAGGTGTGTATATAGTGTGTCGGACAAAGAATGAGATTCTGCTGAAGGACGATGACAATCTCAGGATAATGTGAAGAAACAGAATCTGAAAGGTAATCATTGTTATTGCGAATAGATCAACAATGGAAATTAAATCTTCAGATGTATGTGACTTTTATGCAAAAGCATGCATGAAAGAACAGGGAGTAAGGTAGTATGTTCCGTACAAAATGGAATAAGTCCGGTAGCAAGGAATAATCCTGGATTGGTGCACATTAAGTCGATATGGGTGAAGGAAAGGATTAAAAAAGGAAAGAAGACACTGATAGGAGTAATCTATCCTTCCAGATTTCACTAAATTCAAATTCCACTGTGTGCCTTGGTGGTATTCAAACCAGGCTCAGAACATTATCTCAATCTTTAAACTAATAGTCCAGTGAGTATAACACTCGGCCTCTTCCAAATTTGGACAAATGGTGCCTGATCACAATAGCAAACTGCATCTCATGGAGTGGGTGGGGGCACATAGTTTATGATGATATATAACAATGACTTGGCTGAGGATAATGAATGTGCCATAGCTAATTTGCGTGTAAGAAAAAATAGGTAGGAAGTAATATGGTGAGAATGTAAAAGTTGTGGAGAGGCATTTATACAGGCTAAGAGAGTGGGCAAAAAATTGTTAGATGGAATGTAATGTCTGGAAATGTGAGGTTTGGCAGGAAGAAAAGAGGAGCTGAATGTTACTTAAGTGGAGAAAAACTGCAGCAAGTTTCAAAACAGATGCATCTGGGAGTCCTCATGCATAAATTACAGAATAAAGTAGAATCCAAGTTCACCAAGTCAGACAGACGGCAAATGTTTCGCGTTATTGCAAAGGGAGTGGAATATAAAAGGAGAGATGTTTCTCCTTTCTTTGTAAGAAGAAAATGAGATAGCCAAGTGCTGCTATGCGCCCATTACAGTTTGGAGATCTCTCCATTCGTGAGCATTGTGTTGAAACAGCAACATCAATCTTCATTTTTTTCTTAGTTAAACTACACCATTACTTCGATCTTTTTGTGCACTATTGTTTGACTCCCCCATCTTTGGATTTCTTCAACAATTCATGATCACTTTAAGGGGAATGTTTGATACCAATTCAGTGTTTGATTTTACCCACATTTTCCTGCCTTTCATCTTTGTACTTCATGTCCTTTCTCCAATGGTCCAACCTCCTGGCCCTCATCCTGTGTACAGTATTTATCCTGTGGACTTCCTTCTTCTACTTATTATAATCAAATTTCACAAATTACTAGCCACACCTGGTAAATATTGGCCATTAATACCCTTTTTGTTCATCTTCCTTTCAAACAAATCGCCTCATATTGACGTTGAAAACTCATCTATTATTAAGCAAATTGTCAATTTTAGCAGTTGAAGCCTTATAACCTGTTAAGTATTTGTTTATGAAGTGCCTGAATCCTTGTTACTTTCTATAATTTCTTCAAAACCTCCAAATTTGTTGTTGATACCAAACAACCTTTAACGACCTGAACTGTGTAGTTCCATGATGTGCAATTATGATTTTTCTGTATTTCCCAGTAAACTTCCCTTGGTGCTTCATTTTTTTAAGCCGTTCTCTCATTTAAAAACCCTATTTTCCATTATTTAAGCTGGTTTCTGATTGCATTATATTACACATTAACACTAACTGATTTTTTTTCTGAGAGTTTGGTTCTAAGTAAAGCCTTTCTGCCTGCACACTTCTCTTACCCTTTTCGATTATATCTTGGTAATCTGTTCAGACCCTGTGAGACTAGCAAATGGTGTATTAAAAGACGTCAAACATATTTTGATAGCTTGTCACAGAAAAGGGTTATACAAAAAGTTTACGGCTCCTTGTGTTAGAAAGGGTCAAGAATTAGTTACCAGACAAAAGCTGAAATTAGAGATAAATGGGCATTTCGGAGTAGGCAGGCTATGATAAAGGGAGTCCTGCAAGGAGGAACTTTGGGGCCTTTGCTATTTGGAATCTGTGTTCATTACTTAAGTAAAAGAAAAGAAAAGTTTATTTAATTTTGTCTATGATACAATTTAATTAAGTGAGCCATGATGTAGAGATGGTGATGTTGGACTGGGGTGGACAAAGTTAAAAACCACGCAACACCTTGTTATGGTCGTACAGGTTTATTTGAAAGTGCATGCTTTTGGAGCACTGCTCCTTACTCAGGTAGGTGCGTGATTTTTTAACATTAAGTGAGCAACAGTGTGACAAATGAAATATATGCCCTCCAGTTCTGAACTCCCTGACCCCAGGACAAAGACTTTGCCTATTTATCCTATCCATGCCCCTCATAATTTTGTAAACCTCTATAAGGTCACCCCTCAGCCTCCGACGCTCCAGGGAAAACAGCCCCAGCCTGTTCAGCCTCTCCCTGTAGCTCAGATCCTCCAACCCTGGCAAAATCCTTGTAAATATTTTCTGAACCCTTTCAAGTTTCACAACATCTTTCCGATAGGAAGGAGAACAGAATTGCATGCAATATTCCAACAGTGACCTAACCAATGTCTTGTGCAGCCGCAACATGACCTCCCAACTCCTGTACTGAATACTCTGACCAATAAAGGAAAGCAGACCAAACGCCTTCTTCACTATCCTATCTACCTGCGACTCCACTTTCAAGGAGCTATGAACCTGCACTCCAAGATCTCTTTGTTCAGTAACACTCCCTAGGACCTGACAATTAAGTGTATAAGTCCTGCTAAGATTTGCGTTCCCAAAATGCAGCACCTCGCATTTATCTGAATTAAACTCCATCTGCCACTTCCCAGCCCATTGGTCCATCTGGTCCAGATCCTGTTGTAATCTGAGGTAACCCTCTTCACTGTCCACTACACCTCCAATTTTGGTGTCATCTGCAAACTTCCTAACTGTACCTCTTATGCTCGCATCCAAATCATTTATGTAAATGACAAAAAGTAGAGAGCCCAGTACCAATCATTGTGGCACTCCACTGGTCACAGGCCTCCAGTCTGAAAAACAACCCTCCACCACCACCCTCTGTCTTCTCCCTTTTGAGCCAGTTCTGTATCCAAATGGCTAGTTCCCCCTGTATTCCATGAGATCTAACCTTGCTAATCAGTCTCCCATGGGGAACCTTGTTGAACGCCATGCTGAAATCCATATAGATCACATCTACTGCTCTGCCCTCCTCAATCTTTGTTACTTCTTCAAAAAACTCAATAAAGTTTGTGAGACATGATTTCCCATGCACAAATCCATGTTGACTGTCCCAAATCAGTCCTTGCCTTTCCAGATATATGTACATCCTCTTTTTCTTAACCAAACCCTCAATATCTTTAATCATCCAGCATTCCCTATACCTACCAGCCTTCCCTTTCACCCTGACAGGAATATACTTTCTCTGAATTCTTGTTATCTCATTTCTGAAGGCTTCCAATTTTCAAGCTGTCCCTTTACCAGCGAACATCTGCCTCCAATCAGCTTTCAAAAGTTCTTGCCTAATACCATCAAAATTGGCCTTTCTCCAATTTAGAACTTCAACTTTTCGATCTGGTCCATCCTTTTCCATCACTATTTTAAAATGAATAAAATTATGGTCGCTGGCCCCAAAGTGCTCCCCCACTGACTCCTCAGTCACCTGCCCTGCCTTATTTCCCAAGATTAGGTCAAGTTTTGCACCTTCTCTAGTAGGTACATCCACATACTGAATCAGAAAACTGTCTTGTACGCACTTAAGAAATTCCTCTCAATCTAAAAGCTGAGATTTCCTTCCAAGTTTGTTTCTCAGTTTCCCTCTGACTATTGGGGGGGGGGTCTATAATACAATCTAAATAAGGTGATCATCCCTTTCTCATTTCTCAGTTCCACCCAAATAACGTCCCTGGATGTATTTCCGGGAATATCCTCCCTTCGCATAGCTGTAATGCTATCCCTTATCAAAAATGCCACTCCCCCTCCTCTTTTGCCTCCCTTTCTATCCTTCCTGTAGCATTTGTATCCTGGAACATTCACCTGCCAGTCCTGCCCATCCCTGAACCATGCTTCCGTAATTGCTATGATACCCCAGTCCCATGTTCCTAACCATGCCCTGAGTTCATCTGCCTTCCCTGTTAGGCCCCTTGCATTGAAATAAATGCAGTTTAATTCATTGGTCCTACCTTGTCCCTGCCTGCCCTGACTGTTTGACTCACTTCTGTTCTCAGCTGTACCCGTCTCTGATTGACCTCTTGCCTCAGTATCTCTCTGGGTCCCATCCCACCTTACTAGCTCAAATCCTCCCAAGCAGTTGGAGCAAATTCCCCTGCAAGTATATTAGTGCCCTTCCAATTTAGGTGCAATCCATTCTTCTTGTACAGGTCACTTCTACCCCAAAAGAGATTCCAATGATCCAAAAATGTGAATCCTTCTCCCACACACCAGCTGCTGAGCCATGCATTTATCTGCTCTATCCTCCTATTCCTGCCCTCGCTAGCTCGTAGCACTGGGAGTAATCCAGATATCACTTCCCTTGACGACCTCCTTTTTAAATTTCTACGTAACTCTGTGTAATCTCCCTTCAGAGTCTCAACCTTTTCCCTTCCAATGTCGTTGGTTCCAATGTGGACAATGACCTCCTGCTGGCCCTTCTCCCCCGTGAGAACATTCTTCACCCTCTCTGAGACATCTTTGATCCTGGCACAAGGGGATCAACACACCATTCTGATTTTTTCTCTGCTGGCCACAGAAACGTCTGTCTGTACCACTGACTACAGAATCCCCGAACATGATTGATCTCTTGGAAGCTGATGTACCCCTCATTGCATTAGAGCCAGTCTCAATACCAGAAACTTGGCTGTTTATGCTACATTCCCCTGAGAATCCATCACCCCCTACATTTTCCAAAATAGCATACCTGTTTGGAATGGGTATACCCACAAAAGACTCCTGCTGTAGCTGCCTACCTCCCTGACACTTCCTGAAGTTAACCCATCTATGTGACTGGAACTGATGTCCATCGCATACTGTTGCTGTTGCAAATTCCTCATCGCTTCTATTTGTCTCTCCAACCGATCCACTCGATCTGATAAGATTCGCATCCAACAGCATTTTTGGCAGATATAATCCGCAGTAACCCTTAAACACTCTTTTAACACCCACATCTGACAAGAAGTACATATCACTGCAAAGGCCATCTTTGCTCCTTCACAATCTACAGACGCAGAAAATAACACCGTCTTATTCCTCTACAAACACTGCCCAAGGTTAAATTAATAGCTATGGCTTATATTTTAAGTTTAATCAAGAGACGTATCTCCAAAAAACATATAATCATGGAAGAATCCACTGCATCCACTACTGCAGCCTTTCTCTTGGACAGACTTAAAACAACAATTAACTTATCTGGTTCTGTGCTGTGCAATTCGCCTGCCCTGCCTTATTTCCCAAGAAGAGGTAGGGTTTTGTGCCTTCTGTAGTAGGTACATCCATACACTGAATCAGAAAAGTTTCTTGTTTGGAAAGTCAAAATCCCCTCCCATAATCCTGTGATTCATACAAACAACTGAAATCTCCTTACAGCTTTTTTACTGAATTTCTGACTGACTATGGGGGATCGAAAGTACAATCCCAGTAAGGTGATCATCCCTTTCTTATTTCCCATTTCTAAAATAACTTCCCTGGACATAGTCCCAGGAATATCTTCCCTAAGTACAGACATAATGTTGCCCTTAATCAAAAGCACCACTCCCCCTTCCTTTCTTGTCCCCCTTACTATCCTTCCTATAAAATCTATACTCTGGAACATTAAACTGCAATCTGATCCATCCCTGAGCCACATCTCTGGAACTGCTATGATATTCCAAATCCCATGTTCCTCATCTCTGTGCTTCTGCTTTACTAGACCTCCTACAATGAAATAAATGATGTTTAATTTGTCAGTCCTACCTCATTTCTTTTTTATTCTTGATTGCCCTGTCTGTTTGATTTACTCTTTTTCCCAACTGTTCTAGTTTCAGACTCATCAATTTCCTCATTATCCCCATGGGTCCCCTACCCCCACCCCCTCCCCCACAGACCTATGTATTTCTACGCAAAAAGCTTCAGCAAATCTTCCCGCCAGTATATTCGGCCTCTTCCAATGCAGATGCATTCCGTACTTCTTGCACAGGCCATTTCTACAAAAGAAGACATTCAAATGAGAAAAAATGTGAATCCTTCTCCCTGTATCAACTCCTCATCCACGCATTCATCTACTCTATCCTCCTATTCCTACCATGACTAGCTCATGGCACTTGGAGTAATCCAAATATGACTATCCTCGAAAGCCTGCTTTTTACTATTCAACCTAAACTCTGATAATCTCTCCTCAGAATCTCATTCTTTTCACTTCCTAAGACATTAGTTCCAGACCTTATCCTGGTCCTGTTGACCTTTGAGGAAATTCTACACCCTCTCTGAGATATCTTTGATCCTGTCTCTATAGAGACAACACATCACTCCGATATTTAGCTGTCAGCGACAGAATCGTCTGTCTGTGCCTCGAATAAAGAATCCTCTATCACAATCGGTCACTTGGAATCTGGCATAATCCTCATTACATTAGAGCCAGTCTCAGTACCAGAAACCTGGCTGTCAGTACGACATTCGCCTGAGAGTCAATCAGACCCTACATTTTCCAGAACCGCATACTCGTTTAAGATGAGGATGGCTACAGGTGACTCTTCCACTACCTGTCTCCTTCTCTGACCTTTCCTCGAGGTAATCCATCATCCTGAATGTATCATCGGTTTATCTCCCTCTCTGCAATTGCCATCCATCACACCCCCTCGCTCCTGCAAATTTCTCATTGCCTCTAACTGCTGCTCCAATCGATCCATGCAATATGACAGGATTCACAACGAAATACACTTCCTGCAGACATAATCATCAGTAGCATGGAAACTCTCCCTAATCTCTCACATCCGACAGGAAGAGCACATCAATCCTGCAAAAAAAACCATCTTTCCATATTAACAATATACACCCCCAGAACCTAGCACTGTCTTACTGCTCTAAAAACACAACTCCAACCTTAATACCGAAGTTTTTATATTCTTAAAGTTTTAACGAAGTAATCAAAAAGTAAACACCTACTCGCTATTGTGGATTTACCAAAGAAATAGTGTGGGTACAGTTTTTAAAAAGACACTTAGCTGCTCCCCTGCTGTGAGCTCCCACACACTGGTTTCTCAAAGGTCATATGTGTATTTTGCTGTCTGTTTGTTTTTCTTAGAAGCACTCCAATATCTGAAGATGCTTGAAACGAGACAGCAAAGTAAGCAGCTGTGCAGGTTACTGCTGGGTTAGACAGCAGTGTCAGTTTCTTTCACCATTTGATTCACTGCCCTTTTCTGTGTTTTTCCTTTCTGAACTGCTGTTGTTTTGATCGTTTTTTCCCCCAAACTTCCAATACAATACAACAGCATATAAAAAAGTAATTACTGCTCCTAGAATATGAGGAAATTCATTTCAACACTGAAAATACCTCAACAAAGTCGCAGCTCTTATGGCTGCAACTTTTCTCCTCCATCCTCCATTTTCGATTACCTAGCCCTTAATTCTTTATCTCATTTTTGAAGGTCTCCCACTTTCCAACAGCCCCTTTACCCATGAATAGCTTCTCCTTATCAACTTTTGAAATGACTTGCCTAATTCCATCAAAATTTGCATTACTTCAATTTAGAATCTTAACTTTTAGATTATTTCTATTCTTTTAAAAGTAACAGAATTATAATCACTGGCCCCAACTTGCACTCCCATTGACACCTCAGTCAACTGCCTTGCTTTACTTCTGAAGAGAAGGTCATGTTTTGCTCCTTCTTTCGGAGGTTCATCGACATATTTAATCAGAAAATCTTCTTGTAGACAATTGATAAGTTCTAATTCATCTAAGCCCTTAACACTATATCAGTCCCAGTCTATGCTTGGAACGTTAAAATCCCCTACCATTATAATCCTCTTATTCTGAGAGATAACTGATAACCCCTCACAAATTTGCTTGATCAGCAATTAGGATCCCGACTGTGCGGAAACGGGCCCTTCGGCCCAACAAGTCAACACCGACCCTCCGCACAGTATCCCACCCAGACCCATTCTCCTACATTTACTCCTTCCTCATGCACCTAACCTATGCATCCCTGAACACTATGGGTAATTTAACATGGCCAATTTACCTAACCTGCACATCTTTAGATTAGGGGTGGACACCAGAGCAACTGGAGGAAACTCACGCAGATACAGGGAGAATATGCAAACACCACACACAGACAGTTGCACGGGCTGGAATCGAGCTCGGGTCCCTAATACTGTGAGGCAGCAGTGCTAACCACTGAGTCACTGAGCCGCTTCTCAATTTCCTGCTGACTATTGAGGGGCCTATATTTAATTCCAATGTGGTAATAATCCTTTTCTTATTTTCGTTTCCATCCAAATATCTTCATTGAACGTAATCCCAGGAATATCCTCCCTGAGTTCAACTGAACAAAAATGCCACACCCCCTTCATTCTGACGTCCAATCTCTCCTTTCTCTAGCATCATGAACCTGAAACATTAAGCTGCCAGTCCTGTCCTTCCCTGAGACACGTTTATGTAATACTTATGATATCCCTGTGCCGTGTTTCCAACCATGCCTCGGGTTCATCAGCTTTACCTGTCAGTCCTCTTATATTGAAATAAATGCAATTTATTTGATCAGTCTTATTTTTATCTCTGTCTTGCTCTTGCCTGCCTTGACTCTTTGACCTGATCCTCTTCTCAATTGTACCAGCCTCAGTCATTCCTCTTTTCACACTATTTATTGCCCCATCTCCCCAGCCTTTACTGGTTTCAAACTCATAAGTAGCATTAGCAATCTACCCACCAGGATACCGGTCCCCTTCTGATTAAGCTGCGAACCAACCTTCTCATAAGGCCGTTTCTGCCTCAGACACGATTCCAATGATCCAAAAATGTGACTCGCTGCCCACTGCACCAGCTCTTCACTCACACGTTCATCTGCTCTAATATCTTCTTCCTACTCTCACTCGCACCTATCACAGGGAGAAATCTATATATTACTACGCGAGAGGACCTATTTTCCAATCTTCTGCTCAATATCCTATATTCTGTCCGCAAAACCATCTCCCTTCTCTTCTGATATCATTGGTACAATGTACAATGTCACTCTTCCCTTTGAGAATGTACTGCACCCTCTCCAAGACATCCTTGACCAGGGCAGCTACAGACCATTTTGATGTCTCGCTGTCGGTCACAGAAATGTCTGTCTGTGCTCCCAGAAAGAGAGAGAGTCTCTATCACAATTAATTGCTTGGAACTGGACATATCTCTCGTCACGGTATGGCTAGGTTTAGTCCCAGAAAGTTGGCTGCCAGAGCTACATTCTCCTGATAGTCCATCACACCCTACATTTTCCAACAGCACACTTGTTTGAGATGCAGATAGCCACAGGAGACTCCTGCACTTTCTGTCTGCCTCTCCTACCTGTCCTATAGTTAACGCATCCATTTGACTGTAATTGCAGTTTTCTACCTTCCTGAACTTCAATCCATCACATCCTCATTGCCTCTAACTGCTGCTCCACCTGATCCATATGACCCAATGGATTCACAACCAAACACACCTCTTACAGGCGCAATCATCAGAAATATTGAAATTCTCGATAACCTCACACATCAAACAGGAAGAGCATGTTTATTTACTAAAGGCCATCTGTGTACCTTTATTTACAGATCCAGACAGTACCACCATCTTATTGCTCGAAAAGCACTGCTCTCGGATAACTTCATACCTATGTTTTATATTTAAAGAAAACAAAACACAGATCTCAGTAAAACATCAGAGTCTATTATAGATTAAACAAAGGAATTTAAGATTTATAAGTTTTTTAAATCTTCAGAACAAATACTCACTGATCAATGAAATCATGATTGTCCCGGCTGTGAGCTGTTCTGAAACTGAGGTCTCTGCAAGGACAGCTGTTTGTTTGGTTTTCTTGGACAGAGCTCCGATTCCCAGAGATGCTTGTAATGTCACAATCGGTCAGCTGTGAAAGTTCATTGTTTGTTTTATGTTGAACTCTCGATCCATTCTTGGACCTCCCACATGGTCTTTCCTGAAATTCCTGCTCTCTCCATTTCCTCCAATTTAAAGTATGTTGTTTCTGATTTTACCTTTGAATTTAAAAAAAAAGTTATCACTTATAAATACAATATAAAATGCTCCACGAAATCAAGGGAAGAAAGGATCTGCTGTATGGATATGATTCTTTCTCATCCACCCTTTTGAAAATGGTTCAGGCGCAGGATTTACTGTTCCTTTTACTTAATTGTGCCAAGATTAGAGGAGAGAAGTGCAGGATATTTGAGAAGGAATAAGGAGGAAAATGTGAATAGGAAAAAACTGAAATTCACCTGGAGTTGCATGAAGGAAGCCAGAAACCCACATTTGACCATTGAGACAGGTTTGAGTCAGCAGGGTCTCTTGTTACCAGGGCAGGGTCATAAAAATGGCAGCCAACTTGTATGATGGGAGAGGGAGCAGTCTGGGTTTCAAGACACGAGTGACCATTGACTCGTTGACTTTGTTGTCACTTTGCAACTGGGGTCGGAGAATTGAACTCAGCCAGAAGAGGACAAAAACAGAGAGGAGAGAAATTTTGAAGAAGTGTGACAGAATGAAATCTGTCCAAAGGGACAAAAGAAAATGTATAGGATGAGTGCTTACAGTTTTGAGGAAACAATAGGGGAAAGAATGTTCCATAGAAACTAAACATGCCTGTTCTGAAATTCTGTTTTGTACCTTGAGTAGTGATTATTTTTAACCTCTTTTCACAGGGACATTGGAAGAAAAGCTGAGATCAGAAAACTCATAACACAATGTCATATCCAGATTTGACAGTATTGCATGACAACAAACAGATCCTGGTTATTCTCGGCATTTGAATGTGAAAGGAGATACATTTGCTCCATTTGCCTGTTCAAAACATTTCAAGCATCGATGTGACTGGGATAACACCAAGATCCAGACACCTGACAGAAAATGTTCCAATGCATTGACTGTGAAAAGAACTTCGACTAGTTATCATTCCTGAATAAACATTTTAACATTTTCAGCAGGAGCAAGTGTACATTTGTACTTTGTGTGGACAAAACTTCAACTCATCATCCAACCTAGAGAGTCACAGAGCCGCCCAGACCATGGAGCGACCATGGAAATGTGGGGACTGTGGGAAGGGATTCAACTACCCATCTCAGTAGGGACACATCTACGTAGTCACACTGGGGAGAGGCCGTTCAGCTGCTCGCAATGTGGGAAGCGTTTTCGAGAATCATCTAACCTGCTGAAACACCAGCAGCTTCACACTGGCAAGAGGCCATTCACCTGCTCCGTGTGTGAGAAAGGATTCGCCCAATCCTCTCACCTGCTGACACACCAACAAGTTCACACCGGGGAGAAGCCATACAGTTGTTCTGATTGTGTGAAGACATTTACCCGTTCATCCAACCTTCTGAAGCATCAGCGAGTCCATACCGGAGAGAGGCCGTTAAACTGCTTTATTTGTGGGAAAGGATTCACTCAGTCTTCGAACCTCCTAACTAACCAGCGGGTTCACACTGGGGAGAAGCCATTCACGTGTTCGATTTGTGGGAAGGAATTCCCTCTGTCCTTCCACCTGCTGACCCACCAGCGAGTTCACACCAATGAGAGACCTTTCAAATGCTCTGGCTGTGTGAAAACCTTTGCACGTTTATCGAACTTGAAGACGCACCAGCGAGTACACACTGGGGAGACACCATTCACTTGCTCCGTATGTGGGAAAGGATTCACTCAGTCATCCAACCTGCTTAAACACCAGCAAATTCACAACTGATTGCAGGGGATGGACCTTGCTTTTTTCACTGCTGGTATTCACATCCACAACTGAACCGCATTCTGACAGTTGGGTTTTGTTTCTGCTGATGGAACTAAACTCCAGCCTGGTCACATTGCTAAATTAATAAATAAAGCTGCTTAATCAAATATATTTGACTCTATATAGCTCAATGGCCCACAGTTGGATATTCAAAGGAGAGTGTCAACAATGTAAATGTCCTCCAGCATACAAAATAAAGAACATGTGCATGCTTAGCATAAAGTGGTGTATTTCTCAGCATCTCTCCAAATGTCTCTGAAATTCCATTGTGGTTAGTTTCTTCTCTTGCAGATAAACCTGGGAGAATTTTCTGTTTTAATGGAGCTCCCCCTTTGTTTTTGTAAATCTGGGATAAAGATTAACATGATTTTAAATACTTGCCATTTGAATTTAGCAGGTCTCATCAGTTATATGCAGACTGAGTCAAACAGAAAGTCTGCTGCCAGTTTGAATTATTCCCATCTCTAGTCTGCAAAAACTCTCACGAGACAGAGGCTGCCAAGCATTTCAGGAAACTGAAGTAGCACCAATCCTAGATGAGAAGGGTCGAGGTGTTTTCCTTTCTCTAACTTTTCTGATGGTCATGGACTTGGACCACTGGTGTTTCACTGCTTAGGAGGTTTTTTTCTGGCCTGTCCTCACTGCTCTTGAGATTCCCACACATTGTCATGTTGTGACACTGTACCTTTTAGATGCTCGTGTGCCACTGTGCACCGGAGATGTATTAATTATAAGCTTAGGTACTGAATGGCGTTTTGATCAAATGGGTTATTTTGTCCTGCAGGATGATTGTGGAGTTGTATTCATCCAGGTTTGTGGAGAGTATCCTATTGCACTTGTGAGTTAAGTTTCGTGATTTTTTGAGTCAGGCATTGAGTAACTCTTCACAGAATCTCAGCTTCTGACTTCCTTTTGTAGCTACAGAAATTCCAAGGCTAGTCCAGGTAAGTCCCCGGATGACCTCATGAGATGCTGCCAAGTTCAATGTTGCTGACTTTGACATCTCAACATCATATTCAGTTCATGAAAACACCAGGTAGTACAGCTTTGTCTTCACTTTGTCAGGGTATGTGTGTCTCTCTCTCTCCAAACTCCTGACATCGTACCGGGTTCACACTGCTGAAAAGCCATTTACCTGCTCTGCACATGGGAAGGGATTCTATCATTTCTTCCACCCATTGAAATGTCAATGAATGTTCTTTGTCAGTTCGCCCCTTTGTATCTTACTGCTGTGTAAACAATTGGTCTGATTGAGCTATGTGCATTGTGAGTTAACAGTGAGCAAACTACAGAACACCATTTGATCTGTACCACCATGATCATATCATGGTTATAACTCTTCATTGTGGCCACCGCCATTTTGGTTTTGCGATATTTTGCTATCTGCCGCACCTGGTCAATGAACACAATGAGGAATCAGTTGCAGAAAGAAAGAAATTTGTCAGCAAGACATATTTGCACTTTCCAAATCTCATGCCCTTATAAATCTTACTCCAGAAATCAGATCCACCTCTTCCATCCCATGGTTTATTGTCTTTAACTATCACTGATAATCATTTACTTTCACACTTACATTCAATTGCTCAAGAGAGCTCCAGAAGAGTTTGTAATCTGCAGAAGCACTGGCAGCTTTGTACTGGAGCGAAGTCCTTAATTTGTTGCATTGGTGGGAAAAGTTTCACCCATGATAATTAGCTAAAATAGTTAAGAGGCAGCATTGTTTTGGAACTTTGGAAAAAAAAATCAAAACAGCAGCAGTTTTAAAAGGGAGAAAAACAGACAAAGGAAGCACATAGTGAGGACAGTGCAGGAGAGAGAGAGAGAACCTGCACAGTTACTGCCTTTGCTGTTTTTGAATTCATGTGCCGCTGGACTTCGGAGTGCATCTGGGAAAATTAACAAACGGTGAATTTCACATCTAATCTTGGAGGAACCAGTTTGCACGAAGTTCACAACATAATCAGATAAAACAACAATTAACTTAAGTGTGTCCAAGAGAAAGGCTGCATTAGTGAGCACAGTGGGTTCTTTCTTGATTATATATTTTTGGAGAGAGGTCTCTTGATCAAACTTAAATTAATAGCTATAGCTTATATTTTAAACTGCTGCAGTGTTTTGTCGAGGAATAAGAGGATGTTATTTTCTGGGTCTGTAGATTGTGAAGGAGCAAAAATAGCGTTTGCAGTGATATGTACTTATTGTCAGATGTGAGAGTTTAAAGAGAGTTTAAGGGTTACTGCAGATTATACCTGCCATAAGATTTGCATTTATCAGTTCGAGTGGATCAGTTGAAGGGAGAGACAGAAGGGATGAGAAGTTTGCAACAGTATGTGATGGTTGGCAGTATTAGCAAGGGGGCAAAGTCTCAGATAAAGTCACATTGATGGGTTACCACCAGCAGGATAAGAGAGGTAGGCACCTAGGGCAGGAGTCATTAGTGGACATACCCATTTCAAACAGATATGCTGTTTTGGAAAATGAAGGGGATGATAGATTCTCAGGGGAACGTAGCACGAACAGCCAAGTTTCTGGTATTGAGACTGGCTCTAATGCAACGATTGGTACGTCAGCTTCCAAGAGATCAATTGTGTCAGGGGATGCTGTAGTCGGAGGTACAGACAGAAGTTTCTGTGGCCAGCAGAGAAAAAACAGAATGGTGTGTTGTTTCCCTGGTGCCAGGATCAAGGATGCTTCAGAGAGGGTGTAGAATGTTCTCACGGGGGAGAGGGGCCAGCAAGACGTCATTGTCCACATTGGAACCAACGATATAGGAAGGGAAAAGTTTGAGATTCTGAAGGGAGATGACAGAGAGTTAGGCAGAAAGTTACAAAAGGAGGTCCTCAAGGGTAGTAATATCTGGATTACTCCCAGTGCTATGAGCTAGTGAGGGCATGAATAGGGGGAAAAGCAGAAGAATGCATGGCTCGGGAGCTGGTGTATGGGAGAAGGATTCACATTTTTGGATCTTTGGAATCTCTTTTAGGGTACATGTGACCTGTACAAGAAGGACGGATTGCACCTAAATTGGAAGGGGACTAATATACTGGCAGGGGAATTTGCTACAACTGCTTGGGAGGATTTGAACTAGTAAGGTGGGGGGTGGGACCCAGGGAGGCAGTGAGGCAAGAGATCAATCTGAGACTGGTACAGTTGAGAACAGAAGTGAGTCAAACAGTCAGGGCAGGCAGGAACAAGGTAGGACAAATGAATTAAACTGCATTTATTTCAATGCAAGGGGCCTAACGGGGAAGGCAGATGAACTCAGGGCGTTGTTAGGAACATGGGGCTGGGATATCATAGCAATTACAGAAACCTGGCTCAGGGATGGGCAGGACTGGCAGCTTAATGTTCCAGGATACAAATGCTACAGGAAGGATAGAAAGGGAGGCAAGAGAGGAGGGGGATTGGTGTTTTTGATAAGTGATAGCATTATAGCTGTGCAGAAGGAGGATATTCCCAGAAATACATCCAGGGAAGTTATTTGGGTGGAACTGAGAAATAAGAAAGGGATGATCATCTTATTGGGATTGTATTATAGACCCCCCCCCCCCCCCCCCCCGCCCCGCCAATAGTCAGAGGGAAATTGAGAAACAAACTCGTAAGGAGATCTCCGCTATCTGTAAGAATAATAGGGTAGTTATGGTAGGGATTTTAACTTTCCAAACATCGACTGGGACTGCCATAGTTTTAAAGTTTTAGATGGAGAGGAATTTCTTAAGTGCGTACAAGATTAATTTTTGATTCAGTGTGTGGATATACCTACGAGAGAAGGTGGAAAACTTGACTACTTTTGGGAAATAAGGCAGAGCAGCTAACTGAGGTGTCAGTGGGGGAGTATTTTGGGGCCAGCGACCATATTCTATTCATTTTAAAACAGTGATGGAAAAGGATAGACCAGATCGAAAAGTTGTTCTAAACTGGAGAAAGGCCAATTTCGATGGTATTAAGCAAGAACTTTTGAAAGCTGATTGGAGGCAGATGTTCACAGGTAAAGGGACAGCTTGAAAATGGGAAGCATTCAGAAATGAGATAACAAGAATCCAGAGAAAGTATATTCCTCTCAGGGTGAAAGGGAAGGCTGGTAGGTATAGGGAATGCTGGATAACTAAAGAAATTGAGGGTTTGGTTAAGAAAAAGAAGGAAGCATATGTCAGGTATAGACAGGAGAGAATTAAGGAGAATCCAAAGGGTTTTTACAAATATATTAAGGACAAAAGGGGAACTAGGGAGAGAATAGGACCCTTCAAAGGTCAGCAAGACGGCCTTTGTGTGGAGCAAAAGAAAATGGGGTAGATACTCAAGGAATATTTCCATTTGGATGGCACGGTGACAAAATGGTTAGCCCTGCTGCCTCACAGTGCCACACCCGGGTTCAATTCCCGCCTCAGGCGACTGACTGTGTGGAGTTTGCATATTCTCCCCATATCTGCATGTGTTTCCTCTGGATCCTCCAGTTTCCGTCCACAGTCCAAAAATGGTCAGGTTAGGTGAATTGGCCATGCTGAATTGCCTGTAGTGTTAGGTGAAGGGGTAAATGTAGGGTAATGCGTCTGGGTGGGTTGCGCTTCAGCGGGTTGGTGTGGATTGGTTGGGCTGAAGGACCTGTTTCCACACTGCAAGTAATCTAATCTAATATTTTTCATCAGTATTTACTGTGGAAAAGGATATGGAATACATAGACTGTAGGGAAATCGATGGTGACATCTTTCAAAATGTCCAGATTACAGAGGAGGAAGTGCTGGATGTCTTGAAACAGTTAAAGGAGGATAAATCCCCAGAACCTGATCAGGCGTACCTGAGAACTCTGTGGGAAGCTAGAGAAGTGATTGCTTGGCCTCTTGCTGAGATATTTGTATCATCGATAGTCACAGGTGAGGTGCCCGAAGACTGGAGGTTGGTTAACGTGGTACCACTGTTTAAGAAGGGCGGTAAAGATAAGCCAGGAAACTATAGACCGGTGAGCCTGACCTCTGTGGTGGGCAAGTTGTTGGAGTGATCCCTGAGGGACAGGATGTGCATATATTTGTAAAGGTAAGGACTGATTTGGGATAGTCAACATGGCTTTCTGCGTGGGAAATCATGTCTCACAAACTTGATTGAGTTTTTTGAAGAAGTAACAAAGGAGATTGATGAGAGCAGATCAGAAGATGTGATCTATATGGACTTCAATAAAGTGTTCGACAAGGTTCCCAATGGGAGACTGATTAGCAAGGTTAGATCTCATGGAATACAGGGAGAACTAGCCATTTGGAAACAGAATTGGCTCAAAGGTAGAAGACAGAGTGTGGTGGTGGACGGTTGTTTTTCAGTCTGGAGGCCTGTGACCTGTGGAGTGCCACAAGGATCGGTGCTGGGTCCTCTACTTTTTGTCATTTACATAAATGATTTGGATGCGAGCATAAGAGGTACAGTTAGTAAGTTTGCAGATGGCACCAGAATTGGAGGTGAAGTGGACAGCGAAGAGGGTTACCTCAGATTACAACAGGATCTGGACCAGATGGGCCAATGGGCTGAGAAGTGGCAGATTGAGTTTAATTCAGATAAATGCAAGGTGCTGCATTTTGGGAACGCAAATCTTGTCACGACTTCTACACTTAATGTCAAGGTTCTAGGGAGTGTTGCTGAAGAAAGAGACCTTGGAGTGCAGGTACATAGCTCCTTGAAAGTGGAGGCGCAGGTAGATAAGATAGTGAGGAAGGCGTTTGGTATGCTTTCCTTTATTGGTCAGAATATTGAGTACAGGAGTTGGGAGGTCATGTTATGACTGTACAGGACATTGGTTAGGCCACCGTTGGAATATTGCATGCAATTCTGGTCTCCTTCCAATCAGAAAGGTGTTGTGAAATTTGAAAGGTTTCAGAAAAGATTTTCAAGGATGTTGCTAGGTTCGGAGCATTTGAGCGACAGGGAGAGGGTGAACAGGCTGGGGCTGTTTTCCATGGAGCGTCGGAGACTGAGGGGTGACCTTATAGAGGATTACAAAATTATGAGGGGCATGGATAGGATAAATAGGCAAAGTCTTTACACTGAGGTCAGGGAGTCCAGAACTAGAGGGCATAGGTTTAGGGTGAGTGGGGACAGATATAAAAGAGACCTAAGGGGCAACATTTTCATGCAGAGGGTGGTACGTGTATGGAATGAGCTGCCAGAGGAATTGGCAGAGACTGGTACAATTGCAACATTTAAACGGCATTTGGATGGGTATATGAATAGGATGGGTTTGGAGGGATATGGTCGGGGTACTGGCTGGTTGGACTAGATTGGGTTGGGATATCTGCTCGGCATGGATGGGTTGGACCAAAGGATCTGTTTCCATGCTGTATATCTCTGTGACTCTCTGACTCTAAATGGGATACTTGCCTTTATTAGCTGAGGTACAGAATTTAAGAGCAGGAAAACGTTCGTGCTGGAATTCTAAAAAAAGTATTCATTAAGCCGCAGCGGAAGCATTTTATACAGTATTGGATCCACATTATAGGAGAGATGTGATTGTACTGGAGAGGGCGCACAGAATTTTCCAAGATGATGGCAGAGCAATAACACTCTGCCTGAGCTTCTGTTCCAGGACCATCAGCTTCTGTCTGCTTTCAGAGTCATACAGTCCAACAGGGCTAGTGTTAGGTAAGGGGTAAATGTAGGGGTATGGGTGGGTTGCGCTTCGGCTGGTTGGTGTGGACTTGTTGGGCCGAAGAGCCTGTTTCCACACTGTAAGTAATCTAAAATCAAATTCAGATACCCTCTCAGTCTTCTAAACTCAAGGGTATACAAGTCCAGTCGCTTCAGTCTTTCAGTGTAAGGTAATCCCGCCATTCCAGGAATTGACCTCGTGAACCTACGCTGCACTCCCTCAATAGCCAGAATGTCCTTCCTCAAATGTGGAGACCAGGACTGCATGCAGTACTCCAGGTGTGCAATTTATGGGAACCTTCCCTACTGTCCACAGTACCTTCTATTTTAATGACATCTGCAAACTTATTAATTGTGCCTTGTACATTCTCATCCAAATCTTGATATAAATGACAAACATCAATTAGCCCAGCACCGACCCCCGAGGCACTCCACCAGTCACAGATCTCCAGTCCAAGAAGCATTCTACCACTATTACCCTCTGCACAAATGCTCATGACATCTATGGCACATTTGGATATACAATTGGAATGACAAACCAAACCGGTCTATTGCTGAAATACTGTAAAAAGGACAGGAATAGTTGGGTGGATGTTGACCTGCAGGCTGAGTGAATGGGCTAAAGGTTGTTTTTGTTTTGTATTTGCTGTCGATAGAGTCATAGAGTCCAACAGCATGGAGGCAGCTCCTTTGGCCCAAACTGGTCTCTCCACTCTTACCCCATTTCCCTGAAGTGAGCCCACACCTTCTCAACCTTTCCTATCCATGCAATTGCCCAAATGTTAATACACCCGCCTCAACCACTTCTGCTGTCAGCTTATTCCATGTACCTACCACCTTCTTGAACCTTAAACTAATCCCCTCAATTCCCCAACCTTGAGTGCATTCATCCTCGACATGCCTCTCATAGTCTTATACACCTCTACAAGGTGCCCCCCAGTCTCCTATGCTCTGAAGAAAAGAAATCCTAGTTTGTCCAACCTCTCCCTATGACTCTGCCCATTGAGTCCAGGCAACAACCTGATAAATGTCTTCTGCAGTCTTTCCAGTTTAATAATATAAAAGCAGTGACGTGCTTCTGAGATTCTATAAAGCTCTAGTTAGGTCCGATTTATAATACTGTGTCCAATTTTTGGCCCCACACCTCAGGAAGGACTTACTGGCACTGTAGCATGTCAGTGGAGATTCACACGGATGATCCCTGGAATGGTAGGCCTAACATATGATGATCAGCTGAGGATCCTAGGATTGTATTCATTAGAGTTTAGAAGGTTGAGGGGAAATCAAAGAAGCTTAGAAGATAATACTTGGCTTAGAAAGGGTGGATGCTGGGAAGTTGTTTCCCTTAGACAGGGAGATTGGGACCCATGGGCTCAGCCTTAAAATTAGAGGGGGTCAATTTGTAATGGAAATGAGGAGACATTTCTTCAACCAGAGAGTGGTGGGCCTGTGGAAGTCTTTGTCATGGAGCATAGTGGAGGCCGGGACGTTGGGTGTCTTCAAGGCAAAGATTGATAAATTCTTGCTCTCGCAAGGAATTAAGGGTTACAGTGAGAGTGCGGATATGTGGAATTGAAACGCCCATCAGCCATGTTTAAATGGCGGAGTGTTCTTGATGGGCCGAATGGGCTTGCTTCCAATCCGATGTCTTTGGTCTTCTAACATCCTTCCAGTAACGGTGATGAAAACTGATCACAATACTCCAAGTACGGCCTCTCCAACGTCCTGGACAACTGCAATACACCTTCCCAATGTCTACACTGAATGGCCTGGCTGATAAAGGACAGTGTGCCAAAAGCCTTCTTCACTGCCCTGATCTCTATGATTTCTCTTATCCGCTGACACACCACCCAGTTCACATTGGTCCACCTGATGAAGGAGCGACGCTCCGAAAGCTAGTGTGCTTCCAATTAAACCTGTTGGACTTTAATCTGGTATTGTGTGATTTTTAACTTTGTACACCTCTTTTCGATGCAGCAAGAGGTTATCTCAATCTTTCCAGCCGGTGTGTTTTATAAGTGAACCCTCGGCAAACCAACGTGCCACGTTTGTTGTGTGGCGCCATGATCGTATAGTGGTTAGTACTCTGCGTTGTGGCCGCAGCAACCGCGGGTCGAATCGGAGTCGTTGCACATTTCCATTTTAACGCAGTTTATACACTGCCACGCCTGGCAAAAGAACACGCCATGGGAAGAATAAAGATATGTGATGGCAAAACCTGTTTGACGCTTCTGGACCTCGCACCCTCGCGCGTCTGTACTCCCTCTCAAACCTCACCCTTTTCTCATGTTTTCTTTTCCTCGTTCTAAATCACTAGCACTCATTTATTTTCATTCTTTCATTACATCTTTACTTTCGTGCTACATCACCTAAGGGAACAGTTTCCATTTATTTCCATATTTATGCTTCCATGTGTGTTCTGCAATGATCGCAATGCCATCAGGCTCTCAAAACCAATCACAACATTGTCATCAAACCAGCAGATGAAGGAGGAGCCGTTGTCATTCAGAATAGAACAGATTACTGCAAGGAAGTGTACCGACAACTGAACAACCAGGAACACTACAGGCAACTACCAGCTGATCCGACACCTGATGAAGGAGCGTCGCTCGAAAGCTAGTGTGCTTCCAATTAAACCTGTTGAACTATAACCTGGTGTTGTGTGATTTTTAACTTTGTACACCCCAGTCCAACACCGGCATCTCCGAATCACGCTGTTCTTTGGACTGTGTGGCTCAATCCCACCGGCTGTGCAGTGAAACCAATCGATCTCTTTAGATGTGCGTGATATCCAGACAGATGAGCAATGTACTGACAAACTGGTGGAGAGTTCAAGATCGAACTGCCAGCCATCTCCTTTGTTGAAATGTGCAGTCGCAATAGATAGACGATTATCCGAAATTGAAAAAATGCTGCAGTAAGTTAGCCCTGAGAAAATGTTATTGGCATAAGCAGTTTTCGGAAATGCCGACTTCAAAGCAGATGTGAGTGAATATGAGCACTCATGTATGAGAAACGCTCAAGGAATTCTCCCCTTGAGTGAAGTTGTCTGGAGTTCAAGATGATTCTGTAGCAACGTGACCAGAAATTGCTGTCAGCACTGATAAAGTGTCACTGGACTCGAACTCTATTTCTTCCCCAGACGCTACCAAATTTGTTGAGTTTTGACAGCAATTTCCGATTTCCAGCTTCCGCGACTCTCCATTTTATGGTTCATAGTGAACACATAACATGAAAGAAAAACAGAAACTGCCGGGGATCAAAATGATGTGGAGAACAGACAACCGTTTCTTACTCACTTATTGGCTGAAATTATTTCTATTGGGCCGAAAGAATATTTTAAACAACTGTATCGTTAAATTGTCCCACCTTCCCTTGGTCTGAAATCTAACCGAATTTGAAGCTGATTTCAATATTTTGCTCAAATCGAGGAAAGCTTCTTCACTGTCCACTACACCTCCAATTTTGGTGTCATCTGCAAGCTTACTAACTCTATCTCCTATGTTGGCACCCAAATCATTTATACAAATGACAAAAAGCAATGGGAACAGCACTGATCTTTTATATAAATGACGAGATGCAGAGGCACTGGTCACAGGCCTCCAGTCTGAAAAGCGGTTCGATCTTTCGGGCACACGACAAACTGACGCAGTGTGGCGTTCAACAAGAGGAAAACACGTCCCTGGGTGGGCTCGAACCACCAACCTTTCGATGAACAGCCGAACGCGCTAACCGCTTGCGCCACAGAGACTAATTACGACCTGGCTTACTTCCTCTAGTCTGAATAAAAGCGTAGACGTCCAGGATACAGCGCTCTGAAAGTGAGTGTTTCCAATTAAACCGATTGGACGAGAACCTGGTGTGTGCGTTTTAACTTTATCCACTCTCGTCCAACACTGGCATCTCCAAATCATGACTACACTCAAGTTCTCATTTAGTCAATGTTGTATGTACTTTTGTTTTACTTCCTGACCGACAGAAATGAAAATTCTTTTGATGAGGCAGATCAATTCCTATTATGGAAAATAAAGAACATGAAAGCATCGGAAGGTTTAAGCCTGACGACCAATGGCAATCTGTGGTCTGTGGAAGGCAAGATGGGATAAGCATAGTGGAACACTCTTACACCAATTAGCAGAGTAAGGTTAAGGTTAAATCAAGGAATGAAGCAAGTTTCTCTATTAAGTGTTAGTATGACAGGATTCGGACCAAGAATATTTGGGACATGGCATTAAAATATCGAATTAGTAGTTAGTAGAGTCAGCTTGAGACAGGGGACTATTTTAAGAGATGGAATAGATAAATGACTATCATGACAGGTTAGTCTGGAATAGACGATCACAGTAGCAGAGCTGATAATAAATATCTAATCATGACATTAGGAAAACATGAAGTTGGGTCTAGAACGAAAGACTATCGTGCAAGACTTTGCACTAAATATCTAACCATGACATTAGAATAACATTAAGTAATAAGAGGGTGGGGGGATGGGTGGATTATTCTTGGAAGGGTTGGTCTGGACTTGTTGGGCTGAAGGGCCTATTTCCATACTGTAGGGTATCTAATCTTAAAAAGCCCTACTGCATCAATGTGGATTTTACCAGTTTGCTCATTTCCCCTCCCCCAATCTTATCCCTTTCCAACATTTCAACTCGACACCATCCTCATGACCTGTCCTATCTGTCCATTTTCCCTCCTACCTACCTGCTCCAGCATCTTTTCTGACCTATCACCATTACCCACACCTCCATCTACCTATCCGAGTCTCAGTTACCTGTTCCCCCTTCCCCAGCCCACTCCAATTTATCACTTTACTGTCAAGGCTCCAGGCCACATTCCTGATGAAGTGCGTTTGCCCAAAACGTCGAATCCCAATGCCACTCTCACCCTGATGGCCACCTATGTGTGTGGCTGCATCAAGCTGTGCATGGATCCACGGTACACTAATACCAAGTGTCAGGACATACCAAGGTTCTACCTGTCCCTGGTGTTGCGAAGGATGAGCCTGGCCTCGCTGTGGAATGCTCCAAGTAGTTGGACCGTTCCGTATCACCTGTCCTTCCTGAAGAAATCTATGAAGAAAAACACCTTTGATTGCAAGTCCATTAGGAAGTGGTCAGCACATAGTGTCCTTGAGGCCCTTCGGGAAGGAAAGTGCGGATCCTGTCGAACAGTTCCCTGGGCAGACTGTCAAAGTCATTTGGCAGAATGCCTCATCGCCAGAACATTCCAACAAGCACCAAGACATGACTTGCCTGGTGGTGAGAAGGGCTCTGCCTGTGAGATCCTTTATGCACGCCCGGACTCTCAACCGCACCGCACGCTGCCCACGAAGCGGCTGCGGCAGGGACGAGACTGTCACACACCTCCTTCTGGAATGTGCCTACGCAGAAGAAGTCTGAAGAGGAATGCAGTGGTGTTTGTCGAGGTTCGTCCTGAGCAGCACCGTGATGCGGGATTCCGTGCTCTCCGGCCTGTTCCCCGGGACGCACACCGAGACGAATATCGACTGTGTCTGGAGGATCATCAACTCAGTGAAGGACGGTCTTTGCTCTGTCTGAAACCTGTTGATCTTCCAGCTGAAGGAGCTGACCCCGACTGAGTGTTGCGGACTGGCACATTCCAAGGTCCAGGACTACATGTTGAGGGACGCGCGGAAGCTTGGGGCAGCTGCCGCCAAGGTGCATGGGGAAAGACCACCGTGTAAGGTCTGCCTGCCAAAGAACAGGGGACCCACGCAGTAAGTGGGCTCTGCTGACACCTCAGCTAAATGTATGGATAGTAAACGTACAGACCTGTATATATGGTTGATTTCTCGATCTCTGTGTGCAAAGTAATGGAATGTTTACGGATGTATGGCATGACCAATTGTACAGATCATCAAAATATTTTATGCATAAAGTATATTTTTGAAATAAAAAAGACCCTCCTGTTCTTCGAATGATGCCTGACCTGCCGTGCTTTTCTAGCACTACACTCTTGGCTGACATAAGCACTACGCCACTCAAGAAACCATCTCATTGCTTTCACACTCACACGAAAGTCTGTCATGGCGGAAACAAATTACTGCAGATGCTGGAATCTGCAATGAAAACGACAAATCCTGGCAATCACAGCGGGTCAGGCAGCATCCATGGAGAGAGAGCAACGTTTCATCAGCGTCCTCTCGACTTGAAACGTTTGTTTGCTGTCTCTCCACGGATGCTGTCTGAATCGCTGTGATCTCCAGCATTTGTTGTTTTCAGTCTGTCATGGTAGAGTTTGCTGAAGGTCAAGATGAAGTAATTAGTGACTACACGTTTACATTTTGCTTCTTCCTCCAGATCTGGGAACTGTTACAATCCTGTTTGTAATAAGTTTAAGTAGTTGCTTAATCAGTGGAGACATTAGATGTTAGACCACATTGTACCAGTTGGCAGACAACGAGTGATGTACAGGAGTGACAACCAGAAAAGTGTTGCCTCACAGAGCTGATCAGCATTTATTCCCTATTTTTCACACTTTAAATGTTAAACATTGCTCTTGCACGGGTGAAACTACTTCGTGGTAAATTGAATGGATTGGCAAAGCCAATGATTTTGTTTTCTCCCAGAAGTTCGAATTCCGTTCAGAGAATCTTCGCAGTAATCCCCTGTGTTTCCGAATGAACGAATCCTGTTCTGAATTTCTTATTTGGTCTCTCATAGCCCAGTTCTTAAGGGAGGCTAACGCAAAATTGTTCCTGTGATGGAACATATGAACATCTTGGGACCACCAGCAGTTTTCTTCTTCCGAACAAATAAACGAATCAACAACAATCGTTGGCAGATAATATGATTTACATTAATTTGGCGTTAATTTATATTCATCTGTTACACAACAGTTGGTCTTGATTCCCCTGGAAAGTTTACTCCAAATGCCTCATTCTCAACGCACTCCCGCGGATCCTACCCAAGTATGGAAAATAACCAAAAACAAATTTAACGATTGAAAACGTTTTAAGTTTATTGTATACTTCCATTTGAAGTTCCGTTGTTTTAAATTCGCAGCTGGTGGGGATATTCCTCCTGAGTCGTCATGTAATCTTGTAAATTTCAATGAGATTTGCATTCGATTATGGGAAGGAAGCACAGATCAGCACTTTTTGCCTATTGCAATTTATCCTGGGTGGTGCGTCCCCTCCTTGACTCTCTGCAGCCAAGAAGCAAAAATTGCATACAGTGCTCTTAGAATGACAATTCCAGTCTGGCAATTCGCCACACCATTGTTCCGTCATTCTCACATTTCGATCACTTAATCTGAACGAACCAAATCCTCTCTCCTGCAGCATTTAGAAAAACCCCTTCCTGCATAAAAGCTGCCCATTCCATATTTCACCAGCTCTGATAAAGAGTTATCCAGATTCGAAAGTTTAGCTTTCTTTGTCTCAATGGAAGCTGTCTGACTCGCTTGTGGTCTCCAGTCTTTACAGGAGAGATTCCAGCATCTGTCGTAAATTGCTCCAGGATTGCTACAATACAGATGCAAAATAGTATAGCATAAGTAGATAGCACGAACTGATCTCTCAATTGATGAATAATCATCTTCCGGTTTTCTTGCGGTGATAACGTTTATGGATAATTTCCTAGGGATTGAGTGCACAACAATTCATGATGGTGTTTTTAGCAAGAATGCTAAAATTCGCACACACATCCTTGAGTGCACTCAAACCACCAACATTGCTATCAACGGCCCACCGGGATAACTGATGGCGCCACAAAGACTTCGTGAGCACACCTTGCCTAGGGGATACTCATAGATATCTTGGGAACAGGTTTATGTGGCCGCCGTTGCCGCCGCCTTCGTTATAGTCATTTAATGAATCGTTAACGAAATATTCACAAGGTTTTGAAACCAACATTGCAGTTTATGTCCTGCTGTGCAATATTGGGAATTGCCTCAGTAATACAGATTCATTAATTTTGTGGAGACGTTCGGAGTAAATGTTCCAGTATCTCAAAGGAGAAAGAAAAATGAACAATAATGAAAATAAAGAACTGCTGGAAAAACTCAGCAGGTCTGAGAGCACCTGTGACACGAGCAGTTCTGAATGAGGAAGAGTGAACTCCGAAACTTTAACTTTGCTTTCTCTCTATAGGCACTCCAAAACCTGCTGAGTTTCCTCCAGCAAATTTTGTTTTGATTAGAAAGAAAGGTGCACTTAAGCGCCCATCAAGAGTTACAGAAGTGGCGTCTGTTTTTTTTTTCTTATTTTTCAATTCTCTCTCCTCATAACCAGCAATATTTCCTTTCTAAAATCTCGCCTTAAGTTACTGATTCAAACAGACTGCTGCAAGTTTTTTCTACAGATTTCATATGCAGTGTAAACCTACTTCAGTTGTTGTGCAGTTTGAATTAGTGGAGGAAAAACAATGCTCAACACACTGCTCCATTTGAGAGAAGTTTCGTCTGAATATGTTTCTCCCAGTGTTGGACATATTTCCGACTGTAGGAATCGCTACATATCCCGCTCCAGCTGTGTTCTCCATATGTATATCAGCCGGAATGTGCATATTTGCCAGGTATCGCTCCTACCAGCGTCGTCTGCCTGTGCAAGAGTATGGACATTTTGTGAATGAATGAGTGTCACATTCTGGGAAAAAAGTGTTTGCAGGAACGTGTGGTTAAGTGACCTCCCCTCTCCACCTTGCCCTCACCCCAACAAAACACACTGCATTCACAGAATCAAGTTCAAAATCACAGAAGCACAAATAAACCTGTTGGACTATAACCTGGTGCTGTGTGATTTTTAACTTTGTCCACCACAGTCCAACATCGGCACCTCCAATTCACAGAATCATTGTGGTGTTTTCCTGAGATGGGACGAGGGTTCCGAAGGAGGGTAAGATTGTCATGATTCGCGAAAGGAAAATATGAAAGAAAACGACTTGTACCGGAATATATGGGGCAACACTAGTGACCGTTGTGGGGAGAGAAGTAATTCTTCTTCGGAAGAGGAACAGATTCGTCAATGTAAAGTTTTAGAAATTGATATTCCGTTTTTCCCCTCGCATAAAGTGAATTATGAACTGTGAAACGGGTATGAAAATAAATATGTGCAAAGTAATCGATAATGCAAAAGGTTCTCCAAGACCGTGTTAGGGAACTGGAGCTGGAGTTGGATGAACTTCGGATCATTCGGGAGGCAGAGGGGGTCATAGATCAGAGTTATAGGGAAGTAGTAAGTCCAAAGATGGCAGATAGATGGGTGACAGTGAGGGGGACTGGGAGGAAGCAGCCAGTGCAGGGACCCCCTGCGGCCGTTCCCCTCAAGAACAAGTATACCGTTTTGGATACTTGTGGGGGGGATGACTTACCAGGGGTAAGTAACGGGGCTCAGGTCTCTGGCACGGAGCCTGTCCCCGTTACTCAGAAGGGAAGGGTGAAGAAGAGCAGAGCAGTAGTAATTGGGGACTCGATAGTTCGGGGCACAGATAGGCGGTTTTGTGGGAACGAGAGAGACTCACGTTTGGTATGTTGCCTCCCAGGTGCAAGGGTACGTGATGTCTCTGATCGTGTTTTCCGGGTCTTGGAGGGGGAGGGGGAGCAGCCCGAAGTCGTGGTCCATATTGGCACCAACGACATAGGTAGGAGGAGTGCCGAGGATGTTAGACAGGCTTTCAGGGAGCTAGGTTGGAAGCTCAGAGTTAAAACGAACAGAGTTGTTGTCTCTGGTTTGTTACCCGTGCCACGTGATAGAGATTCGAGGAATAGGGAAAGAGAACACTTAAATGCGTGGCTACAGGGATGGTGCAGGAGGGAGGGATTCCGGTTTTTGGATAACTGGGGTTCTTTCTGGGGACGGTGGGACCTCTATAAACAGGATGGTCTACACCTGAACCTGAGGGGCACCAGTATCCTTGGGGGGAGGTTTGCTTGTGCTCTTGGGGGCGGGGAGGGGGGTTAAACTAACTCTGCAGGGGCATGGGAACCCAGATTGTAGCTTCAGGGTGCAGGGCCTGGAGTGTAGGGAGGTTAGGAACATGGCATCAATTTCAAAGGAGGGTGCCTGTAAACAGGAGAGTGGCTTGAAGTGTGTATACTTCAATGCAAGAAGTATACGAAATAAGGTAGGTGAACTTGCAGCGTGGGTTGGTACCTGGGACTTCGATGTTGTGGCTATTACAGAGACATGGCTAGAACAGGGACAGGATTGGCTGTTGCAGGTTCCAGGATTTAAATGTTTTAGTAGGGTCAGAGGTGGGGGTAAAAGAGGGGGAGGTGTGGCATTGCTTGTCAAAGATAGTATTACAGTGGTGGAAAGGACGATGGAAGAGGACTTGCCATCTGAGGTAGTTTGGGCTGATGTTAGGAATAGGAAAGGTGAGGTCACCCTGTTAGGAGTCTTTTACAGGCCTCCTAATAGTCCTAGAATCATTGAAGAAAGGATAGGGAAGGTGATTCAGGAGATGAGTGACAGTAATAGGGTGGTTGTTATGGGGGACTTTAACTTTCCTGATATTGATTGGGAAAGCTATAGCTCAAGTTCGTTAGATGGGTCAGTGTTTGTTCAATGTATGCAGGAGAGTTTCCTGACACAATATGTAGACAGGCCAACAAGAGGTGAGGCCATACTGGATTTGGTTCTGGGTAACGAACCAGGCCAGGTGTTAGAATTAGAGGTAGGTGAGCACTTTGGGGATAGTGACCATAATTCGGTGATTTTTACTCTCGTGATGGAGAGGGATAAGTGTGTACTACAGGGCAAGAGTTATAGCTGGGGTCAGGGAAATTATGATGCGGTGAGGCATGACTTAGGATGTGTGGCGTGGAAAAGTAGACTCCAAGGCAAGAGTGTAAATGATATGTGGGGCTTGTTCAAGGAGCAACTATTGAGTGTCCTTGATAATTATGTACCTGTCAGGCAGGGAGGAAAGGGTCGTGAGAGGGAGCCGTGGTTTAATAAGGAATTGGAATCCCTTGTTAAATGGAAGAGGACGGCCTATCTCAAGATGAGACGTGAAGGTTCAATTGGGGCGACTGAGAGTAAGAGGGTAGCCAGGAAGGACCTGAAGAGAGAGCTAAGAGCAGCAAGGAGGGGACATGAAAGGTCCTTAGTCGGTAGGATTAGGGAAAACCCTAAGGCTTTCTATCGGTATGTTAGGAATAAAAGAATGACTAGGGTAGGAATAGGTCCAGTCAAGGATAGTAGTGGGAAGTTGTGTGTGGAGGCGGAAGAGATTGGGGAGACACTGAATGAATACTTTTCTTCAGTATTTACTCAGGAACAGGGCATTGTCGTCGATGTGAATACTAAGTCACAAATAAGTAGAATGGATGGCTTTGAGGTATGTGGAGAAGAGGTGTTGGAAATTCTGGAAAAGGTGAAAATAGATAAGTCGGAGGAGGAGCGTCTTATCTTCCGACTGGGAACCTCCAACCACAGGGGATGAACTTGGACTTCACCAGTTTCTTCATCCCCCCTCCCCCCACCTTGTCTCAGCCGAAATGGTCGGAGGAGGAGCGTCTTATCTTCCGACTGGGAACCCTCCAACCACAGGGGATGAACTTGGACTTCACCAGTTTCTTCATCCCCCCTCCCCCCACCTTGTCTCAGCCGAAAGGTCGGAGGAGGAGCGTCTTATCTTCCGACTGGGAACTCTCCAACCACAGGGGATGAACTTGGACTTCACCAGTTTCTTCATCCCCCCTCCCCCCACCTTGTCTCAGCCGAAAGGTCGGAGGAGGAGCGTCTTATCTTCCGACTGGGAACTCTCCAACCACAGGGGATGAACTTGGACTTCACCAGTTTCTTCACCCCCCTCCCCCCACCTTGTCTCAGCCGAATCCCTCCAGCCCAGCACCGCCTTCCTGACCTGCAGTCTTCTTCTTGACCTCTCCGCCTCCACCCTACTCCGACCTATCACCCTCACCTTGACCTCTTTCCACCTATCACATTTCCAACGCCCCTCCTCCAAGTCCCTCCTCCCTACCTTTTATCTTCTCCTGCAGAACACTCTCTGCTCACTCCTGAGGAAGGGCATGTGCCCGAAACGTCGAATCTTCTGTTCCCTAGATGCTGCCTGACCTGCTGTGCTGTTCCAGCAATAAAGTTTCAGCTTTGATCTCCAGCGTCTGCAGACCTCACTTTCTCCTCGAAAATAGATAAGTCCCCTGGGCCTGATGGCATTTATCCTAGGATTCTCTGGGAAGCAAGGGAGGAGATTGCAGAGCCATTGGCCTTGATTTTTATGTCCTCTTTGTCTACAGGAGTAGTGCCAGAAGACTGGAGGATAGCAAATGTGGTTCCCTTGTTCAAGAAGGGGAGTAGGGATAATACTAGTAACTATAGGCCGGTGAGTCTCACTTCTGTTGTGGGCAAAGTCTGAGAGAGAATTGTAAGGGATAGGATTTATGCACATCTGGATAGGAATAATGTGATCAAGGATAGTCAGCATGGTTTTGTGAAGGGCAGGTCTTGCCTCACAAACCTTATTGAATTCTTTGAAAAGGTGACGAAGGAGGTTGATGAGGGGAAAGCGGTAGATGAGGTATATATGGATTTTAGTAAGGCGTTTGATAAGGTTCCCCATGGTAGGCTACTGCAGACAATACGGAGAAATGGCATTGAGGGTGAGTTGGAGGTTTGGATTAGGAATTGGCTGGATGGAAGAAGACAGAGGGTAGTAGTTGATGGTAAAGTTTCTTCATGGAGTGCCGTCACTAGCGGTGTTCCGCAAGGATCTGTTTTGGGACCATTGCTGTTTGTCATTTTTATAAATGACCTGGAAGAGGGGTTAGAAGGTTGGGTGAGCAAGTTTGCGGATGATACGAAAGTCGGAGGAGTTGTTGACAGTGAGGAAGGATGTGGCAGGTTACAGCAGGATATAGGGAAGCTGCAGAGCTGGGCAGAAAGGTGGCAAATGGAATTCAATGTAGCTAAGTGTGAGGTGATTCACTTTGGGAAGAATAACAAAAAGATGGGGTACTGGGCTAATGGTCGGATACTTGGTAGTGTGGATGAGCAGAGGGATCTTGGTGTCCATGTACACAGATCTCTGAAAGTTGCCACCCAGGTAAATAGTGCGGTGAGGAAGGCATATGGCGTACTGGCTTTTATTGGTAGAGGAATTGAGTTCCGGAGTCCTGAGGTCATGATGCAGTTGTAGAAGACTCTGGTGCGGCCGCATCTGGAATATTGTGTGCAGTTTTGGTCGCCAGACTATAGGAAGGATGTGGAGGCACTGGAACGGGTGCAGAGGAGGTTTACCAGGATGTTGCCTGGTATGGAAGGAAGATCGTATGAGGAAAGACTGAGACACTTGGGGCTGTTTTCATTAGAGAAAATAAAGTTTAGGGGTGACTTGATTGAGGTGTACAAGATGATTAGGGCGTTAGATAGGGTTGACAGTGTGAACCTTTTCCCGCGTATGGAGTCGGGTATTACAAGGGGCCATAGCTTTAAATTAAGGGGGGGTAGATATAGGACTGAAGTTAGGGGTAGGTTCTTCACTCAGTGAGTCGTAAGTTCATGGAATGCCCTGCCAGTAGCAGTGGTGGACTCTCCCTCTTTATGGGCATTTAAGCGGGCATTGGATAGGTATATGGAGGATAGTGGGTTAGTATAGGTTAGGTGGGCTTGGATCGGCGCAACATCGAGGGCCAAAGGGCCTGTACTGCGCTGTATTCTTCTATTTTCTATGTTCTATGTTAGGTGTATACACCTGTAGTTGTTAACCCCTGGAATTACAGGCCAGTTGGTCTTACTTCGATGGTAGGCAAAGTAATGGAAAGGTTACTGAGGGATAGGATTTATAAGTATCTGGAAAGACACTGCTTGATTCGGGGCAGCCAGCACGGATTTGTGAGAGGTAGGTCTTGCCTTACAAATCTTATTGAATGCTTTGAGGAGGTGTCCAAGCATGTGGATGACGGTAGAGCAGTGGATGTAGTGTACGTGGATTTTAGAAAAGCATTTGATAAGATTCGCCATGGTAGACATATGCAGAAAGTCAGGAGGCATGGGATAGTGGGAAGTTTGCCCAGTTGGATAGAGAACCGGTCGAAGTCAGAGAGCGGTGGTACATGGTAAACATTCAGCCTGGAGCTCAGTTACAAGCGGTGTTCCGCAGGGATCAGTTCTTGGTCCTCTTCTGTTTGTAATTTTTATTAATGACTTGGAAGAGGGAGTCGAAGGGTGGGTCAGTAAATTTGCTGCCGATAAGAAGAATGGTGGAGTTGTGGACAGTGAGGAGGGCTGTTGTCGGCTGCAAAGGGACTTAGATATGATGCAGAGCTGGGCTGAGGAGTGGCAGATGGAATTCAACCCTGTCAAATGTGAGGTTGTCCATTTTGGAAGGACAGAGAAGAATGCGGAATACAGGGTTAACGGTAGGGTTCTTAGTAAGGTGGAGGAGCAGAGGGACATTGGGGTCTATGTTCATAGATCTTTGAAAGTTGCCACTCAGGTGGATAGAGCTTGTAAGAAGGCCTATGGTGTATTAGCGTTCATTAGCAGAGGGATTGAATTCAAGAGTTGTGAGGTGATGTTGCAACTGTATAGGAACTTGGTCAGGCCACATTTGGAGTACTGTGTGCAGTTCTGGTCGCCTCATTTTAGGAAAGATGTGGAAGCTTTGGAGAGGGTGCAGAGGAGATTTACCAGGATGTTGCCGGGAATGGACAATAGGTCGTACGAGGATAGGTTGAGAGTGCTCGGCTTTCTCTCATTGGAACGGCGAAGGATGAGGGGTGACTTGAAAGAGGTTTATAAGATGATCAGGGGAATAGAAAGAATAGACAGTCTGAGACAAGTTCCCCTGGGTACAACAGAGTGTTACAAGGGGACATAAATTTAAGGTGAAGGATGGAAGGTATAGGGGGGATGTCAGAAGTAGATTCATTACCCAGCGGAGTGGTGGGGGCATGGAATGCGCTGCCTGTGTGGGTGGCAGAGTCAGAATCATTGGTGAACTTTAAGTGGCAATTGGATAGGTACATGGATAGGTGCTTAAGCTAGGACATCGTGGGCCGAAGGGCCTATTCTGTGCTGTATTGTTCTATGTTTTATGTTCAATGTTCTTTGCACTGTCACCATCTCCCACCCATCTCGCCACAAGCTCTCCTGAAATCTCCATCCACTGATCCAACATTTTCGCAGTCTACAAATTTTTCTCCTGGCTGACAGCCGACGCCGGAGACGAAAGTGATGAAAATTGAGGTAGCACGAAATCACCAATCAGATCTTTGGTAAACATTTGGTTTCATAGGCAGTAATATATCAAAGCTGGAATAGTTATGTGAAATCACATTTGCACTGTCGATACCTCTTCAAAAACCTAGTTCCCTGACCGGGAATCGAACCCGGGCCGCGGCGGTGAGAGCGCCGAATCCTAACCACTAGACCACCAGGGAGTGACGCAAGTTCGCGTTGTCTCAATGCCATTTACAGTGAGGTCAATGTATCGCAACGCATCGAATTTGTCATGTTTTAATTGTTTTATTTCCATGCGCTGGATATTACATTTTTTTCATGTCTTTGCTTGCTACAAATCTATTTCAGGCCGTCTGTGTTTGAAAGCTGCATTTGGCTTCATTTGAAGTGCTTTTTTGGAAAAAAAAACATAATTGTCATCACGATATTTCACTAACTTTCGTTGGGACAGGAAATTTGCCGTCATTATCGAACGTGAATCATGTGAATTCAATCATACAGCATTTTGCTGGATTTTTTAAATGTCCTCTGAAATCGCCTGTCAAGCTACTGGGGTGTTTCAAACCACTGTAACTAAGGCCATTCAACGATGGACCATCGGTATTGAGCCAAATACAGCAATTTACAAGCCTCTAGTTTGTTTGTTTTTTCAGCCAGCACAATTATATGCCTAGTCCCATTCAGTTTCTGGTCAATGATAACCTCCAGGATGCGGGTAATTCGGGATTCAGTGACGGCAACATGTGAGAGCATTGGTGAGATTGTCTCTAATTGGACATTGTTATTGTCGTGCATTTTAAGCATGAATGTTGTTTGCCACTTACCAGCCAAAGTCTGGCTACTATCCAGGTTATGTCGTATGTGGACATAAACTACTTAAATATCTGAGGAGTTCTGAATGATGCTGAACATTGTGCAATCATCAGAGAACATCCTCACTTCTAACCCAGTGAGTGAGGGAGTGCCATTGATGAAGGAGTAAAATAGGATTGGTCCTTAGCCATTCTCTTAAAGAATACCGACAGGGATTCTCTGAAGCTGAGGCGACTGACCTCCAAAATGTGGTCGGTACGACTCCAACGAGTACAGAGTTTTCTGCTGGTTCCCATTGACTCTTCTTTTGCTTGTGCTCCTTGATGTCACATTTGGTCAACTGTGACCTTTATGTCAAGGCTGTCACTATCAGCTCACTTCTGAAATTATGCTTTCTTGTCCACGTTTCAAGCAAGGCTGTAAATAGGTCAGGAGCTGAGTGGCCCTGACAGAATTCAAACTGAGTGTCACTGAACCAATTATTGCTGAGCAGATGCTGCTTGAAAGCACTGTTCATGACACCTTCCATCAATTTACTGATGACTGAGGGTAGACTGATGGGGTGGTAATTGATGTTATTGGATTTGTCCAATGTTTTGTGTACAGGGCACACCTGAGCAATTTCACATGTGTCATTAGATGCCAGTGTTGTAGCATATTCGAACAGGTGAGACAGGACTGTTGCACAGATTTTCAGTACTCATGGTGAATACGTGCCACAGACATTGCAATACCCAGTACCCCATTTGATTCTTGATATCACATTGAATTGCCTTCAAACTAGCATCTGTTAAACTGAAGACCTTGGAGGAGGCCAAGATGGATCATCCACTTGACAATTTCAGAGGAAGATGGTTGCACATGCTTCAGCCTCATCATTTACACAGAAGTGCTGGGTTTCTGCACTACTGAGGATGGGATTTCTGTGAGCCACTTCCTCCAGTGATTTGTTTAATTGTCCACCACCGTTCACAACTCGATGTGGTGGGACTAAAGAGCTCAGATCTAATCCATTGGTTGTGGGATCACTTAGATCTGTCTACTACTTGCTGCTTATGCTGTTTGGCATAAATGTAGCCTTCTGTTGTAGCACCATCAGGTTGACACTTCAATTTTATAATCTCCATGTTGCCCCACCCAGCATGCCCTCTTGCACTCTTCATTGAACTAGGCTAGCTTCCTT
Source organism: Chiloscyllium plagiosum (assembly GCF_037043375.1). Taxonomy (NCBI): domain Eukaryota; kingdom Metazoa; phylum Chordata; class Chondrichthyes; order Orectolobiformes; family Hemiscylliidae; genus Chiloscyllium; species Chiloscyllium plagiosum. Next base: position 44,335,058 of record NW_028270173.1, read on the forward strand.
GGCTTGACGGTAATGGTTCATTTGGCATATGGCTGCTACGAGGTTGTACATTACGTTGAAGCATGATTCTGCTGACGATGATGTTCACAATGCACCATAGACGCTCAATCTCGAGTTGCTAGATCGGTTTAAAGCCTTTCCCATTTAGTATGTGAGTCCTACCGCACAAACATGATTTAAGGTATTATCAGGGTGAAGGCAGGACATGATCTCCACAAGGACTGCATGGTTGTCAATTACATCTGTCGCAGACAAACTGGTAAGAATGAAGTCAAATATGTTTTTCCTCTTGTTGGTTGCTTCACCATTGCCTGATCGAGAGTTGCTGTTTTTTCTGATGCCAGAGGGCTATTTTCATTCCCTTTTTCACTTTCTCGTGGTTAGTAGAATTGAGAGCAGATAACAGTCACATAATGACCAGAGCAGATAAGATTTTATTTCTCTCCCACTATCACCAACTGTCATCATTGAAGTGTGAAATACATATTCATGTTTCTTGAAAATTCCACAATCTGCCTTAATTGGATGTGAAGCCAGGTCTCTGGAACATGACCTCGGTTACCAGATTAATACCATTAACACATCACCTAATCGCTGCACGACTCCACCTTGATATTTTCTTTAATGTTTGTTCTTTGAATCCCACAAACCCACTGAGATAATTTAAAGATCTCTCAACAGTACTGCACCTGCCCTGTGAGACACCCAGGCCCAACTCAGTTAAGCAGAAGCCCATTTTGTCTTGCACAGTAATTTTACCCAGAACTTGTTCAGGAGCCTCAGCTCTCTGATTAATTTATATTTATTTTTTCATAATTTTCCACATTATTTCTGCATTTTGCAAAATAAAATGTGAAATAGTCAGTCTTCGCCGAAAACACAATACTCTACAAACAACTTGTTTAGTTGGGCTGAACAATGGTAAAAGGAATTGAAGTCTGAAAATAACAGGGTAATTATATTTTATGAGGACTAACAAGGCAACGAAGTACCTATTGAATGTTAGGACTCCAGGAAATACGGAGAATTTCAGTGGCTTTGGTCTGCATGTTCATAGGCGCTTGTAGGCAGCAAGGCAACTACATTATTGGTTAATGCAGTTAAGAAGGCATATGATATACATGCCTTTATGAGTCAAAGCGTTGAATGAAACAGCGGGGACAATATTATTATTATTGTTATTATTATTATTATTATTATTATTATTATTATTATTCAGCGGCATATATTTTGAGGCGCAAGCGGGAGTGCTGTGTGCAATTCTGGTCACCATGCTTTAGGAATGCTGTGAATGCACTGGAAAGAGTGTAAAGTAGCTTTGATGGGATGTTGTCTGGGTTGGAGTGATTCAGCTCTAGAGAGACTGCGTCTTCTAGGGCAATTTTACGTAGAACAGGGAAGGGTGAGGATGTATGTGATTAAGGTATTCAAAGTCCTGATGGATCTAGCCAGAATAGATCGGGAAATATTTTTTGCTTCAATGTTGGGGGTCAATAACTATGGAGTGCAACTTTACAAGAAGCACCAGGACATTTCATTTTTCGACGAAATATATTTTCGGTCAGTGTTGCAGATATCTGGAACTCACTAAGTGAAATGGCATGAGAGGCAGGAATATGCAAAGCCCCGAAGAACTAATGAGATGAACGTTTCAAACAAATTTGCATACCGGACGACGGGTCAACTATTGGAAAATGAGGTTATAATAGACGTATGCTTGATACCTGGCATGGAGACAATGGGATCCAGAGAAAGTATTTAGTTTGTAAACATAGAGGACATGGAATGAGAGGGAGAGGAAAAAGCAGAAGCCTAATATGTTAAACAGAATATGGGCAGTTATAGGGATTCTTGTGGCACTGTGATCCTGTCTCCATGACTGACTGATAAGTCCAGGTTGATGTCTTGCCGGCCACAGAGATATGCTATAAGCCAGTTTATGAAAACATAATTTTACGGGCCTTCTGTCACTGGGTCTGAAGTCATAGAGTCACAGAATCATAGAATCATAGAGATGTACAGCATGGCAACAGACCCTTCGGTCCAACCTGTCCATGCCGACCAGATATCCCAACCCAATCCAGTACCACCTGCCAGAACCCGGCCCATAGCCCTCCAAATTCTTCCGATTCATATACCCATCCAAATGGCTTTTAAATGTTGCAATTATACTAGCCTCCACCACTTCCTCTGGCAACACATTACATACACGTAATTCCAACCTCTGCGTGAAAAAGTTGCCCCTGAGGTCTCTTTTATATCTTTCCCCACTCACCCTAAACCTATGCCCTCTGTTTCTGGATTACCTGAACCCAGGGAAAAGACGTTGCCCATTTATCCAATCCATGCCCCTCAGAATTTTGTAAACCTCTTTAAGGTCACCCCTCAGCCTCCGACGCTGCAGGGACACTCTTCGCTGTCCACTACACCTCCAGTTTTGGTGTCATCTGCAAACTTACTAACTGTACCTCTTATGCTCGCTACCAAATCATTTATGTAAATGACAAAAAGTAGACAGTCCAGCACCGATCCTTGTGACAATCCACTGGTCACAGTCATCCTGTCTGAAAAACAAGCCTCCACGACCACCCTCTGTCTTCTACCTTTGAGCCAGGGCTAGATTCAAATCTCACCTGCCCCCAAGGTGAATCACAATATATGTGAACAGATCGATTTAATTATCTAAGCCGTGTTTCCCGACTGGTTCATATAAGCCCCATTTGAAGTTGAGGGGCTTTTGTGGTAACGTGGTTATGTTATTTCCAGAAGGCGTGGATTCAAATCCCATCTGCTCCAGAGATGTATTTTAGCATCTCCGAAAGGGTCATATCGAAAAGGGATACATTATTCCCTTGAGCTGAGAGGTGCTTTGGTTTCCAAGTCTTTGGCTCACTAAATAATGGTGTAAATGGATGAAATCTTATCACACCCTAAATTTTATCCCTCTTATTCCCCAGTTATTTATTTCTATTTCTGTAATATACATGAACTATCTACATGTGTTCCTAAGATCATGCCTTCCATCGCCCTTACTGCTCCATTTTCCAATATTTTGGATGTTAGAGACATTGCATACAAGCATTGACAATGAGCGATTCATAAATTTGCTATTATTCAATCGCTGTACTTCCTGTCTTTGCCTTTACCTGTAATTTTCGATTTTTAGGTATCAGATGGTTTCTTTTATTAATTATTTCTGATTATATTTCTGACTAACGCTGACTTTGCATTTGAAGTGAGTTTTGCAAAGCCAGTGCAAAGTGATAGAAGTTCCTTTGATTGGCAGCTCGCTCTCGCCCGGGAGTATGCCAGCAAATACATGACTCGTTTTGCACATCATCGCGGTTGTGAACTGTGGAGACAATGTGAACGCGGCCTTGTTTGTAAGCTAAAATCATATAACCCGACGTTAAAGTCGGTCCTGTTGCATGGTAATCTGGTGTTGAGTGATTTTTAAGTTTGTCCATCCCAGTCCAACACAGGCACCTCCACATCATTGTCACTGAACTGCAATACGTGACCAGCAGACCAGCTCCCGGGCCCGGAATGAAAATGTTCGCGGCATTTTTTAGGTCGTCGGTGAGTCCTCCAGACAGAGATTCTGGCTGGCAACCGAGGTGCGGACTGGGCCCAGACGTTTTCTCGTTGCATTCGTTTCCACTTGGATTCCAATTGGATGCTCCAATTTCCTTCCACAGTCCAAATATGCGCACTTTACGGAAGACTGGCCATGTTAAGTTGCTCCATAATATACAGGGCTGTGCAGGCTAGGGGAATTAGCCATGGGAAGCGTGGCTTTAAAGGATAGGGTTTAGGTAACGGGTAGTTCTGGATAGGATGTTCTTCTTATGTTCTGTGCAGACACGATTGGCTGAATGATCTCTTTCTGCTCCCGAGGGATTCTCTAGTTCTGGACCTGGCGTGGTGACGGTGCACCAGTCGTTATGAGTTCACATGAGCTGAGGGTGAAGCGGTAGATTTCCTATAGTACCGAAATAAACCATTCATTACATTCAGTCTGCACTGACCCTGCAGGCAAGATGACATCCAGACCAAAGGCAATGGAGATTCGCCTTTTACACGAATTAATGGGGTCATGGTTGTTTATCGATCCAGATTCATCCCCCTCCATTTGCTTCATATTCCTCAATCCTTTGGTTGGCAAACATCTTTCAAGTTTCTTGAGGAAAGAACACTTGTCCAGAACCATGAAATCTGATTTCACTCCATAGATTCTTCCAGACCTGCTGAACATTTCAGGCAATTTGTTTTTTTTCTTTCTGGAATATGGCAACTGCAGTTCGTTTTATTTAAACATCTTTCAATCTCAGAAATGGGAGGGGGTGGGGGGGGGGGGATGGGGTTGGGGAAGAGGAGACAGTAGCAGTGAAACGGACTGCAAGTTAAATTGGACCTCCTGTGTGATTCTTCATGAATTCCTTTTCTCACATCATCTGATTTGCCTTCTCAGCACAGTCACAGGAATTAGACGCAAGAGAAGGCAATTTAAACCTGTCCCTTTGTCACACTCTGTCGGATCCAGGCGGAAAAGATGAGAAAAGAGGACAAGAAGAAACTATGGGCCAACTATAGAAAATGTTGGAGAAACTCAGCAGATGGGTTGAGCATCCTGCTGAGTTTCCGGGAATTTCTACTGCATCTGGTGAGCTGGCTCAGCTTAGTCATAGTCTGTCTTTTCCTTCCACCCAGTCAAACAGGCGGTGGATTGGATCTTAAAATTGCACTGAATCAGAGGATGATACAGATGGAGGTAAGTTGGCCCTTCATGTACTTGAACCGACTTTCTGAACAGTATTTTAAAAAGGTGTGGAGTGTGATTGGGCAACAGAGCATGACAGTGCTGGACGAAGAGGATACATCAATGTCTTCAAGTACAGAATTAATTGAGCAAGGCATGAGGAGAAACTAATATTGCAGAGAGGAACAGCAACGGTGTGGACCTTCAGATCTATAGTCAGCATCACGAAGGTGTAGACAGGATGAGGAGCCCATGCTAGGCAGTCAGAGACAGACTTCATCAGATGAGCAGTAGGACTGTAGTAAACATAGCATGGAGGTGAACAGCGTCAGGAAACGTACCAAATAAAAATCTGAGTGTGGAGGTCCTCATCCAGACAGTGAGAGCATCAGACGGAGCAGCCGCATGCAAACATGAACAGCGACAACAAAACTTCTGAATAAAAGTTTTGAGTTTTGAGGTGCAGACTGAGCCAATTGGAAGAATTGTCAGCACAATAAGGCTCATCTGAATTCGAACAGGCGATTGCAAATCAAATCAGCCACATATAGTGAGCTGACTATTCGGTCACTTTGTTTTGTGTCCCGACATTATTGTTGGAATAGAGAATTTGAGATTTCTGTATGTTTTCTTTCAAATGTTAAGCATATTTCCGTACTTCTTTATATTTATGGGAAGATTATATTGAGTATGATATGTTAGTTACACTTATGTGAGGAATAAGAGAAAGGTCAAAGAAAGACTAGGCCTGATCAAGGATAGCAGAGGGAATTTGTGTGTGGAGTCTGAGGAGGTAGGGGAAGCCCGAAATGAGTTTTTTGCTTCTGTCTTTAGGGAAGAAACGAACTTTGTAGCAAATGAAACCATGGAAGAGCAGGTGTGGACAGAGATAGAGGAAGCTGATGTGCTGAAAATGTTGTCAAACATTAAGATTGACAAGTCGCCAGGCCCAGACCAGATTTGTCTTCGGCTGCTTTGGGAAACGAGAAATGCAATTGTTTCGCCACTTGCGAAGATCTTTTCATCCTCGCTCTCCACTGGAGTCGTACCTGAGGACTCGAGAGATGCAAATGTAATTCCTCTCTTCAAGAAAGGAAATAAGGAAATCCCTGGCAATTACAGACCAGTAAGTCTCACGTCTGTCGTCTGCAAGGTGTAAGAAAGGATTCCGAGGGATAGTATTTATGACTATCTGGAAGGGCATGGCTTGATTAAATGCAGTCAACACGACTTTGTGAGGGGCAGGTCATGCCTCACAAACCTTATCGAGTTCTTTGAGGATGTGACTAGAAAAGTTGATGAGGGTAGAGCTGTGGATGTGGTGTGTATGGACTTCAGCAAGGCATTTGATAAGGTTCCCCATGGTATGCTCATTCAGAAGGTCAAGAGGATTGGGATTCAGGGGAACATAGCTGTCTGGATACAGAATTGGCTGGCCAACAGAAGACAGCGAGTGGTAGTAGAAGGAAAATATTCTGCCTAGAAGTCTGTGGTGAGTGGTGTTCCACAGGGCTCTGTCCTTGGGCCTCTATTGCTTGTAATTTTTATTAATGACTTTGATGAGGGGATTGAAGGATGGGTCAGCAAGTTTGCAGACGACACAAAGATTGGAGGTGTCGTTGACAGTACAGAAGGCTGTTGTAGGCTGCAGCGGGACATTGACAGGATGCAAAGATGGGCTGAGAGGTGGCAGATGGAGTTCAAACTGGATAAATGCGAGGTGATGCATTTTGCAAGGTCGAATTTGAAAGCTGAGTACAGGATTAAGGATAGGATTCTTGGTAGTGTGGAGGAACAGAGGGATCTTGGGGTGCTTGGTACATAGATCCCTTAAAATGGCAACCCAAGTGGACAGGGTTATTAAGAAAGCATATGGTGTTTTGGCTTTCATTAACAGGGGTATTGAGTTTGAGAGTAATGAGATCCTGTTGCAGCTCTATAAAACTTTGGTTAGACCGCACTTGGAATACTGCGTCCAGTTCTGGTCGCCCTCTCATACAAACGATGTGGATGCTTTGGAGCGGGTTCAGAGGAGGTTTACCACGATGCTGCCTGGACTGGAGGGCTTATCTTATAAGGAGAGGTTGACTGAGCTCGGACTTTTTTCATTAGAAAAAAGTAGGAGAAGAGGGGACCTAATTGAGGTATACAAGGTAATGAGAGGCAGAGATAGAGTCGATGGCTAGAGACTATTTCCCAGGGCAGAAATGACTAACACGAGGGGTCATAGCTTTAAGCTGGTTGGAGGAAAGTATAGAGGGGATGTCAGAGGCGGGTTCTTTACACAGAGAGTTGTGAGAGCATGGAATGCGTTGCCAGAAGCAGTTGTGGAGGCAGGGTCATTGGGGACATTTAAGAGACTCCTCGACATAATATGGTCACAGAAATTTGAGTGTGCATACATGAGAATCAGTGGTTGGAACAACATCGTGGGCTGAAGGGCCTGTTCTGTGCTGTACTGTTCTATGTTCTATGTTCTATGATCTGTAGAGTATGAGACGTCTTGAATGTGCTTGGAATTCCGGATGAACAAATCTGCAAGATTTCCTCGTGTTTTCAAAAGCGTTGCAAAACTTACCAATGGCTGTAGGAATAATATAATGGATTAGACGAATGAATACCTGAAGAGCTGTTGTAAGATAAAGGGCCTTTCGGATCCTGGATCACTGAGTCTGTGACTAGGAAGATGGAACGTGCACGAACCTGGTGCACTGCATCAAAACCGGCAGGAAACGAAACAGATGCTGTTGTTGCTATGAGAGTTGCTGGAAGAGTTTCTGATACTATTGGTGGAGCAATTGTAAAATAATTTGATGGAGAGATGGGATCCGGAAAGAGATGGACAATACAGTGTGATGGGGTTTCAAGAAAGAAGAGATACAACTCTTCAGGCACAGGTTAAGGCACGATCGGGTATGGTGAAACTAAAGGACGTTTAATTTAAATGAATGGAAGATTGATAAATTTCGTATGTTAATTATCACGTCACACTATGATATAGTAGCTAATGGTTGAGGGTGGGACAAAAAATATTGCAGATTACAGAAGCTTGTGGACTGACGGGGTCTAGAAAGAAAACATATTGAGGGAATAACAGACAATAGAGAAAAAAACACGAGGATAAAGATTAAACTTGATCTCGTAGAATGATGAAGCAAGCTCGATGGGTGAAATGTCCAACTTCGGCTCAGACATTTTACACTCTTAAACTGTGTAGCCACTGAAGTCTGTCGTAAAGTCTCTCACTGCTTCCACTCTCTGTGTCTTTCTGCACCATTTACTTGAACTAATTTTGTTGACATTTTAATTGCCAATGCAAATGTTGTTATATGGAACACGGCTATTTCACACAACATTGTCCTGCACAAAGACAATGCTAAATTCCCTGCGTGTGTAGTTCTTACTTTGAAGGTTTGCAGCTTGTGTTTACAACTTGAGTGTCTCTCATATCTGTTGTCCAGCGAATGTATTTTCACACAATTTATGCATCGATGATGTTCTTGAGCACGACTATGGGTACTCCGTCATTGTTGTTTTAAATACTTCCATTTGTGAATCTGCAAAATCCTTTGCTATGCAGCAATTGCTCGTGGGATCTTTATTAGTCTTCATCTTAGAGATCATTTCCTGCATTGAGTGCGTGCTGGTCTCTCATAGATACCAAACCTCATTTGAAGTATAAACACAAAGACAAAACACATGTTATCCGATAGTTGAAAATGATCTCATGGTCCTCACTTGTGCGAAAGAAAGCACTTTGTTTTTCTCCGTATACTGGTATAAGATCTAGCATGGGTAAAACATTGATGATGTGTTCATGAGCTATTTCAGTGTTTCTAGGAGCTTGCTGCGTCCATATTAGTGGTGCAGATGGCAGCCTGTGAGTCCTGCTTTGGTGGAAGATGCAATGTTTCTTTATCATTGAGTAGTGCATTCAGGTCAACGTCCAAAACTCCACCATAAGCCAATCTGTTCAGATTCTGTTGTACAAACAAGACAAGCCCCCTGGAGCTTACTGCACATTATGAAGAAAATGCAGTCTGTCTTTAGGACTCCCGCCAGCCCAATTTTTCTGATCAGTCTAATGGCCTTAATTGATCCCCAATTAAAGAATGCAGTTAATGTTAACCTACTGTCCATACAATGTCCTTGTACTGTTGCACTGTTAGGGTTGCAGAGGAGATTTACCAATATGCTGCCAGTTTATTGGATTGTTGGTTAACAGAGCAGTTTAATGCCAACAGCGAAGGTTCTGTTCCCATCACAGGTTTGAGATTATATGAAGGACTTTCCTTCTCAATCTCCTCCTTCACCAGAATTCTCGAGGCACTCGGGTTGAATCACCACCAATCCCTTCTCTCTCTATTGATAGTCCAGACCCCATGATCTGGTAAGACTATGGCGTCACACAACATTCCAGTTGGAGCATTTCAGATATATCAAGAGCTTGGATGGCTTTGATTTTTTTTTAGTGACGTAGTGTTAGGGACTGAGCACAAAATTGAATTGTATATGAATATGAGGGGTGTGGACAGGGTGGATGGCAAAAAGCTATTATCATTTGAAGAGTCACTGATGCAGGGCTATGACATAAAAATAAGAGCTGGGAGGATTTGATCGTTTGTAATCAATTAGTGAAATTGTAGAATGCACTCCCCAGATGGCAGTAAAAGTGGGAGCGAGCACAATCTTAAAAGGTATGGTAATGTCTATTTGAACTGGTATAATACCAAGTGTCATCGACCAAATTTTTGGAAGCTGCAATAGTCGATTGACACAGAGTCGGTGGCTGAAAGGCATTGTCTTGTGTATGGTTATATGAACGTACTATCTTACCTCGGGAGGCTGTGTTTCAGTTGTACAGAGCATTGCTCAAACTGCAGCTGGAGTACTCTCTGCGGTATCATTCACTTCACTTACAGCAGAATGGAAAACCGTCGGAAGCAATACACACAGCGTCTGCTAGTGTCTGGGGTGAACAGATTGCCTTCTGACGAAAGGCTAGGCAGGAAAGATCCATACGTTCTCGGACTTTGACGACTCACAGATGAATTAATTGAAACAAATAAAATTCTGAGAGTGCTTCGATATTTGTATAATGAAAGCGTGGTTCCTCTGGTGGCAGAATCCTGATCATGTGGTAATCATTTTAAAATAAAGTGTCCCCAATTTGAAATATAGTTGTGGGAACATTTTATCTTTCTGCAGATGTTTGTCATACTTTATAATTCCATTTCTCGATAAGTTGTGCGTGAGAATTCCTAAGTATTTTTAAAGGCTGACGTAGACATTATTGATTACTAAGGGGGTGGCAAACTATTGATGACGATGTCGAGTCGAGATTAAAATTAGATCAATCATGCACTTAGTGAATGTTGCAAGAATTTGAAAGTGCCAAGAGATATATTCTTGTTCCTTCTTAACATGGTCACATGAACGGAAGGATTTAAAGCTGTTTCATCGATGAGTATACATAATGTCATTCTGCGTTGTCAATGCAGTGTCCCTTGAGAACATGCGTTTCATTATAAAGAGCATCTTTTACTTCGGTTTTGTGGTGTACTTTTCTTTGGGGAAGCGTCTCCGCAACAAATAGGCTTCTGCTATTGGAGGGAGAGTGTGAGCGACAATGGCCAAAAAATATCTATTCGAGTTTCAAATATATATTTTTTTTGTTGAAAGTGGAGAGAATCTATTGTCCTCACCTTGCTGCTGTTGCAATTCCACGTCTTTACATCGTTCGATGATTCCTTGTTTTATGCCATTATATAGATATTCGTTTATGTTAGTCGTTCATGGGGTATCGGTATCTCTTGTTGAGACATACTCGACCTTGGTGTTGGGATTGGTTAGCTGCTTTCTTAAACCACTTCAGTCCATTCCTTGTTGGTACATGTATGGTGTAGTGAGAGGCAGAGCTCCAGGTTTTTTCACCACGTGTTCCTGATGTGTAAATTACGTTTACCCAACGACAGACGCTGAGTGGCTTGGAGGGCAACTTGCAGAAGGTAATGTCTCCATGGACTGTTGACTCGTCTTCCTCAGTGGGAGGTATTGTTTGTTTGAAAGTTTCTATCTGCAGAACTTCGGTGAACTTCTGCAATGTATCCTTTAGCTTGCACATGTTGACTGTGCGGAGCCTCGATGTCAGAGTAAATGAATATTTGTGGATTTGGTGCCAAGAAGGTGAGTTGCTTTCTATTAGATGCTGGTGATCTTGTTCAATGTTACCGCAGCTGTTCGAGCAAGGAAGGAATACTCCATGAAACTCCCAATATTGTCTTTACTGAAGGTAGACAAACTTTCAGGAGTGATGAGCTCGGTTACTTCCAGCAGTATTCCTCGTACCTGACGTCTTCTTGCAGCTGCAGCGTTCATGTGCCACGTGCAATTCATTAATTACCATGAGCAGTATTTATGTTTTCGTATTGGGGATTCAGAAATTGTAATTCAAATGAATGCTATGGGGGTAATGGTATGCTTCTGCCTGATTAGAAATGCTCATTACATTGCAAGTGTATGCCATAGTTGCATATTTCCTCGACTATACGATTTCCCATAATAAGCTACCATATCTTAAGAGTTGCATTTATTGCTGCAGCGACGCGGGAAAGATCAAAATGGCACAGTGATAGTGTCCCTACCTTTGAGACAGGCGCCCTGGGCTCAAGTCCTACCTGATCCCGAGGAGTGTCATAACGTCCCTTATAAGGGTGGATTATAAATATCAACAATATGAAAATCGAAGAAAGTTGTACACAATGATAGCACCGTTACATCTAAGGCAGGAGTCTGAATTTAAGTCCCATCTGCAGTGATATCATCACTGGGCAGAATGTTTTGAAAATACCTATATTGGCAATCTATTGCAAAGAACTCATGGAAATGGACATGATAGAGTGTGAACAGCCACAACCAAAACTGAGGCTTCACTATGGTTTACGTTGACCCCGATTAGGGTTGAGTTCCTTGGGGCTACATTCAAATAAGTTCTCCCTTGAAGTCAACGTCATTCACTCTCAAATCAAACGCCGGAGTTTAAAAACGTTTGTCCACTTTGAACAAAACTGGAATACTGTTCAAATCTGAGTGAGCTCATCGCAAATAACCACAAGTGTGCAGGTGATTCGTAAGCAGGTTATGTTTGATTTATCGATTAATGACACTTTCTATCACTTTGATGATGAATAATATCGTATTCATTGTGCATTCAGTTGCCACACTAATTATGTCCTGTCTTTGTGCACAAAACACATACCATCAGGTAAATTGCAGTGCTGTAAGTGTTCAAGAACACACAGCAAGTTTTGCAGAAATAACAGAGTTCTTTACAATTGCAGGAATGTCATAAAAGATCATAGCCTTTCCAGTTGCCAGTGCCTTCTGACACTTCTTGATATCATTTGTCGAATTAAATTCGAGGAAGGTTGTCATCAATGATTTTGGCGTTCTCCAGTGGACATTCTAATGAAGATTGTTGCAACTTGCTCAGATTTATTGCTTGTCTTTACTCATGTCCTCACTCTTTCGAACTACTTTGCAGTATCTTCACGCATTGTGATGTTTAGTGGTATACATGTGTTCATGACACGATTCAAAGCCTGTAGATAAGAGAAGCATTATTTGCAAAATTGCTTATGAGCAATTTAGGATTGCCATGGCCACCGGATATTCACACACTTGGACTGTGACTGGAAAGTATAGCATTAGCGAGACATCCACGCAGACAAGTGCAGAATCAAACCTATGTTCCTTCCGCTGTGAGTCAGCAGTACTAACCACTGAGCCACCATGCTACCCAAATACGAATTGTGGTTCCATTAATCTCACGAAATCCTGGGTCAGTGGCGAAATGGTAATAACATTGGGCAAGCAATCTCGCAAGTCTTGACCAAATATCTTTGTTAGAATGTAATGAAATTTCTGTTCTCCCAAGTACTGGAATCGTGAAAATGCCGCATAATGACTGTATAATAATTTTTGTAAAATATCCATCTACTTTGTAATGCCGGTCAGGAATACTTCTGATGTTCTGACATTCAGTTTACTTGATCTAGCCTTAACAAACTACACGACGGCGTCATGGTTGACTCTAGACTGCCCTTACAGATGTTGATCCAGAGATACTTGGACAGTATTAACGTGAAAAAAAATCATCTATGTCCTGTCAATTAAACTTCAAGTTCATTTCGAAACATGGCACATGTTTCAGAAAACATCATTAATGATCACATGAGTCATTGTAAATATATTTCATCGAATCCAAACAGTTTCTTCACTTTTTCGTATCTAGCCTATCTGCAACATTCTTGTGAAGTGATGTGTGTTAGAAAATGGGCAAATCTACTTAGATCCGCGTCGCTGCCTGTTTAGGATTGTGTTTAGGCTGCAGGAATGGATCATGTTCCCGCAGGAACACCATGCCTGACTCCAAGCCAGAAAAACCTCACAGGTTGAACTGACCAACTGAACAATGACTGACAGATTTCCTAAACTGATATCTCGATTTTCAAAACTGCAGAAGAGAGCGTTTTTACACTTCTGGTCTCATTATCGCCGTGTGTCCTTGAGGGAAAGAAAATCATCGGCTGTTTTATTTTTCTTCCAAATTTCAGTATGGTACGATAGTTCAAAACAGGTAATCTATCCACAGAATGACGTCTCTCGGTCTCAGGCATGAAAAAACTGTTATGGTGACTTGCCGGAAGTAAACTGCAATTTTTAGACAACCACAAGTGAAAAGATATTGATCTGAAGATCCCACAGCTTGTTTTTCTTTTCTGTTTCTGACAACGGAGACTGTCCTGTTGTCGTCTTTAGTATTTTCACGTGTTTTGGACTTTGAATTATTGAAGTATCAAGCTGTTAAGTAAACAATTTGTTTTAGAATTTATTTTCTGCCATGCAGTATTTACTCAAAAATAACACGTACAAGTGGAAGAAAATGTCTACTTCCAGTGCAGAATCCTAATCACACAACGAGATTTGTTCATTTCGAAATGCAGAAATACCCTTGGGAAATTCAATGAGACCCATACTGATATTCTTTTCTCGCAGACATATGCGTAATTTCCTATTAATTATCTTCGTTGCAGTGAACATACTGACGATTTTCGTGGTGATCATTCGCAAGTGCAGTCCTTCCAAATGCATTACTTGAAATCTAGTCGCCATGGGAGCAGCTGATGTACTCATTGTAATCATCGATTTGATAATGAGACAGATTCCAATTGTTTACGAGGAACAGTGTATTTTTTGTGCATTCGATCCCTTTGGGCAATATCCATGCTCTGCCTATCTATGCAGTCACAGATTGTTCCACCTGGTTCACTAAGGATCGACTTGTCCCTATTTGTTGCCAGAAACTGACAACTAAGTGTTACTGGCAGAATACAGTGGCTATTAATCTAGGAGCATGACTATGTTGAGTTGTTTTTAAGAATACTGTCTGATATTTCATTTTCACACATCAATATTGGTGACAATGCACCCTGGTTTTGTGAGATAACAATGCACGCTCTGCATTCACAATTTTGAGGAACAATTGAGTTTCTGCACCACAGCCTCACCACCTTTGAACCCTTTATTTTGGTTATGTCACCGAAGATTTTAACCGTCAAACACATTGTTGCGGCCAGCAAAACTCTCAGGAGACTTAGAAGTCAAAGCAATAGAGACAGTCCCAAGGTCCCACAGATGGAAAACGTAAGAAAATTCATAACTTTACTCTGTGTAATCTCGGGATATTTAATACTATTATGGTCTATTTTTATGATGTATTCTATATGGGGTCGCATGTGTAGATGGATCATAGGTCTGTATTTCTCCCGTTTGCTGCACAAACCATTGCATATATACTGTAACTCAAAAAATGTTTGGATAGCAAATGAAAAATTTGCTGACCAATCCATTTATGTTTATTGGAAAAGTCAATAAATTATGAAATATATTCAATCCTTTGCAGTAATATTGTTTTTGTTTTGATGAACTATCCTTCCTAACATATGTCACTGACAAAGTTAGCACTTACACACTCAATCTGGGGAAATAAAACAATGGCATATTGTACAAGACACATCAAGAGTCTTAAAATATGGAATCATCTCACCAGACTCGGAAACAACAGGAAACTTTTACCAATTTATTAGTGCACCAGGCAGTTTTATACTCACTGATATAGTTAACTGCCGACAAACCACAATTTAAATGGCAAGTATTTTAACTTGAAGACAGGGGCATTTGCGTTGTTTGACAGCTTCAGCGTGGTTTACTCATTTATTACCTTTCAAGAAATGGAGACTGTGAGGAACATTTAACACTCCCAAGCTATTTGGTAATCCATTGAGAGATGAGTAGAAAGGCAATGACAAACAGAGCTCTGTCGATGGTAATGTTCCATAATAAAATCCAGCGCAATAGAAGGTGCAAATATGAACTGAGGATCTCGCAAGGTTTGTGAAGGTTTGTAGCTCAGGTTGAGGTTTACGGTGTAGGTTTGCTCGCTGAGCTGCAGGTTTGATATCCAGACGTTTCATTACCTGGCTCGGTAACATCATCAATGGCGACCTCCAAGTGAAGCGAAGCTGTTGTCTCCTGCTTTCTATTTATATCTTTCTCCTGGATGGGGTTCCTGGGGTTTGTGGTGATGTCATTTCCTGTTCGTTTTCTGAGGGGTTGATAGATGGCATCTCGATCTAAGTGCTTGTTCATGGCATTGTGCTTGGAGTGCCAGTCCTCTCGGAATTCTCTGGCATGTCTTTGCTTCGCCTGTCCCAGGGTAGATGTGTTGTCCCAGTCGAAATGGTGTTTTTTTTTTCATCCATGTGTAGGGCTATGAGGGAGAGGGTATCGTTTCTTTTTGTGGCTAGCTGGTGTTCATGTATCCTGGAGACATTTAACATCATCAACAACACCCTCACAGGCATAATGTTCACCAAGGAGGAAGAAACTGACAACAAACTCGCATTTCTGGACGTCACAGTAGAAAGAAAGGACAAGGGAGAATTACAAACCTGAGTGTACAGAAAACCGACAAACACTGACCAAATACTCAACTACACCAGCAACCATCCCAACACACACAAAGCTGTATCAGAACACTATTCCAACGAGCCACCACACACTGCAGCACAGACGAACTTCGAAAAACAGAGGAGAACCACCTATATGACGTATTCAAGAAGATCGGATACTCAAAAAACACAGTGCGCAGATTCCTCAAGAACAAACCACGATAAGCAGACCAAACACAACCAGAAACCCGAGCCATCTTACCAAATACAAAAGAAGTTTCAGAATTGACAGCCAGACTACTGAGACCCCTCGGAGTCGTAGTAGCACACAAACCCACCAACACTCTCAAACATAAACTAACAAACTTAAAAGACCCAGTACAATCCATGGGCAAAACCAACGCCATCTAAAAAATTCCATTCAAGGACTGCCACAAACACTACGTAGGACAAACAGGAAGAAAGTTAGCCACCAGGATACATGAACACCAGCTAGCCACAAAATGACACGACCCCCTCTAACCTCATAGCCCGACACATGGATGAAATAAACCACCATTTCGAATGGGACAACGCATCTATCCTGGGACAGGCTAAGCAAAGACATGCCAGAGAATTCCAAGAGGCCTGGAACTTCAAACACAACGCCATAAACAAGCACTTAGATCGAGATGCCACCTATCAACCCCTCAGAAACCGAACAGGAAATGACATCATCACAAACCCCAGGAACCCCATCCAGGAGAAAGATATAAATAGAAAGCAGGAGACAACAGCTTCGCTTCACTTGGAGGTCGCCACTGATGATGTGACCCAACCATGTAATGAAACGTCTGGACATCAAACCTCCAGGTCAGCGAGCAAACCTATACCCATGAAATGAGGATTTTCATCAACTTAGTCCAGCTTCATTCTTTGATACTGGCCACTGACAAATGCGTTATCAGTCAGAACTGAACATATTGAAAAGAGGTTTGTGTTATGTGTAACCTTGAATATCCAGACCGTTATTTTATGTCAGTGAGAGAAACATACTTCATTTGTTGATGTTCAACATAGCGCAGCATTTGAAAATTTCAAAGCAAGTCTTCAGGCAAATTGGATGCAGTGAAGCAGGTAGTGTGTATTGAGCCAATATAGAATTAAATGAAATCCTGATTCATTAGTATTTTCCTCAAATGAATTTGTCACGTTTCTAAAGCTGAATCCCTAAGGCATACAAGTGAATCCTTCCCATTCCCTACAAACCTGTAAAGCAAGTCATAATATGTCCAAAAGTACTGACCCGTCCAGTATGAGATGCACTCACAAGCTTCTGTAAAAAACGTTGTGGTTATTATCAGATAAGAAAGTTCCAATATCCGCAGGGCAAAAAGGGGAATCCTTATGACTTAACAGGTCAGCAAAGGTAAATGTTTTTCTTCTTTTGAGAAGTATGTTTTTTTTTAAATAATTCACATCCACCTGCATAAGCTGGTGGTTTTCATTTAATAACTCTTTATCAATGCAGCACAACGGACCTGAAGATTGACTGAAGCATTATCTTTACATTTTTGAAATATAAAGACTGCCTTATCATTCAGTGCCAAACATTGTCTTCTGAATTACAGGTGTCTTCCACCAAATGTGTCATTGAATTCCGCAAAAACCGTTTTCCAGTTCCTAAATATGGTTCCACTTTTTTGATTGAATCCATCTAAATAAACAGTTAACTAAGATACAGGATCAGAATTTTAAAAATAGACAACCTCTTTCCCCAAGCAAACTTCAAACTTTCACTACTTTTCGAAATGTTGCCAGCAGATACTGTTTTAATGACATCATTTCAATATATAATCTTTCCAGGTCGCCATCAATCACACGAGGACTTCACGGTTTTCACCGCTTGCTGCATAGAAGGGGGCTCTACGCTTTTCCATAAAACCAGAGTTAAACTTCAGCATCTCATATTCGCACCTACCTAATTGAATTGGCTCCAAAGCATTGATGTACAGACAATGGAGGGGGGACACAAGCACTTCGGAAAACTGAATGCAGAAGAATGATTTTAAATAGGTTACTCATTTAATGTGTTAATTAAATGATGGGAAGTGAAGTTACGATTATACGCAAAGAGGGAATTTTGGATAGGTCAGTAATGGTGAAGGGGAGAAAATATCTGGAAAAAGAAGTAGGTTTCAGTTTTGAAACATCAAGAATAGACACACTACGACTAGACTGATATAGAATCATAGGTTTTCTTCACTAAAGTGATATGTGACAAAGTAGTAAACGTTGACTCATCACTACATTTTGTAGACCGTGTTGCAGAGAAGAGATGACATAAACTAACGCCTGCACTTATTTGAGATTTTGTCTAGTTTATGAAAGCCACAGCTCTTTACTGATTACAACAAAATGATGTTTCCACGTAGAAGTTGCTAGCTCACCGCCTGTATAGAGAGAAGTGTCCAGCATCACTACCTTGGAATGAAATAGATTTGGATAAAGCAATGAATAAGAATTGGCTAAAGGTCGAATTGGAAGTTGACTGAGTGTTGACTTCCCTCTCTGAGTGTCCAACGAGTCCAGGCTGTTGCATTAAATGGAGAAAATATGTCTGTATTTTGAAAATCACACATGTACATAGCCGTGAAGAGCATACTTATTCATATTGGGACCCAACTCAGCCTTTGAGCTCAACTGGTTATTCCACCATCTGTTGCAATCATGACTTGGAACACTTCAATGTTATTTGTCAAATCACCTCCATTAACCTGTAGATTCTTTAGTACACAACATAGCACAAATATGTATTTAACTAAAGTCAAACATAAAACTTCTGCATCTCTCTGTGTTAAACAATGCCAAACGGCCACAACCCTCTGTGTAAAAGTCAGTTCTCCTCAGCTCTGACTCAATTTGGATCTGTTTTTGTATCATAACCCGAGTTCAAGTCATCTCAATTGGTGAAATGTCTCACCTAAACCTAATCTGCTTATTCATGTTTTCTGTTTGATGCATTTCGTTGAGATTGTTCTCATTCCTCGAAACTTTGTCGACAATCTGGTGAACATACGTTACACTCCCTCCAACTCAATATATTTCCTGCGATGAGAACACATCAACAGCAGTCTAAACAAGCTCCTAAGCAACCAAAGTAAGACTATTATACTCCTGTCTTCAAATCAACATTTAAATGCAGCCTCGAATTGTGTTAGTCTAACTCGTGGCCTTCCTACGTAAATTTGTATATCCACATATTCCAATCACTTAATTTTTGAGAAATACTCTGCATGCTTGCTAATTTACTGAAGTGAATGGCCCCGTACCTCTCCACATTATAGCCCAAATGTCATCTACTAGTTTATTCATGACGATCGTTCTAATACACCTCGGGCTACTTTCAACAAACGTCCAAACATTGGACTTGACTATCACCTGCAAATCGTTGTTATAGAGTGAACAGTTCGTGCCCAAACACTGATCCTCACAGTACACCAGAAGGCATACCACGCCAATGTGCAAGTCACTCATTTATTCTTGTTCCCATCTTCTTTAGAATTCTAGCCAATTATTAATCCATATCAATTCGAATTTCATGCATTCAAACCTTTCTAACCTGCTTCCGTTGTACCATTTTATTAAACGTCTCATGAAAATTTATGAATACAACATCCATCAGCTTTCCTTAATTTAGTTTGCTGGTAATGCCGTCAAAATATGTCCAGCACAGTCTTCAAACAGTATTACCATTGAGATACCTATTTATCGCATTGTTTGTTGAAGATTCTAAATTTTGTCACTTCCTCTTGCAAGGCCAGAAGGTGAATTGTTCCATAATTTCTCACCTGCTACCTTCCCAAATAGTTTTGTGAAATTTGTCACCTTCTGTGTATTTGAGGAATCATTCTAGAATATATAGAATGTTGAGTGATAATAAGCAATGCTTCAACTAACTTCATAGCAATTTCCATCAACATTGAGATGTGGACTGTCAGTTTACAAAAGTTTTATCGGCTTTAAATTTACTAGCACAATGCTTTTAGTTTGATCTCATCTTTCTTCCTTGGAACCCTAGTTCTGCAAAAAGGAATTGGTTGTATTATATTTTCCCTTCTGTTTTAAAGCGAGCCAATTAAAGGTGGTGGCCTTGATTAATGGTGTGTGCATTTTGGAAAGTATTGTCAGGCATTCTCCAGCTTCAGTCAAGAGCAAAATATTACCAAAGCATTAAACAGAAAACGATTTTTTTTTAAAGAAAACATCAGTGGAAAATAATGGATTCACAAACAAGCTTTGCAACAAGTGCGGAGAGAAAATGAATTTCAAAACTGTTTGATTAAATTTGCCGAAATTATGTTGCTCAAACTATAACAAAGAGCACTGATGAACTGTACTAGTTAGTCAAATGAGGGTGTGTTCTGTCAGCATACCTTTCAGAAAACTGTTACTGCAATCACCATGAAACCGAACCATCCGTCCAGAATATGATGGCTTGACTTGGGTACAATAGTCGAGTTGGCATTACACCTATTTTAGATACGTTTTTTTCTATTATTTTCATTATTAGTCACCTGTACAATTGTTTTTAATTATCAGTATACAGTACGTTTCTCCTCCCTCTTTACCTGTTCCCTCTTTACAACCCCGTTCCGTTTTATTGTTCTTGCACTCACTGACGGGCATTCTTTGTGAATCATTCAATATTAAAGCAACCAAAAAAAAAACACAAACATTCAAGTAGGCTAATAGTGGCACATTCGATGAATGAATGTACTGTCATTAAGAGGCATCCACTTGAGCTGTACACATTTTCACTTTCATATGATAATCCTCGGATGTTTTGCTCATGGGCGGAATCGAATTGACGGGATCCTTCCATCTTATGTCTGGAAGATGATGTCGATGCATTTTGACGTAATTGTGCTCAGCAACTGGAGAGCTTTTCACAAAAGAACCAACAAAGATTTACATATGTAACTAGAGAAAGAGAGGGCTGCACAGTTGCAGCCATCGAGGTAGTCGTGGTGGTGTGGTTAAGGCGAAGGATTCGAAATCCATTGGGGTTCCACAGCATAGGCTCGAATGCTGACGACGACGTCGTGTGTTGCGTTTCTTGCCTTAATTTTCCTTCTAAATCATTTGAGATGTATCATGCTTGAGGTGGTATTTGCGTTAAAGCATGCAACACCACGCGTTGTTTTTCTATATCATTCATCTGAAGAAAATCTATCTACAGATTCAATGGGGCTGTTCTGTGTTGCATGATTTGTAAGGGAGGAAAGCAATCACCCAAATTCAGCCTCAGATCTACTATTAAATATCTCCCAATGCAGATTTCGGGGCACGCAACAACAGTTTTATTAAACTTCACGAAATTGTGTTCGCCATGGCCGTTCGCCATGTTTGGGACCCATGAGTACGGCCTCAGATAGGATCTTGACTTCATGTCACACTGCAGGTGAATCCACCACACTATTCACATGCACAAACGCGCACGCTCGCACATGCACGCGCACACACACACAAACACACACACACACCACACAGACAGTCATACGCATGGACACACATATCTCACAGAAGCACACACACAGAGACACATTCTCAAACACGCAGTCATCCTCATCCTCTCTCATAAGAATGTACTGCACTCACGCACACACTATCTCAAGCACACACACATACTGAAGAGCACACACACCCACACTATCTCCCTCTCTCTCCCTCAAACAACGACACATCCTCGCTCACTCTCTTTCTCTCTCTCTTTCACACACTCTCATATGCACGCGGTCACAAACGCACATCAATGTTTGGGGTGAACTTATATTTGCAGACACATTTTATCATATTTATGCAATATCCATATTGTTCCATCTGGCTCACTATTGTGTTTAGGAAGTATCGATTCCTCGCTATTTGTTGCCAGAAACTGACAACTAAGTATTTCTCGCACAAAACTCGGGCTATTAATCGAGGAGCAGTGATTGTGTTGAATTGTTTAGAGAATACGGTCTGGTATTTCACATTCACCAATCAATATTGGTTTGGCAATGCAACCAGGATTCGTGAGGTAACAATGTATGCTCTGCCATCCCAGTTTTGGGAAACAATTGAGTTTCTGCATCACATCCTCACCCGCTTTGTACCATTTATTTTGATTCAGTCACTGAATGTTTACACTGTCAAACACATTGTTGTAGCCAGCAGATGGAAAACAGAAGAACATCCATGACTTTACTCTTTGTAATCTCGGGAAATTTCATACTTTTATGTTCGATGTTCATGTTGTATTCTATGTGGGGTCGCACGGGGAGATGGGTTATAGGTGTGTATTTCTCCCGTTTCATGCACGAACATTTGCATATATACTGTAATTCAGGCGAAATTTGGAGAACAACTGAAAAATGTTTGACCAATCCATTTACGTTTCTTCGAACATACATTACATTATGAAATTTGTTTAATCCTATAGAGTAGTATTGTTTTTATTTTGATTAAGTATACTTCCTCCTAGATGTCACTGATAAATTTAACACTTACACAACCAGTCTGTGGGGAAAAAAACTGCATATTGTACAAGGCACATCAAGAGTCTGAAAATATGGAATCATCCCACCAGACTCAGAAACAACAGGAAATTTTTGCAAGAACATTAGCTCACAAAGCAGTTTTTTTCACTCAATGATAGAGTTAATTGCTGACAAACCACAATTTACATGGCAAGCATTTGAACTTGAAGTCAGGAGAATTTGCATTGTTTGTCAGCTGCAGCGTGGTTACCTCATTTTTTATATGTCGAGAAATTGAGACTGTGAGTGACATTGAATACTCCCACGTTATTTGGTAATCCGTGGAGAGATGAATAGAAAATCAATGAGAAAAGAGCTCTGACGATAGTAACGTTACATTATAAAATCAAGCACAATAGAAGTTGCGAATATGAACTGAGGTTTTTAATCAACTTACTCTCGATTCAGTCTATGATTCTGATCATTGACAAATTCATTGTCAGTCAGAATTGAACATATTGAAAAGAGATTGGTATCATATGTAACCTTGAATATCCAGGCAGTGAGAGAAGCACACTTGATTTGTTGGTCTTCAAAATATCACAGCAATAGTCGAATTGACATTAAGCCTATTTTTCATACGTTTTTCTATTACATTCATTCCTAGTCGTTTATCCAAGTGTTTTTACTTATCAGGATCCAGTATGTTTCTCTACACATTTCCGCAATTTTTATATCTAGTGGCTTTATACACTTCGGTCTCACTGATCTTAAATATACCCTGTCGAAACCCTCCTTTAAATTGTGCTTTTGTGCACGAGCACCACAGGTAGGATTAGAGACCGGCATCACCATCCCGAGGTATCTCCTATCTCATCAGCAACTCAGAACAATAAAGGTTGAGGTATATTGGTTCTTCAGGAAACTCACCAGAAGTTTCAATTTGTCCACTTGTAAATCTTGCAAAACCTCCAATATCGCATTTCTTTAAAAAGAAAGAACAATCTTTCAAAGAACTTCACATTCATCATCTCCAATTTTGTGTTTGCAACCTCCTTGCTCCAGTAATGATGTGTGTTAAGTAATCATTTATCACTTTCACCAAAGTTATTTGGGTCCCCACACAGGTTGCAATGTTCATCCCAATAAGACATATTATTTCCCTGGAACTTGATATAATTCTCCCAAATGCATTTCCACATACCTTGATACTGTGTTATCCTACCTGTTCCAGGTATTCCACACATACATTCAGGACACCACCAACGTTCTCCGCCTCCTCCAAAACTTTGGTTTACCTGGCTCCCAGTGTCTCATCTTCACCATGGATTTTCAGTCACGAATCACTTCTCTCTGCCAAGACAAAACCCTTAAAGCTCTCCATTGCTTCCTCTCACCGCTTCCCTACCAGTACTCTCATCTGATACTCTCATTCATTTGGCTGAACTGGCCCTCACCCTCAATACTTTCTCCTTTGAATCCTCTCACTTCCTCCAGATGAAAGGTATAGCCATGGGCACCCACCTGGGACACAGCCATGTCTGTCTCTTTCTCAGTAAAGTCGAACAGTACATATTCCACAGCTACACCGGCACCATACCCGATATTTTCCTCTGCTACACTGATGATTGTATTAGCGCTGCCTCATGTTCACACGAGGAGGTTGAAAAGTTCATCAACTTCACCAACCCATTCCACCCCGACCTTGAGTTCATCAGGACCATCCCAGTCACCTCCCCCCCCCCCCCCCCCCACCCCACCCCCCCGCCCACCTTTCTGGACCTCTGCAGCTCCATCAATTGTGACCGACTCAATGCGGACATCTTTGACAAATGCACAGATTCCCACAGCTTCCTGGATTGCACCTCCTCCCACCCTGCCTCCTGTAAAATTACTATCCTTAATCCCAATTCCTCCACCTCAGCCGCATCTGCTCCAGGAGGACCAGTTCCCCCACAGAAGACACCAGATGGCCTAATTCTTCAAATTCCACAATTCCCCCACCCACGTGGTCAATAAAGCGCATCTCATCCAATTCCGGCACATCAATCCTCGAACCTCACCCCTCCAACCACACCAAGGACTGAACCAACCAGCCTCCATGCACTTCGCACCATCCTCCATCATTTCCAAAACCGACAAACGGACCCCACCACCTGTGATAAATTTCCCTCCCCACCTCTATCCATTTTCTCTAAGGACCATTCAATCTGCGACTCTCTTGGCAGGTCCACTCCCCCGCTCCTGGCTCTTTTCCCTGCCACTGCAGGAATCACAATTCCTGCTCCCACACCACCCCACTCAAATCGGTCCAAGGCCCCAAAGGAGACCTCTGCATCCATCACAGTTTTACCTGCATTTCCACACATCTCACTGACTGTATCCACTGCTCAAAATACGGTCTCCTCCACATGGGAGAGTCAGGACACCTACTTGCAGAATGCTTCAGAAACCATCATTGGGACACCGGCACCAACCAACCCCAACTACTCGTGGGCGAGCACAACAACTTGCCCACCCACTCTGCCAAGGACATACAACTCCTGGGCCTCCTCCATTCCACACTCTAAATAAATAACCCCTGGACGAAGAATGCCTCATTTTCCGCCTTGGGACCCTCCAGCCACTCAGCATCAATGTGGACTTCACCAGTTCCCTCATTTCCCCGCCTCCCCCACCTAAACCCAGTTCCAACCTTCCAACACGGCACTGCCCTCATAACCTGTCCTACCGGTCCATCTTCTTTCTTACCTGCCCACTCCACCCTCCTCTCTGACCTATCACATTTACCCCCACCCCGTCTACCTATCGCACTCTCAGCTACCCTCCTCCTAGCCCCACCCCTCTCATTTATCTCTCCACCTCCACGGATCACAAGCCCCATTCCTGATAAAAGGCTCCTACCCAAAGCTTCGATTCTCCTTCTGCTTGGATGCTGTCTGATCTGCTGTGCTTTTCCAGCACCATACTCTCAACTCTGATGTCGAGCATCTCAGTCCTCACTTTCTCATAATTCGCCTTACCCTGACAGCCAACATTTTATCATGGCCCATCCGAGTTCACCAAATTGTTGTCTCGTGCTCCCCCACACATCCTGTGTTCTTGTCTGCCTTCCATTGGTTTGCTTGCATCGAACCTATTGTACACCTCTCCTTTCCTTTTTAAAAATGAATCACGATTATTCCACGGATGCCTGAGCTTGCTGCTTCTGTATTTCACCTGAAGGGAACAAATATGAGCCTTTATTCTAGTAGTTCATTATGAACAGCTCACATTAGAATGATATACTTTTCAGTAGCTGTTCATTTTCACCAAATCTACCCTATCTAAAGAAAATCTACTTGTCCAAATGTAAAAACTCTTTTTGCTGATCATTTTTTTCTCTTTTTCGATGTCACATTTAAACCATGAAGTGGTAACTGTCATTTAAATGGTGCTCCATTTTCACCTCAAACATATGTCGAATTTCTTTTCCCAATATTGGATCCAGAATTGCACAAGCCTTGTTGGACGACGTATGTCATCACATTAAACAAGTTATATATACATTACAAAGAATATTGTTATTTATGATTATTCCTACCAAATACTGACATAATTAATCTATTTATATTTATTTACACGAGTTAGTGAATTGATTGCACATCTGTCCCACAATTGCTCACTGGCTAGGGACACTATTACAGTCCGTACTAATAACTGCTGCCCTTATATTCTGTGATCTACTCGCAAAACATCTATTGGCTTGAACAACATCCGAGAATATTCACTGAAATTGGGAGATCTGTCTCGCAGTCTGGTAAAATAACAGTCTAATGCTATCCCACTGAATAATCATGGTGAACAACATTCAAGGAAGTTCTAAGTGCGACAAGGGCAGGGAATCTACTCAGAGTAAGGCAGTTCGATGTTTCCCAATAATTATGTCCCAACAAAAGGTACAATCAAGCTGCTCGGTCCCAAATTACATACTTGCTGAAATAAAACTATGGAAGGTGATGAGAGAACTAAAAAGTGTAACAATAAAGTATGTTTGGCCAGAACCTCATAAATCTACCTGCTACAGGTATATTTGTGCATGAAAGTATCGGCAAAAGTGACCACTACACAATCACTGTTGAGACAATGTGTTTTCTTTACATTTAGAACACGATCCATTATGTTGCGTAGCACGATTACAATGCTAAATGAGATAGGTTTTGAACACATCTTGCAACTGAAGACCAGGTATTCTTGCTTTTCTGTGACAATCAGAATCACTGGAATCATACTCCAGCACACTCATGGACCGACATATCCTCCACTTAACCATTACTATCAAATCAGTAAATCAAAGGTGGTTCACTGGATAATGGAGGAAGGAACGCCAGCATCAGTAGCAGGCATTTCTAAACATGAGGTGTCAACGTGATGAAGCTATGAAACAACATAAAAACAAGTGATAGACAGCAATGCCACAAACGACAGATCAGATGTAAATTCTGTACTTTGCCACATCCAGTCGTGATTGCAGAATAACAAGTCACTGGAGGAGGATGTTTTTCAAACACCCCCATCTTCAATGATAGAAAAGCTCAGGACATTTTCCCAAAATATAAGTCGAAAGCATTCATAATAATCTTCAACCAGAAGTGTTGAGTAGCTGATACAACCGGCCCTGCATCACATGCCAGCCTTGAAGCAATTCAATCAATTCCAACATTGGGATCCAATGCTTGTCTGCAAGTGGACATGTGATATTTTTTGTGAAATTTGATGAAAACTTCTGCCTCTACCACCCTGACAGGCAAGGAGTTCCAGATTCCCATCACTCACTGAGGGAAAATTATGTTCCTTGCAGCTCCTATAAACTTCTGCCCCAGATTTTAAGTCTGTACTCCTTGGGGCTCGAGCCCTCAATACAGGTGGAACGTCTCTTTTTGTCTGCCCTATCTAACCCCTTACTATTTTATGCATCTTAAGCATGTCCCGTGCTCTACAGAAGATAACTCTCGTTTATCCAATCTCTCTTTATCACTGAAACTCTCTAGCCCAGTCCATGACCTGATCCATCACCCCTGCAATATTTCCATTTCTATCATTTATCTCATGCAATGTGTATTCCAGAACTGCATGCAATATTCTAGCTTCGTCCACAACAATGTTTCTTACAGATCCAGCATAACATCCTGCTCGTAAACTCTGTGCCTCCAAGTTTACTCCTGACTCAATCAACTCTTTCAGCTTTCTTAGCTAACTCTCTTCCATCAAACTCCACCTTTAATGCATCAATACAAATTTTGTGCGAGTTCTGCACAATCGTTTTTTTTTATTTTTCTTGTTCTAACTCTTTCGTTAATTTTCCGAAATAATTCTCGACTGAATAGACTAGTCCCACTTGCCTTTATCCGTTCCCCACCTCCCCCTCAGCTAACTATTCCCCAACCTTTGGCAAAATGTCCTTCCGGCAAGTATTACGCGGCCAGCTAATGTTCCATGCCTGGTAATGCCAAAACTCATCAATCACATGTCGTTTTTCATCGTCAATGTTGAACGCAACTTAACTTATCAACGGTTGTTGTTCGATAGTGTCAGCAGACCTTCGGTCGAAGTATTTTAATATTCACAATTCTTGACCAACAATAAAGGAGCATGAATTGCTGAAGCAGTAAAATTCTCGGGGATCTTACTTTGACTCAATCAATTTTCCGTCCATCCTAACTGCCTTCTAGACGTTGTATCTAAGCTCGGATCCTTGGAACAGTCCGTGCCATTTGCCCCTTCTGACTTTCCTGTGATTGTCTTTTTTTCGACTCTCATTAAGGCATCTGGAGCTTCAAGTTTTCTCCTCCGACAAACAGGGCATTTTGCGACCTCTCAGCCTTATTGCACACACGAAAGTACCTGCTGCTCAGATGAATGTAGACCACCTTTACCCAATTGTCCCTGATCATGTCCGTTTGTTTCAACTCCTTCCTTCCTTCGCCGTCTAAATTATTATTCTGATTTCATGAAAATATTGCATGCCAAAATCAAGCAGCAGAACATTTTGTGTTTTTACTTGTTTCGTACTATATTAACAAAATGAATCACGAGCATTCTGCCATTAATATAGTGGCTAGTATTCCTGCCTATCGCGCGGGGTACCGGGGTTCAATTCCGCGACGAGGAGGTTGCCACTTTGGTTTACGTTCTCATGATTTTTTGTTTAAATGCTACGAGAAGATATTATAATGTTAAAAATAAATGTGCCATCCAAGCTTGTCGGAGATATAGCACGAACAGATCGCAATTAAAATGTGCCTTCGTTATACCAGAACTTATGGCTGCTCACTGACGGCCTCGACCAGGAAAAAAGTGTTGTCAATGATTATCATTCATACGAATTTCACTCTGTCTCGGTGCAAAGCAGTCAATCAGACAATCACCACGCTTTTGCTTCCCTCATGTTTATCGCACACAGATTAATGTCACCAGTTGTTCAATCATGTGATCATTAAAGTTTTCAATTGACCATCAGAAAACTTAGTCTTCCCTCACCTCTGATCCGTGGCGAGGTTGAAAGCCAATTCCTTCACCTCCAACTTCATTTTCATTCAATCTCCTCCCTCTTTCCCTCCTCCTTCCCTTCTCCTGCTGCTGTTTCACTCACCGACGGGCGTTCTTTGTAATTCATTAAATGTTAAAGGAAGCAAGATACAAATATTCAAGAAGACTGCTTGAAAGAAGACTAACATTGGCAACTTAGATAAATGAATGTTCTCTCATTCAATGACGTACATTTTCACTTTCGGATGACTCCCCTCGGAAGTTTTGCTCATGGGCGGAATCGAATTAATGGGATCCTTCCATCTGGAAGGTGATACCGATGCAGCTTGATATAATTGTTGCTCAGCGGCAGGAGAACACTTCAAAAAAGAACCAAAAGAGATTTACGTGCATAACTAGAGAAAGACTAGGTCATTGGGTTCATTTGGTCATGGCTGAGTGGTGAAGGCGGCGGAAGAGAAATCGATCAGAGTTTCCCCGCGCCTGTTTGAAGCCTGTCGAAATTTTCGATTGAAGTGATTTGGGATGTATCATGCCTAAGGTGCCATTTTGCTCCAACGAATACAGCACCATAAGTTTATTTCCTCTTTTGTATTCGCCTGAAGAAAAATTGGCTACATATTCAATAGGCATTTTCTGTGTTGTATGATTCTGGCAGGAAAACAATCACCCAAATTCTCCCTCCGATATACGAGTAAACACCGCCCACGGCAAACTTCGGCACATGCAACAACAGGTGACCACACCAAACTATTCCTAAGCATATACACACACACACACACACACGCAGACAGTCATACACATGGACACACACACACTCTCTCACACACGCACACACACACGCAGAGACCCTTTCTCAAACACACAAGGTCGAACTCATACTCTCTCACGAAGATATTCTGTAATCCCTCACCCTCACGTACACACTAACTCAGGCACACACATACACACACTGAAAACTGGAGCACACACACACACACACTCTCCCTCTCTGACTCAAACAACCACGCAATCTCGCTCACACACGCTCTCTCTCACACACACGCACATCCCCGCGCACACACACACATAACTATTTGGAGTGAATTTGTATATGCAGATACATTTTATTTTATTCAAAACGCATACGATTTGTATACAGTCAAGGTGGCCTTTAAAAAAATCTTCTTTGGAAATATAACCAGTTTAACTTCTGGTTCAGATACAAACAGACTTCCCTGAAACGTCGAATCTCCTGCTCTTTGGACGCTGCCTGACCTCCTGGACCTTTCCAGCACCACACTCTCGACTCTAAACTCCAGAATCTGCAGTCCTCAGTTTCGCCACACATGAAATGTGACGCCATAGCTAAAATGCATTGTCTTGCCTGAGATGTCACCCTAAATTTGGGTGGAGAGATCTTGGGACAGTGACTTAAAATAAATTCTGGGATTTACATATTACTTAACCGAAACCTGCATCTCCATTGTAACGGATTACAAACTTAATAGCCTCTTCGATTTGGTTGGTACATTCGCTTAAGTGGTTTGACCCTTTTATCTTTTACTTTTAAATTCTGTGCTGGATGCATCCTCTCTCACTAACTGCCTGCGGGGGGAATAGGGGCTCCGAAAGCTTGCAGTTTCAAATAAACCTGTTGGAATCAAATTGGCATCGCCTCGTGCATCCAATAACAATAACTTGAATGTATCATTAATCTGGATACTGCAACACACCGGAATTGGATTGCATCAAGTTCCAAACGTATAAATATTTATGGTTAATCGTTTTGTAAACGGATTGCGGTGTGAATGAGTTCCTCTAAATACATGTGTGCATCTGAATTGAGTATCAATTGAAAGGATTGTCAAAAATAAATAAGTAACAAAATTGTTTTGAATGAAATGTGATGCAGCCGATCCGAAAGCAATAATTCGAAATATATGCAAAAGAGTCCTATGAAAGTGGAAATCATAAGATGAATTTGTAGCCATTCCACAGAAATAAATTATACTCAGAAATATGCAATATGCATTTATCTTTACCAATTGGCAGCATATGAGACAACATTCCCTGGTGGTTTAGTGGTTAGGATTCTGTGCTTTCACCGCTCCAGACCAAGTTGGATTCCCGGCAAGGCGTCGGGTGCTTTGATTATTGATGCGTAGGTATTATTGTATCAAAATATTAAGAGAAAACAAACATTCGTCAATTTAAAATCAACGTTTTCACTGCTGCCCGACAATATAAATCTATCCTTTTCATTGCAGGTTAGACCAAATTACATATAATAGTGTGTAAGAGGATGAATGCTCGATTATCTATTCACTTACTTCGATTGACATTTCACAGATCCATAAGCGAAATCAAAACAAAACAAAAGGAAGGGGAAAGAAAAGACACAGACATGCAAAGTTAAAAAGCATCCAGGAAAGTCCGGATTTCATTCCAAGAATCTTCAGTAGCATTCAGCTCGAAGTTATCTCAGGGATTTATATTCCAGTTCTCTGATGGGCATGCAGGGACGAGCACAGTGGATAAGGTTTTACAGGGAAGAACACATTGAACTTTGACACAGAGGGAACAGAAAAGCTGGAGAGAGATAAGGAGGGATGAACACACATGACACATATGAGTCGATAAAGTATGGAGCTGGAATAAGTACAGCAGGTCAGGCAGCATCCTGCTGTATATTTTCCAGAGGTACACTTTGTCGACTCTTGACTCTGCAGCACCTGAGGTCCTCAATCTCTTCACGAACACAGCTGAATAAGGCGAAATAGCAATCCTCTGAACGTGCAGCTCTCCACTCGCTCCACTACAAAACCTGGTTCACCATCAAACCAGGTAACTGGTGGTAGTCTGTAGGATAGACCTTCAAATCGAAGAGGCCAAATGGCAACTCTCCAACACCATACCATACCTCCCACTTCCCCCTGTACCACCGCAACCCATTCTGGCCAAATCCAAGACACCATCCGAGCCCTCACTGCCTCTGAAGGTCTCCCTTGTACTGCCTGCAAATTTATAGTCCCACCCCACCGCCCCAGTCACTCCCTGGCATTTCCACCTGCTCCCCCACATCCACAAGCCTTACTAAACTGGTCGGCCAATTATCTCGCATGCTACTACCCCACCGAACTCATCTTGTCCTACTGTGAATCCATCCTCTTACCCCAAGTTCTGGCATTTCCCACTGACATCCGTGACACCATCCACACCCTTCATAGCTACAACAACTTCCAGTTTCCCGGTCCACAGCGCTTTCTCTTTATAGTGGATGTGCAGTTATTATGCACGTCTATACTCCACAAGAAAGTCCACCATGCCCTCTGCTTCTTCCAATCCAATAGACCCAGCAGTCCCCCTCCACCAACACCCTCCTCCACCTCAATAAACTGATCCTCACCCTTAATAATATTTCCATCAACTGCTACCATTTCCTACAAATCAAGGATGTGTCCATGGGTACTCGGATAGATCCCAGCTATGCCTGCATCTTTGTTGGCCATATCGAACAGTCCCTCAAATCTTTCACCATTACATCAAGCAATGCACCAGGGCAGTGTCCTACGCCCAGCCTGAACGAGAGTAGATTATCGACCTCGCCCACAACTTTCACCCCACTCTCAAATTCAGTTGGTCCACCTCAGCCGCCTCCCTCCCCTTCCTTTAATTCAACATTACCATCTCTGGCAACATACTGAAGATGGGCATCTACTACAGACCTACAGACTCCCAGAACTAACTGGACTGCACCTCCTCCACTCAGCAACCTGCAAAATCACTATTTGCCCAATTACCCCCACTCTGCCACATCTGCTTGAATGAGTAGACATTCCACTCGCGAGCATCCTCGATGAGCAGCTATTTTGAGCAATTGCTTTCCTCCCTCCATCTTCCAGAAAGCCCTCTGCCACACCACATCCATTCCCTATACCACCACTCTAAAATCTGCCTCACAGCACAGTAAGGACAGACACCCCTTGCTTCCACCTACTATCCCACCAGAGTCCGCATCTAACACATCATCATCAAACACTTGGGACAACTCCAAGGCACCACCATAAAGAACATCTTGCCCTCCCCAACCCACTCTGCCTTCCACAAGGTCTGTTCCCTTTCATAGTTCTTGGTTCATGCCACCCCCGTCACTGAACCCCAAGTACCTTGCCTTGCACCCAGAAAAAATGCAAAACCTACAAGCACACCACCCACCTCACCTCCACCCAGGACCCCAAACAGTCCTTTCAGGTAAGACAGATGTTCACCAACCTCTCTTCCAACCTAGCTTATTGCATCAGGTGCTCCCAATGTGGTCTTCTCTACATCAGAGAAACCGATTACAAACTGTGGCAATGACTCATCGAGTATCACAGCCAGGTCCGCAGGGGCCAGCTGGACATACCAGTCACCACCCAATTCAATTCCCCGAACTACTCCCTTTCAAACATGACTATCCTTGGCCTCCTCCATTGCCGAAAAAAACCAAAACACCTATTGGAGGAACAAAACGTTATCTTCCGCCTGGACACAATCCAGCCCTGAAGACTCAACATTGCATTCTCCAACTTCAAATAACCTCCCTCCCCATCGTCCAACTCCCTTCTCAGCCCCTGCGCCTCACTGTCACTGCTCCCTGCCGCCAACTGGATCCATTCCTCCCATTGACCAAACAGGTCATCCCCTCCACCTGTCTTCACTTATCCCCATTTCAGCACCATGGCCCTGCATCCCCCTTTATCTACAACTCTCCCCACATTCACCACATCAGTTCTCTCAAGATATTGTCAACTGCACAATATTTTCTTGATTTTAGTGGAGATCACCACTGGTATCCAAGGGCAGCCTGGGCTCTGGGCCTGGGGCTGTCTGAGGCCAACAGAAAAACCCTGAATGTGGCGACTCCATGGAATCCAGGAGACGGTCATGGTGACTCCGCCGACTAACATTCCCCGTTTTGCTTTCAATTAAAACTTGATTTGTCACTTGTCTGGACTCCCCACACCGCGGAATTTGTAGGATCACAGAACCAAACAACGCGGGAACAGACTCATCCATGCCAATCATTTGCCAGCACTGAGATCATACCACCTATTCATATTTATAAGATTAATTACAGTGTGGAAACAGACCCTTTGGCACAACAAGTTCACACTGACCCTCCGAAGAGCAACCCATCCAGACCCATTTCCCTGCATTTACCCTGTCACCTAACACTACGGGCAATTTAGCGTGGCCAATTCACCTAACGTGCACATTTTTGGACTGTGGGAGGAAACCGGAGCACCCGGAGGAAATACACGCAGACACGGCTAGAGAGATCAATCTCCACACAGGCAGTTACCCGAGGCGGGATTTGAACTCAGGTCTCTGGCGCTATGAGTCAGCAGTGCTCAATACTGTGCCACCATGCCGCCCGGTGCGCCAGCTTCCACAATTTCCTTTGGAAACATTCCTTATATGCACCACCCTCGGCTTGAAAATATTGCCTCTTGAGTCCCTTTCAAATCATTCCCCTCTCACCCGATCCCAATGCCCGCTAATTCTGGACTCCCACACCCCAGGGAAAAGACTTTGTGTATTTACCCTATCCATGCCCCTCATGATTTTATATTCCTCTGTATGTCATGCCTCAACCTCAGACCCTCTAAGGAAAACAGCCCCAGCTTATTCAGCCTCTTCCTATCGCTCAAAGCCTCCAACTCTGACAAAATTCTCCTAAAACGTTTCTGAACAAGTTCCAATTTCAGAACATCCCTTCGATGGGAAGTAGTCAGAACTGTAGACGATATTCTAAAAAAGAAGCTAACCAATCGTGTGATGACCTCCCTGAAGTGCAAAAAGTAATCAAAACATCTACAAACTGACTAACTGCGATGGTATGGTTGGACAGGGTGCGTGGGGATTGGGAACACCTGCAGTTGCTCCATGAGGCAATTAAACCATGAGCATTCTCTATCCTCTAATATTGGCAAAATGCCGTGATTTCTCTGAATCTGAATCAGAATGCTGGAGAAATGTCTGGCAGCATTTGGAGAGAAAGAGAAAACATTTTTGAGTCCAATAACAACTCTTCACAACTGATTTCAATCACACCAGACTCAAACAGTTCAAATGTTTCTCAAGCATTTTCTGCATCTGTACCTGTCTATATTCTGTTGAGATGAAATGTGCTTGCCTCTTTAAGAACTTGCATCTTAAACTATTGCACATAATTAAATCCCTGGACACGATCTCATGTTTATATTCCCATAGATTCCTGTCACATCTGCATTCGACAGAGTACAGATACACTCCATTGAAACACCCTTCAGTCCAAACAGTCATGCCGAATGTAATCCCAAACTGAACTAGTCCCACCTGTTTGCTCCGAGAACATTTCCTTCCAAATCATTCCTATTTCTATATATATCCACGTGTTATTTAATCATAATTGTGCAACCATCCACCACTTCCTCAGAAAGTTCATTCCACATATTTTCTGCACATAAATAATTCCCTCTTATATCATTTTTAATTCTCTTACCTCGCTCCTAAAATATGTGTCACCACGTCTTTAAATCCCCAACCTTCAGGACAGCTAACCATCATTCCCTTTATCGACACGTCTCAACATTTTATAAACTCCTGTCAGGTCGCCTCTCAATCTCCTACACTTCAGTGAAAAATGTCCAAGCCTTCCCAGCCTTGTTGTATAAAAGTTGAAGTGTGGTGTTGGAAAAGCATAGCCAGTCAGGCACCATACCAGGAGCAGGAGAATTGACGTTACGAGCATGAGCCTATCTTGAGAAATTCCTGATATAGAGCTTATGCTGGAAACCTCGATTCTCCTGCTCCTTGGGTGACCACGCAAAGTCATTGCATCAGCTGTAGTCTGTTAACTGTGCTCTCATTCTCACCACCAAAATTGCCACTATTTTAAATGTTCCAAAAGAATAAGCCACCAACTAACTACCCTTGCAAACCTCCACCTCACCTTTATCACTTTTTCGAACCTCCCTTCCCCAAAAAGTCACAATCAATCCTTTTCAATTACATTTCTATCCCTGTTGCAGTACCAAAATAGCTGCTGTCAAAATCAGCAGAGCCATTTAATTGATTCAGTTCCTTCATCTGTCTTCGGATGTTGAAATAATTCATCACACCATTCTCTTCCAGTACATCTCCACATCGTTCAGCTGCATGAGACTACCCTTGCAAAAGTGTTTCGTGGAAATAATAAGATCCCTTAAAGATCAATAAGGTCATCTATGTGGGATGCCATATTAAACAGCGAAAACCCTGAATGAATAACTCTTGTCAGTATTTACCAGGGAGAAAGATATGGAAATTATGGAATTCTAGGGAATAAATAGTGAGCTAATGAAAAGAGTCTACATTGCAGAACAGGAGTTGCTGGAAGTCAGAAAATGCATCAAGGCGGATAAATTCTTGAACATCATCACGTGTATCTCAGGACAATGCGGGAAACGAACTAAGAAATTACTGGGCCCCTGCCAGAGACATTTGTATATTTAATATCCACAGGTGATCCACAGCAAGCAGGGTGGCTAATGTTGTGTAATTTTTTAAAGAAAGTTAGCAAGGAAAAACCATGGCACTACAGACTTGTGAACATAATGTCAGTGTTTGTACGTTATTATAGGGGATTCTTAGAGATGGCATTGACAAGCATTTGGAAAAGCAAGGACTATTTAGGAATAGTTACCATAGCTTTGTATGTCCGAAATCATTTCTCAAACATTTGACTGTTTCTTTTGAAGAGGTGACAAAATATCTAGATGAAGGCATAGCGATAGAAATTGTCTGCATGGAGTTTACTGACATCTTTGACAAGATTCTAGATTAATACGGTTAGATCACAAAGGATTCAGGGAGAGATAGCCAGTTAGATACAAACTTGATTTGATGGTAGGAGACAGAATGAAGATTGTTGTTTTGACTTGAGGACTGTGACAAGTAGGGTGCGACAATGATCAATGCTGTGTTTGTTGTTGCTCATCAATTATCCTATCGATTTTGATGAGAATGTAGGAGACATGATTAGTAAATTAGTGGATGACACCATAATTGGCAGTACAGTGGACAATGAAGAAGATAATCTCAGAGTACAACAGAATCTTGATTAACTGGAGCAGTGGGCAGAGGAATAGCAGATGAAGTTCAATGCACATTAACTTTTGCCATTGCATTTTGTGAAGACTTACCAGGACAGACTTGCAGTTAATGGTAGGGTCCTGAGGAGTGTTGTCAAATCAGTCTTAGGGGTGATTGGACGTAGTTTCTTTGACGTGGTGATTTAAGTAGAAAGGCTGGTGAAGATGGCACTTGGCATCCATGCCTTCATCGGCAATGTCTTCAGTCCAGGAGTTGAGATGTCATGTTACAGCTGTAAAAGACATTGATGAGGCAACATTTGGAGTACTGTAAGGAAGGATGTTATTAAATTGGACAGTTGCAAAAAAAGAAAGATGACAAGGATGTTATTGAGACTGGAAGTCTTGAATTATAAGCAGAGGCTGAATAGGCTGGAACGTTTTCCTGAAGAGCGTAGGAGCCTGACAGGTGATCATATCGAGTTATATACAATTGAAGAACATAGCTAAGGTGTAAGACACGATATGGGACTCAAACCTACAAGGCATACGTTTAATGTGAGTGGAAAGATTTAAAAGGGACCTAAGGGACAAATTTCCATGCAGATAGTAGTGTGTGTCGATCAAGGTGGCAGTGGAAGTGGTGGAGGCGGGTACAGTTACAAAAGTTAAAACACATTTCAGCAGCTACATGGATAGAATTGCTTCAGTGGGACGTCGGCCAAATACAATCAAATGGGACTAGTTCAGTTTCAGAAAGCTGGTCAGTTTAGACAACTTTGGTAGAAATACCTGTTTCCTTGCTGTATGACTCCATCTGCTGTAAAATCCCTCAACTGTTGTTTCCCATTATACACTCCATAAACCTAAGGTCATTTTGACTTACAAAATACAAGAGGTTCCCATACTAAAGACAGGGAACAGTCTGTTCCACGGGAAATATTGGCACTGCCACTGAATTCTCTTATCAAGTGAACAGAAATTATGTGCTATGATTAAATGGAATCTTGAGCCACAGAGCCAATGTATAAAATTCAGTATGAATGCAAGAACTTGTGCACAGCTCATTATCAAAGTAGAGTCCTGGATGTGTTTAATCAAAGTACTATTAGCAGAATCAACCCCTACTGTCAAATGTCACTACATTGTGTTAAGAGCAGGGCTGAATGGGGAAATCATTTGCCATAGACAAAATAATTACACAATCTTCCACCAATTTCAAAAACAAAATCATGATTAAGGTTCAAATATTTTCATTTGTGAAAGCTGGAGTCTTAATTCTCAGAAAACTGAATAAAGTTTGCACAATTCAGGTATCTTCACAGATCTGTGGGTAACTCATATACGGAAAAGCTTTGCACACAATTGCTATTTTCCTGCATTATATCCAAAATTTTTGAAGGTTAGAAAAGTGAAGACAGAGTCACTTATCTGTTCTGCTAAAATACATAAACTCAGGATGTACTCTATTACTGTATTTAACAAACAAATTGAGGGGCCTTGAGAGACGATGATGAAAAGTTCTTTGATTTTATGAGAGAGATTACCATGCAGTTCAAAATCAAGAGGTGTCGCATTTCAAATAGAGGTTGAG
Organism: Chiloscyllium plagiosum; assembly: GCF_037043375.1. NCBI lineage: Eukaryota > Metazoa > Chordata > Chondrichthyes > Orectolobiformes > Hemiscylliidae > Chiloscyllium > Chiloscyllium plagiosum. The sequence goes on from NW_028270173.1 coordinate 44,373,526, forward strand.
AGAATTTCTTTTCTCCAAGAGTTCATAATATTTTTAAAAGTTCTCCTACAAAGTGTAATGGAGGTCCCAGAGAAGAGATCATTTCCTTACAAGAGTCCAAGATTACCAGCAGGATTTTAGAGTTTGAGTCGCAATCAGATCAGATAGGATCTTATTAAAAAGCTGCACAATTTCAACACAAATGTCCTAAACCATATTTGTGCACTTACATGTCGTTAAAACAAGTGAATTATTCTCTAAAAACGAGATCACAGTCTCTTCACTAAAACCAAACATTACTTCCATTTTAATTTAATCTTTAAATTATAAAATTTAATCTATGATTCAAAAGTCGAAATCCCTTACATAAGCAGTGAGTAACAACGTTCCTCAGGTCAAACAATATGGAACAAAACTTCCCACCTTCATGAATATTCTGGTGTGCAGAGAGCTTCCTGTCACTTAAACCTGGCCTTTGACTCCACATGCTCTGAGTTTCATCGTGAATGTATTATATTCTCACTGACTGAAGGCCTTTTAAAAACACAAACATGTTACATCCACTGTGTTACCTTTATCTACTTTTCCTGTTACTGTTCAAAGCATGAAGACTGGACATTTTCCATTTTGAAAATAGCACCGACAATTTTAAATAGTATTTTCTGTTTCTTTGAAGTCAATTCTCTATTTGAATATATATTTCACACCACTATTATGTAGTTCCTTATACTTAATTTTTTGGATTAGTTTTTGTTCCCATTTTAATTATCAAAAATGCATTTATAAATCTCCTGTTGACTTGTTTCTCTGTTGAACAGTGCTTCTGAAAGGGATACTGAAGTTCTGAGAATGAAAACAACCAATGATTCGGTATTCCAAACAGAGGTCCCAGTATGAACAGAATCCAAAACAAGTACTGATTGAATTCATCTGATTCAGTCTTGTGCATGATTAACATTAGCAACAATAGAAGACTCAAACCCCTTCTATCTCACGTGAACGTGCTGGTCTTTCTGTAAATTAGAAGATCGATTCAATCGCTTCTCACACACAGTGCACATGAATGGCCTTTCTACAGTGTGGACCGGCTGATGTGTCAAAAACCATGTAAATCTCTTCTCACACACAGGGCAGGTAAAAGGCCGCTCGCCAATGCGTCCGCGCTGGTGTGTCAGCTGGTGGGATACTTGGGTAAATCTCTTCCCACACATAGAGCATGTATACAGCCTTTCTATTGTGTGAATTCTCTGGTGTGCAATTGGATGAGGTGACTGTCTGTTTCCCTTCCCACAATGAATGCAAGTTAATGGTCTCTCATCAGTGTGAACCCGCTGACGTATCTGGAGGATCGAGAATTGACCGAATCCTTTCCCACATACAGAGCAGGTGAATGGCCTCTCCCCAGTGTGGCTGCATCGATTATTTTTCAGTTCAGATGGGTAATTGAAACCTTTACCACAAACAGAGCAGGTGAATGGCCATTCTCCAGTGTGGCAAAGTTAATGATTTTCCAGTTTGGATAAGTGAATCCTTTCCCATAGACCCGAAATTTCCAAGGCTTCTCCATTGTGTCTCTGTCCTTGTATCTCTCTCACTTGGATAATCAATTGAATCTCGTTTACACACAAAATAATTGAATAATCATTCTGCATCGTAAGTGCTATTTTTGAGGCTGCATAAATTATAAAACGTTATTTCACAGTCATTCTACTGGAATAGACTCACTTAAGTGTGTGTGTGTGTGTTGGTGCTTCTCCGGTGACATTCATTCAGGAAATTCTTTTCTCATAAACCGAACAAGCAAAGATTAACTCCTTCCACATTCAAAGGTAGATGGCATGCGGGGTCTGATGAACTGAACGACGCTGTCAGATCTTGATATGATATTTTGTTTGAATTTCCCATCTGCAAATGCTCTTCTTACAATGCCCCTGTAAAAAGGATATCATAAAAGGTATCAGTGTTATAACAGAGTGAAGTTGAATTGTACAATTCTAGTTTCCACAGAATATACTTGCTGAACTTGTTCACTTTCAGCTCTACATTCACTTCCGACTCACTCATTCTATTTGTCTGCATCCCAGCATGATATGGTAACTGCTCTTCCCAAGACCAAAAGACATCATCGATTTGTTAACACAACCCAATTCATCTTGTAAATCATCTTCCTACCCATTGACTTCACCTATACTTCCTGATACATTGGGAAAGCAGAAACATAATTAAGGCACCTCATTGTCAAGTCATTCTCTGTTCTACCCTCTTACAAAAGGCAGAACACATCGAATTTATGTGAAATTTGTTTGCATTAAAAAAAACAGCTTTTTCCCTGTCGTTACCAGACTTTTGAATTGACCTCTTTAGTGTTAGTGCTGATCTCTCTCTGAATCATCTCAGCAGGTGGCACATTGTATCCTGCATTCTGTTGCTATCCTCATGCATTTGTACAGAATGGCCTGGCTGTAAAGCAGGCGATCCAACAATTTTAACTGTACTTCAATACATGTATCAATGATAAATCAAATCAAATCAAATCTGCCTCTTCTCGGTGTCAACATCCAAACCCATCACAGGATCCAAAACTTATTTCTATTTTGGTTGACTTTCCCTTTTTTCCTCATGGTCTATGACTGGCTGTATTCATTTCTCCACTTGCTGAATCCCCTGAATATTCTGAATCTGGCTATGTCAAGTTCTATGCACAACACTTTATCTTCAATATAAGACTCTGTTCCCAATCTATCTGTGTGATAATCGAAAATGTGCGTTCAGAGGCTATTCCTCTTTCATCAGCTGACGCCTCAAACTTACAATTTACCTGCTTGAAATTAGATATGTTAAGTAAATAAAAATATTTCACTGTCCAGTGTAAAACTGAATAAGATAGACAGGAGAAAAATATCCTGCCTTCTCAAACGTAATTGAGGACGGCTAACATGTAATGGCCTTGACAAAAATGCCCACAACCCATTAACTAACAAAATCCCTGGTTTGCAAATACTCAATAAATTCTGTTCATTGAAAACCACGACTGTAAGGAAAAGCAGAGTAAGCCATTCAGACTGTTGCACCATTCAGTTCTTATCCTGGCCAATCAATGCCCATGTCCGCGCTTCCTGGGAGTATTTGCATGGCGCCTGAATGAGCTCGAATCTTCCGAGGTGATTCTTAAGAGCACTGAATCAGAAGTTTAGACCGATTTAACTTTCAAACTCGAATAATTTCACCGAGAGATATTGTGAGGAAGAATCAAAAACCGTTTGCCTCATACACAAAAGACGGGGTATGGCGGTTTTCCGCTGTTTTGTTTTAATGTTGCAGGATAATAGTGCCCTCTGCGATTCCAGCCGCTGCATAATATAAATAGCAGGAGGGCAGCAATGCACAGGAGCAAAAAACCCTGCTTTTTCTAGGGAAGCAAGTCCCACAGACGAGTATGAACATTGGGCCTTCCGGAAGTTGAGTCGGGTCGGTTTTTGGGGCGAGGGGATAGCAAGTGAGAGATGGTTAAGAGGTGCTGATTGCGGGTGTCGGGGCCCGAATCAGAGTGGCTTCACCTGTTCATTTGGTGTCTGTGGTTACCGTTCTCTTGGCGCTATCGCGCTTCCACCACAAACTCGCTGCCAGTCCCCGCTCCCTTTTCTCCTGTCCACCTCATCTGGTTCGAGACAAAGGAGCATCCAGAATGCCCCGCTGCCCGTCCTGGTGAGCAAGCACCCTTTCGGCACCATCAAATTCAAAGGTTTGGACAGAGAACTTTCTCAATTGCAGAGCATTGTGGGTATTGAACTTGCGATTACTGGTTGGCTCTTCAAAAGCGTTGAATTTATTGTGATCAGCCACAAAAAGTGTTTCCCCACTCGCAGAAGTTGTTGCACATTTTCGATTTCGTAATTTTATGGTTATCTTTTTCTACAATTTAGCAAGTTCCCTCAGGCATCGTTGTTGCCCAGTGCAAGATTCAGGACGGTACTTCTGATGATTCACCTCCAGTGTCTTGAGTATAACTTATCCATCGTTTATTCAACCGTTTCATTTCTTGGCTGGCTGGATTGAAAACTTTCCTGAATACAGATAAATGCCTCTTCACACCAACTTATAATGCGTAGATGTCAAATTATCCAAGTTTTGATCTTGTTTCGAACAATTGTAAGAAACAGATGAATTCCCTGTTTACAAAATTAGTTACACAGTTCGTGATTCTTTACACATATCTTCGCCTGGGTCTGTTTGCACTATTCCTTATTATTATCGGTCTGATACTTGTTCATTTATGAATCCTTTCACTAATGCTCCAATTCTAACACCTCTGTTCCATACGAAGAAATTGGGAATTTTCTTGCTGTGAAAATAGAAATCTCAATTTAATACTTATAAGCAATATAGTTTTTCTCTCTCACTTTTAGCCCTATACAGGTATATATAGTATGTCGGACAAAGAATGAGATTCTACTGAAGGACGAAAGACAATCTCAGGATAATGTGAAGAAATAGAAACTGAAAGATCATCATTGTTGTTTGGAATAGATCAACAATGGGAATTACATATTCAGATGTATGTGACGTTTATGCAAAAGTATGCATGAAGAAAAGGGGAGTAAGTTAATATGTTTCGTGCAGAATGGAATAAATACGGTAGCAAGGAAAAATCCTGGATTGGTGCACATTAAATCGATATGGATGAAGGAAAGGAATAAAAAGGTAAAGAAGACACCGACAGGAGTAGTCTTTCATTTCAGATTTCAAGAAATTCAAATTCCGCTGTGTGCCTTGGGTGGTATTCAAACCAAGCTCAGAACATTATCTCAATCTTTAAACTCATAGTCCAGAGAGTATAACACTCAGCCTCTTTCGAATTCGGACAAATGGGGTCTGATCACAATAGCAAACTGCATCTCATGGAGAGGGTGGGGACAAATCGTTTATGATGATATATAATAATGACTTGGCTGAGGAAAATGAATGTGCCATACGTGAGCATTGTGTTGAAACTGCAATATCAATCTTCATTTTTTTTTCATTGTTAAACGACACCATTACCTCTATCTTTTGGTGCACTCCTGTCTGACTTCTCCATCTGTGGATTTCTTTAACAATTCATGATCATTTTAAGGGGCATGTTTGATCCCAGTTCAGTGTTTGATACTACCCACATTTTCCTTCCTTTCATCTTTGTTCTTCATGTCCCAACTCCAAGGGTCCAACCTCCTTGCCCTAATCCTGTATTCAGTATTCATTCTGTGGACTTCCCTCTTCTACATATAATGATGAAATTTCTCACTTTACGAGCTACACTTGGTAAATATTGGCCGTTTAGTACATTTATTATCATCTTCCTTTCGAACAAATAGCCTCATATTGACTTTGTAAACTCAACTATTATTAAACAAACTGTCAATTTTAGCAGCTAAAGCCTTATACCTGCTGAGTATTTGCTTATGAAGTGCCTGAGTCCTTGATACTTTCACGAATTTCTTCAAAACCTCCAAAACCCTTTTCGATTATGTCTCGGGAATCTGTTCAGACCCTGTGATACTAGCAAATAGTACAGTAAAAGACTTCAAAAATATTTTGATAGCTTGTCACAGGAAAGGGTTATACACAAAGTTTACGGCTCCGTGTGTTAGAAAGGGTCAAGAATTAGTTACCAGACAGAAGCTGAAATTAGAGTTACATGGGCATTTCTGAGTTGGCAGCCTGTGATTAATGGAGTGCTGCAAGGAGGAACTTTGGGGCCTTTGCTATTGGGAATCTATGTTCATTACTTATGTAAAATAAAAGAATAATTGTTTTAATTTTGTCTATGATACAATTTAATTAAGTGAGTCATGATGTAGAGGTGGTGACATTGGACTGGGGTGGATAAAGATAAAAATCGCGCAACACCAGGTTATGGTCGTACAGGTTTATTTGAAAGTGCATGCCTTTGGTGCACTGTTCCTTACTCAGGTAGCTGCGTGATTTTTTTTAATTAAGTGAGCAACAGTGTGACAAATGAAATATGATATTATTCACAGATGACAAAAATAGAGATGCTGAAGTTTTTTTTCAAAGATGACAATCTTCAAAATGTCATGCATGCGAAGCATTAAAATGCAATCACGAATGTACACCAAGCAATGAGAAAAATAAATGTCAATCTTTATTTTTATAAGGAAATTCTGCAGCTGTGCAGGGGTTGCATAACATCACAATCGGAAAGCGAAGTACTGTTTTGCTGTTCATATTTAATGAAGGATGTATTATAATTGGAGGCAGTGAAGTGAAGGTTCAACAGATTGGACAATGGAACGATTCAGTTCTTTTGTGAGGAGAGGCTCTATAAATTGGGCGTCTGGAGTTCAGTAAAATAAGAGGCCATCTGACTGAAATATTCAAGATTCTGAATCTGCTTTGCAGAATAAAACGTAGAGGATGTTCAATATAATTTTGTGCCTTGGTTGAAGAAGTGACAGTTTCAGGATCAGAAGCAATTATTTCTGAACCAGATGAGAAAATTTCTTCACTCAATGAGTGATAAAGTTTTGGCATTTTCTATCGTGAAGACTTCTGGTTCGGAGATTATTGACAATATTGAAGGCTGAGTCGGATAGAGTTTTGAATGCTTGAGACATTAAGGTATATGAAGAATAGGCAGGAAACTGGAAAGCATTTTGGAGATTGATGATTGTAAATGAGAATGTTGAGTGTTATGGTGTTCTCCTGAGTTTTTTAATGTGTTATTTCAGATTTCCAAAGTCTTCAACATATTGTTTTTGTTTTAATTCAGACCTTGCACACAGAACTCAGTCAATCTTAATCTCAAAGGAGGGTGCCTGTAAACAAGAAAGTGTCTTGAAGTGTGTATACTTCAATGCAAGAAGTATACGAAATAAGGTAGGTGAACTTGCAGCGTGGGTTGTTACCTGGGATTTCGATGTTGTGGCTATTACGGAGGCATGGGTAGAACAGGGACAGGATTGGCTGTTACAGGTTCCAGGATTTAAATGTTTTAATAGGTTCAGAGGTGGGGATAAAAGAGGGGTGGTGTGGCATTTCTTGTCAAAGATAGTATTACAGCAGTGGAAAGGACGATGGATGAAGACTCGCCATCTGAGGTAGTTTGGGCTGAGTTTAGGAATAGGAAAGGTGAGGTCACCCTGTTAGGAGTTTTCTACAGGCCTCCTAATAGTCCTAGAGACGTAGAAGAAAGGATTGCGAAGATGATTCAGGAGAAGAGTGAAAGTAATAGGGTGGTTGTTTTGGGTGTCTTTAACTTTCCAGATATTGACTCAGAAAGCTATCGCTCAAGTTCGTTAGATGGGTCGGTGTTTGTCCAATGCGTGCAGGAGGGTTTCCTGACACAATATGTGGACAGGCCAACAAGAGGTGAGGCCATACTGGATTTGGTTCTGGGTAACGAAACAGGCCAGGTGTTAGAATTGGAGGTAGGTGAGCAGTTTGGGGACAGTGACCACAATTCAGTGACTTTTACTCTAGTGATGGAGAGGGATAAGTGTGCACTGCAGGGCAAGAGTTATAGCTGGGGGCAGGGAAATTATGATGCGGTGAAGCACGACTTAGGATGCGTGACTTGGAAATGTAGGCTTCAAGGCATGGGCACAATTGATATGTGGAGCTTTTTCAAGGAGCAACTATTGACTGTCCTTGATAAGTATGTACCTGTCAGACAGGGAGGAAAGGGTCGTGTGAGGGAGCCGTGGTTTAATAAGGAATTGGAATTCCTTGTTAAATGGAAGAGGGCGGCCTATGTAAAGATGAGGCGTGAAGGTTCAATTGGGGCGATTGAGAGTTATAAGGTAGCCAGGAATGATCTGAAGAGAGAGCTAAGAGCAGCAAGGAGGGGACATGAAAAGTCCTTCGTTAGTAGGATTATGGAAAACCCTAAGGCTTTCTATAGGTATGTCAGGAATACCTATAGAATGACTAGGGTAGGAATAGGTCCAGTCAAGGATAGTAGTGGGAAGTTGCGTGTGGAGGCTGAAGAGATTGGGGAGACACTGAATGAATACTTTTCGTCAGTATTCAGGCAGGAACAGGATATTGAAGCCGATGTGAATATTGAGTCACAATTAATTAGAATGGACGGCTTTGAGGTATGTAGGGAAGAGATGTTGGTAATTCTGGGAAGGGTGAAAATAGATAAGTCCCCTGGGCCTGATGGCATTTATCCTAGGATTCTCTGGGAAGTAAGGGAGTAGATTGCAGAGCCATTGGCCTTGATTTTTATGTCCTCGTTGTCTACAGGAATAGAGCCGGAAGACTAGAGGATAGCAAACGTGGTTCCCTTGTTCAAGAAGGGGAGTATGGATAGCCCTAGTAACTATAGGCCGGTGAGTCTCACTTCTGTTGTGGGCAAAGTCTTAGAGAGAATTGTAAGGGATAGGACTTATTAACATCTGGATAGGAATAATGTGATCAAGGATAGTCAGCATGACTTTGTAAAGGGCAGGTCGTGCCTCACAAACCTTCTTGAATTCTTTGAGAAGGTGACTAATGAGGTAGACGAGGGTAAAGCGGTAGATGTGTTGTATATGGATTTTAGTAAGGCGTTTGATAAGGTTCCCCATGGTCGGCTACTGCAAACGATACGGAGGTATGGCATTGAGGGTGAGTTGGAGGTTTGGATTAGGAATTGGCTGGCTGGAAGAAGACAGAGTGTAGTAGTTGATGGTAAAAGTTCATCTTGGAATGCAGTTACTAGCGGTGTTCCGCAAGGATCTGTTTTGGGACCATTGCTGTTTGTCATTTTTATAAATGACCTGGAGGAGGGGCTAGAAGGTTGGGTGAGCAAGTTTGCGGATGATACGAAAGTTGGTGGAGTTGTTGACAGTGAGGAAGGATGCGTCAAGTTACAGCAGGATATAGATAAGTTGCAGAGCTGGGCAGAAAGGTGGCAAATGGAGTTCAATGTAGCTAAGTGTGAGGTGATTCACTTTGGTAAGAGTAACAAAAAGATGGGGTACTGGGCTAATGGTCGGATTCTTGGTAGTGTGGATGAGCAGAGGGATCTTGGTGTCCATGTACACAGATCTCTGAAAGTTGCCACCCAGGTAAGTAGTGCGGTGAAAAAGGCATATGGCGTACTGGTTTTTATTGGTAGAGGTATTGAGTTCCGGAGCCCTGAGGTCATGTTGCAGTTGTATAAGTCTCTGGTGCGGCCGCATCTGGAGTATTGTGTGCAGTTTTGGTCGCCAGACTATAGGAAGGATGTGGAGGCACTGGAACGGGTGCAGAGGAGGTTTACCAGGATGTTGCCTGGAATGGTAGGAAGATCGTGTGAGGAAAGGCTGAGGCACTTGGGGCTGTTTACATTGGAGAAAAGAAGGTTTAGGGGTGACTTGACAGAGGTGTACAAGATGATTAGGGGTTTAGATAGGGTTGGCCATGAGAACCTTTTCCACGTATGGAGTCAGCTATTACGAGGGGGCATAGCTTTAAATTAAGGGGTGGAAGGTATAGGACAGATGTTAGGGGCAGATTCTTTACTCAGCGAGTCGTGAGTTCATGGAATGCCCTGCCAGTAGCAGTAGTGGACTCTCCCTCTTTATGGACATTTAAACGGGCATTGGATAGGCATATGGAGGATAGTGGGCTAGTTTAGGTTAGGTTTGCTTGCATCGGCGCAACATCGAGGGCCAAAGGGACTGTACTGCGCTGTATTCTTCTATGTTCTATGTTCTAAATGTTGCAACACGTCCAAGCAAGAATCAGTTTCTGGAAGTGTGGATGATGATTTGTAGATGAGGTTCCTTCGAAGGTAACTACATTTCTTTTTGTCTCCCCCACGTGTTTATCCAATTTCCATTTTAAGTTGATTGCAGCAGTTTGTGCTGCAGAGCAGATGGAGAGGTAGCTGCCATTTCCTCAAAACGCTTCTTTAAATTTTCCCCTTTGTCTCCACTTTGTGCCATCTGAGTTAATATTTCTTCATTTGTCTTCAGGCTTTGTTTATTGCTTTGAAAACACTATTGCATAAGTGACTCCTGTTGATGAGCTGGAAGGAAGCAAAGGAAGAACGCCTTCACCGCGCAGATTATAAAGGTAAGGAAAAAGCTCTTTCATCATTTGCCAAAGGAAAACTGGGCATTAACCACTTAATACTGGGTTTGATTTTCGACAAAGCAAAACTGAAATTTAAACAAGGCCTGAACATACAAAATTTATTAAAAAGGCCATAAAGTTTTAATGAACCTTAGAATTTGCTCAGCTTTATAACGGGATTACAAATTGCTGGGTTTATCCTTCTCCAGCTCATCAACAGGAGTCACTTATGCCATAGTGTTTTCAAAGCAATAAACAAATCCTGAAGACAAACGAAGAAATATTAACTCAGATGGCACAAAGTGGAGACAAAGGGGAAAACTTAAAGAAGTGTTTTAAGGAAATGGCACGTACCTCTCCATCTGCACTGCAGTACAAACTGCTGCAATTAACTTAAAATGGAAATTGGATAAACACCTGGGGGAGATAAAAAGAAATGCACTTACCTTCGAAGGAACCTCATCTACAAATCATCATCCACACTTCCAGAAACTGATTCTTGCTTGGACGTGTTGCAACATTTAGAACATAGAACATAGAAGAATACAGCGCAGTACAGTCCCTTTGGCCCGCGATGTTGCGCCGATGCAAGCCAACCTAACCGACACGAACCCACTATCCTCCATATGCCTATCCAATGCCCGTTTAAATGTCCATAAAGAGGGAGAGTCCACCACTGCTACTGGCAGGGCATTCCATGAACTCATGACTCGCTGAGTAAAGAATCTACCCATAACATCTGTCCTTTCCCTAGCACCCCTTAATTTAAAGCTATGCCCCCTCGTACTGGCTGACTCCATATGTGGAAAAGGTTCTCATGGTCAACCCTATCTCAACCCCTAATCGTCTTGTACACCTCCATCAAGTCACCCCTAAACCTTCTTTTCTCCAATGAAAACAGCCCCAAGTGCCTCAGCCTTTCCTCATACGATCTTACTACAATACCAGGCAACATCCTAGTAAACCTCCTCTGCACCCGTTCGAGTCCCTCCAGATCCTTCCTAGAGTATGTCGACCAAAACGGCACACAATACTCCAGATGCGGCCGCACCAGAGTCTTATACAACTGCAACATGACCTCAGGGCTCCGGAACTCAATACCTCTACCAATAAAAACCAGTACGCCATATGCCTTTTTCACCGCACTACTTACCTGGGTGGCAACTTTCAGAGATCTGTGCACATGGACACCAAGATCCCTCTGCTCATCCACACTACCAAGTATCCGACCATTAGCCCAATACCCCATTTTTTTGTTACTCTTACCAAAGTGAATCACCTCACACCCCATTTGTCCCAATTCGAAAGAGGCCGAGTGTTATACTCTCTGGACTATGAGTTTAAAGATTGATATAATGTTCTGAGCTTGGTTTGAATACCACCAAGGCACACAGCGGAATTTGAATTTCTTGAAATCAGAAATGTTAGACTACTCCTGTCGGTGTTTTCTTTACCTTTTTATTCCTTTCCTTCATCCATATCGATTTAATGTGCACCAATCCAGGATTATTCCTTGCTACCGTATTTATTCCATTCTGCGCGAAACATATTAACTGACTCCCCTTTTCTTCATGCATGCTTTTGCATAAACGTCACATACATCTGAATATGTAATTCCCATTGTTGATCTATTCCAAACAACAATGATTACCTTTCAGTTTCTATTTCTTCACATTATACTGAGATTGTCTTGCGTCCTTCAGTAGAATCTCATTCTTTGTCCGACACGCGATATATACCTGTATTGGGCTAAAAGTGAGAGAGAAAAACTATATTGCTTATAAGTATTAAATTGAGATTTCTATTTTCACAGCAAGAAAATTCCCAATTTCTTCGTTTGCAACAGAGCTGTTAGAATTGGAGCATTAGTGAAAGGATTCATAAATGAACAAGTATCAGACCGATAATAATAAGGAATAGGGCAAACAGACCCAGGCGAAGATATGTGTAAAGAATCACTAACTGGGTGACTAATTTTGTAAACAGAGAATGCATCTGTTTCTTACAATTGTTCGAAACAAGATCAAAACTTGGATAATTTGACATCTACGCATTATAAGTTGGTGTGAAGAGGCATTTATCTGTATTCAGGAAAGTTTTCAATCCAGCCAGCCAAGAAATGAAACGGTTGAATAAACGATGGATAAGTTATACTCAAGACTCTGGAGGTGAATCATCAGAAGTACCGTCCTGAATCTTGCACTGGGCAACAACGATGCCTGAGGGAACTTGCTAAATTGTAGAAAAAGATAACTATAAAATTACGAAATCGAAAATGTGCAACAACTTCTGCGAGTAGGGAAACACTTTTTGTGGCTGATCACAATAAATTCAAAGCTTTTGAAGAGCCAACCAGTAATCGCAAGTTCAATACCCACAAAGCTCTGCAATTGAGAAAGTACTCTGTGCAAACCTTTGAATTTGATGGTGCCGAAAGGGTGCGTGCTCACCAGGACGGGCAGCGAGGCATTCTGGATGCTCCTTTGTCTCGAACCAGATGAGGTGGACAGGAGAAAAGTGAGCGGGGACTGGCAGCGAGTTTGTGGTGGAAGCGCGATAGCGCCAAGAGAACGGTAACCACAGACACCAAATGACCAGGTGAAGCCACTCTGATTCGGGCCCCGACACCCGCAATCAGCACCTCTCACTTGCTATCCCCTCGCCCCAAAAACCGACCCGACTCAACATCCGGAAGGCCCAATGTTCATACTCGTCTATGGGACTTGCTTCCCTCGAAAAAGCAGGGTTTTTTGCTCCTGTGCATTGCTGCCCTCCTGCTAATTATATTATGCAGCGGCTGGAATCGCAGAGGGCACCATTATCCTGCAACATTAAAACAAAACAGCGGAAAACGGCCATACCCCGTCTTCTGTGTATGAGCAAACGGTTTTTGATTCTTCCTCACAATATCTCTCGGTGAAATTATTCGAGTTTGAAAGTTAAATCGGTCCAGATTTCTGATTCGGTGCTCTTAGGAATCACCTCGGAAGATTCGAGCTCATTCAGGCGCCAGGCAAATACTCCCAGGAAGCGCGGACATGGGCATTGATTGGCCAGGATAAAAACTGAATGGTGCAACAGTCTGAATGGCTTCCTCTGCTTTTCCTTACAGTCGTGGTTTTCAATGAACAGAATTTATTGAGTATTTGCAAAAAATATCCTGCCTTCTCAATTACGTTTGAGAAGGCAGGATATTTTTCTCCTGTCTATCTTACTCAGTTTTACACTGGACAGTGACATATTTTTATTTACTTAACATATCTAATTTCAAGCAGATATATTGTAAGTTTGAGGCGTCAGCTGATGAAAGAGGAATAGCCTCTTAATGCACATTTTTGATTATCACACAGATAGATTGGGAACAGAGTCTCATATTGAAGATAAAGTGTTGTGCATAGAACTTGACATAGCCAGATTCAGAATATTCAGGGGATTCAGCAAGCGGAGAAATGAATACAGCCAGTCATAGACCATGAGGAATAAAGGGATAGTCAACCAAAAGAGAAATAAGTTTTGGATCCTGTGATGGGTTTGGATGTTGACACCGAGAAGAGGCAGATTTGATTTGATTTGATTTATCATTGATACATGTATTGAAGTACAGTTAAAATTGTTGGCTCGCCTGCTTTACAGCCAGTCCATTCTTTTCAATTGCATGAGGATAGCAACAGAATGCAGGATACAATGTTCCAGCTACTGAGATGGTGCAGAGAGAGATCAGCACTAACACTAAAGAGGTCAATTCAAAAGTCTGGTAACGACAGGGGAAAAGCTGTTTTTTCAATGCAAACAAATTTCATATAAATTCGATGTGTTCTGCCTGATGGAAGAGGGTAGAACAGATAATGACTAGAGAATGAGGTGCCTTGATTATGTTTCTGCTTTCCCAATGTATCAGAAAGGATAGATGAAGTCAATGGGTAGGAAGATGGTTTACAAGATGAATTGGGTTGTGTTAACAAATCTATAATTTCTTTTGGTCTTGGGAAGAGCAGTTACCATATCATGCTGGGATGCAGACAAATAGAATGAGTGAGTGGGAAGTGAATGTAGAGCTGAAAGTAAACAAGTTCAGCAAGTATATTCTGTGGAAACTAGAATTGTACAATTCAAATTCACTCTGTTATAACACTGATACCTTTTATGATATCCTTTTTACAGGGGCATTGTAAGAAGAGCATTTGCAGATGGGAAATTCAAACCAAATATCATATCAAGATCTGACAGCATCGTTCAGTTCATCAGACCCCGCTTGCCATCTACCTTTGGGTGTGGAAGGAGTTAATTTTTGCCTGTTCGGTTTATGAGAAAATAATTTCCTGAATGAATGTCACCGGAGAAGCACCAACACACACACACTCTCAAATGAGTCTATTCCAGTAGAATGACTGTGAAATAACGTTTTATAATTTATGCAGCCTCAAAAATAGCACTTACGATGCAGAATAATTATTCAATTGTTTTGTATGTAAACGAGATTCAATTGATTATCAAAGTGAGAGAGATACAAGGACATATACACAATGGAGAAGTCTTGGAAATTTCGGGTCTATGGGAAAGGATTCAATTATCCATCCAAACTGGAAAATCATTAACTTTGCCACACTGGAGAATGGCCATTCACCTGCTCTGTTTGTGGTAAAGGTTTCAATTACCCATCTGAACTGAAAAATAATCGATGCAGCCACACTGGGGAGAGGCCATTCACCTGCTCTGTATGTGGGGAAGGATTCGGTCAATTCTCGATCCTCCAGACACATCAGCGAGTTCACACTGATGAGAGACCATTCACTTGCATTCATTGTGGGAAGGGAATCAGACAGTCACCTCATCTAACTGCACACCAGAGAATTCACACAATAGAAAGGCTGTATACATGCTCTATGTGTGGGAAGAGATTTACCCAAGTATCCAACCTGCTGACACACCAGCGCGTACTCACTGGCGAGCGGCCTTTTACCTGCACCGTGTGTGAGAAGAGATTTACATGGTTTTTGACACATCAGCCGGTTCACACTGGAGAAAGGCCATTCATGTGCACTGTGTGTGAGAAGCGATTGAATCGATCTTCTAATTTACAGAAAGACCAGCACGTTCACGTGAGATAGAAGGAGTTTGAGTCTTCTATTGTTGCTAATGTTAATCATGCACAAGACTGAATCAGATGAATTCAATCAGTACTTGTTTTGGATTCTGTTCATACTGGGACCTCTGTTTGGAATACCGAATCATTGGTTGCTTTCATTCTCAGAACTTCAGTATCCCTTTCAGAAGCACTGTTCAACAGAGAAACAAGTCAACAGGAGATTTATAAATGCATTTTTGATAATTAAAAAGGGAACAAAAACTAATCCAAAAAATTACGTACAAGGAACTACATAATAGTGGTGTGAAATCTATATTCAAATAGAGAATTGGCTTCAAAGAAACAGAAAATACTATTTAAAATTGTCAGTGCTATTTTCAAAATGGAAAATGTCCAGTCTTAATACTTTGAACAGTAACAGGAAAAGTAGATAAAGGTAACACAGTGGATGTAACATGTTTGTGTTTTTAAAAGGCCTTCAGTCAGTGAGAATATAATACATGCACGGTGAAACTCAGAGCATGTAGATTCAAAGGCCAGGTTTAAGTGACAGGAAGCTCTCTGCACACCAGAATATTCATGAAGGTGGGAAGTTTTGTTCCATATTGTTTGACCCGAGGAACGTTGTTACTCACTGCTTTTGTAATGGATTTCGACTTTTGAATCATAGATTAAATTTTATAATTTAAAGATTAAATTAAAATGGAAGTAATGTTTGATTTTAGTGAAGAGACTGTGATCTCGTTTTTATAGAATAATTCACTTGTTTTAATGACATGTAAGAGCACAAATATGGTTTAGGGCATTTGTCCTGAAATTGTGCAGCCTTTTAATAAGATCCTATCTGATCTGATTGCGACTCAAACTCTAAAATCCTGCTGGTAATCTTGGACTCATGTAAGGAAAAGATCTTTTCTCTGGGACCTCCATTATATTTTGGAGGAGAAATTTTAAAAATATTATGAACTCTTGGAGAAAAGAAATTCTCTCAACATCTATTTGAAATGCGACACCTCTTGATTTTGAACTGCAAGGTAATCTCTCTCATAAAATCAAAGAACTTTTCATCATCGTCTCTCAAGGCCCCTCAATTTGTTTGTTAAATACAGTAATAGAGTACTTTCTGAGTTTATGTATTTTAGCAGAACAAATAAGTGACTCTGTCTTCACTTTTCTAACCTTCAAAAATTTTGGATATAATGCTGGAAAATAGCAATTGTGTGCAAAGCTTTTCCATATATGAGTTACCCACAGATCTGTGAAGATACCTGAATTGTGCAAACTTTATTCAGTTTTCTGAGAATTAAGATTCCAAATTTAACAAATGAAAATATTTGAACCTTAATCATGATTTTGTTTTTGAAATTGGTGGAAGATTGTGTAATTATTTTGTCTATGGCAAATGATTTCCCCATTCAGTCCAGCTCTTAACACAATGTAGTGACATTTGACAGTCGGGGTTGATTCTGCTAATAGTACTTTGATTAAACACATCCAGGACTCTACTGTGATAATGAGCTGTGCACAAGTTCTTGCATTCATACTGAATTTTATACATTGGCTCTGTGGCTCAAGATTCCATTTAATCATAGCACATAATTTCTGTTCACTTGATAAGAGAATTCAGTGGCAGTGCCAATATTCCCCGTGGAACAGAATTTTCCCTGTCTTTAGTATGGGAACCTCTTGCATTTTGTAAGTCAAAATGACCTTAGGTTTATGGAGTGTATAATGGGAAACAACAGTTGAGGGATTTTACAGCAGATGGAGTCATACAGCAAGGAAACAGGTATTTCTACCAAAGTTGTCTAAACTGACCAGCTTTCTGAAACTGAACTAGTCCCATTTGATTGTATTTGGCCGACGTCCCACTAAAGCAATTCTATCCATGTAGCTGCTGAAATGTGTTTTAACTTTTGTAACTGTACCCGCCTCCACCACTTCCACTGCCACCTTGATCGACACACACTACTATCTGCATGGAAATTTGTCCCTTAGGTCCCTTTTAAATCTTTCCACTCACATTAAACGTATGCCTTGTAGGTTTGAGTCCCATATCGTGTTGAAAACAACTTGTCTATCCACCTTAGCTATGTTCTTCAATTGTATATAACTCGATATGATCACCTGTCGGCCTCCTACGCTCTTCAGGAAAACGTCCCAGCCTATTCAGCCTCTGCTTATCATTCAAGACTTCCAGTCTCAATAACATCCTTGTCAATCTTTTTTTTTTGCAACTGTCCAATTTAATAACATCCTTCCTACAGTACTCCAAATGTTGCCTCATCAATGTCTTTTACAGCTGTAACATGACATCTCAACTCCTGGACTGAAGACATTGCCGATGAAGGCATGGATGCCAAGTGCCACCTTCACCAGCCTTTCTACTTGTATCACCACTTCAAAAAAACTACGTCCAATCACACCTAAGACTGATTTGACAACACTCCTCAGGGCCCTACCATTAACTGCAAGTCTGTCCTGGTATGTCTTCACAAAATGCAATGTCAGAAATTAATGTGCATTGAACTTCATCTGCTATTCCTCTGCCCACTTCTCCAGTTAATCAAGATTCTGTTGTACTCAGAGTTTATCTTCTTCCTTGTCCACTGAACTGCCAATTATGGTGTCATCCACTAATTTACTAATCATGTCTCCTATATTCTCATCAAACTCGATAGGATAATTGATGAACAACAACAAACACAGCATTGATCATTGAGGCACCCTGCTGGCCACAGTCCTCAAGTCAAAACAACAATCTTCATTCTGTCTCCTCCCATCAAATCAAGTTTGTATCTAACTGGCTATCTCTCCCTGGATCCTTTGTGATCTAAACGTATTAATCAGTCTACCATCTGGAATCTTGTCAAAGATGTCAGTAAACTCCATGTAAACAAATTCTATCGCTGTGCCTTCATCGAGATATTTTGTCACCTCTTCAAAAGAATCAGTCAAATGTTTGAGAAATGATTTCGGACATACAAAGCTATGGTAACTATTCCTAAATAGTCCTTGCTTTTCCAAATGCTTGTCAATGCCATCTCTAAGAATCCCCTATAATAACGTACAAACACTGACATTATGTTCACAAGTCTGTGGTGCCATGGTTTTTCCTTGCTAACTTTCTTTAAAAAATTACACAACATTAGCCACCCTGCTTGCTGTGGATGACCTGTGGATATTAAATATACAAATGTCTCTGGCAGGGGCCCAGTAATTTCTTAGTTCGTTTCCCGCATTGTCCTGAGATACACGTGATGATGTTCAAGAATTTATCCGCCTTGATGCATTTTCTGACTTCCAGCAACTCCTGTTCTGCAATGTAGACTCTTTTCATTAGCTCACTATTTATTCCCTAGAATTCCATAATTTCCATATCTTTCTCCCTGGTAAATACTGACAAGAGTTATTCATTCAGGGTTTTCGCTGTTTAATATGGCATCCCACACAGATGACCTTATTGATCTTTAAGGGATCTTATTATTTCCACGAAACACTTTTGCAAGGGTAGTCTCATGCAGCTGAACGATGTGGAGATGTACTGGAAGAGAATGGTGTGATGAATTATTTCAAAATCCGAAGACAGATGAAGGAACTGAATCAATTAAATGGCTCTGCTGATTTTGACAGCAGCTATTTTGGTACTGCAACAGGGATAGAAATGTAATTGAAAAGGATTGATTGTGACTTTTTGGGGAAGGGAGGTTCGAAAAAGTGGTAAAGGTGAGGTGGAGGTTTGCAAGGGTTGTTAGTTGATGGCTTATTCTTTTAGAACATTCAATATAGTGGCAATTTTGGTGGTGAGAATGAGAGCACAGTTAACAGACTGCAGCTTATGCAATGGCTTTGCGTGGTCAAGGAGCAGGAGAATCGAGGTTTCCAGCATAAGCTCTATATCAGGAATTTCTCAAGACAGGCTCATGCTCGTAACGTCAATTCTCCTGCTTCTGGTATGGTGCCTGACCGGCTGTGCTTTTCCAACACCACACTTCAACTCTTATACAGCAAGGCTGGGAAGGCTTGGACATTTTTCACTTAAGTGTAGGAGATTGAGAGGCGACCTGACAGGAGTTTATAAAATATTGAGAGGTGTAGATAAAGGGAATGATGGTTGGCTGTCCTGAAGGATAGGTCACACCTTTTTTAGGAGCGAGGTAAGAGAATTAAAAATGATATAAGAGGGAATTATTTTTGTGCAGAAAATATGTGGAATGAACTTTCTGAGGAAGTGGTGGATGGTTGCAAATAATGATTAAATAACATGTGGATAGATATCGAAATAGGAATGATTTGGAAGGAAATGTTCTCGGAGCAAACAGGTGGGACTAGTTCAGTTTGGGATGACATTCTGCATGACTGTTTGGACTGAAGGGTGTTTCAATGGAGTGGATCTGTACTCTGTAGAATGCAGATGTGACAGCAAGTTATGGGAATATGAACATGAGATCGTGTCCAGGGATTTAATTATGTGCAATAGTTTAAGATGCAAGTTCTTAAAGAGGCAAGCACATTTCATCTCAACAGGATATAGACAGGTGCAAATGCAGAAAATGCTTGAGAAACATTTGAACTGTTTGAGTCTGGTGTGATTGAAATCAGTTGTGAAGAGTTGTTATTGGACTCAAAATGTTTTCTCTTTCTCCAAATGCTGCCAGACATCTCTCCAGCATTCTGTTTCAGATTCAGAGAAATCACGGCATTTTGCCAATATTAGAGGATAGAGAATGCTCATGGTTTAATTGCCTCATGGAGCAACTGCAGGTGTTCCCAATCCCCACGCACCCTGACCAACCATACCATCCCAGTTAGTAAGTTTGGAGATGTTTTGACTACTTTTTGCACTTCAGGGAGGTCATCACACGATTGGTTAGGCTCTTTTTTAGAATATCGTGTGCAGTTCTGACTACTTCCCATCGAAGGGATGTTCTGAAATTGGAACTTGTTCAGAAACGTTTTCGGAGAATTTTGTCACAGCTGGAAGCTTTGAGCGATAGGAAGAGGCTGAATAAGCTGGGGCTGTTTACCCTAGAGCATCTGAGGTTGAGGCATGACATACAGAGGATTATAAAATCATGAGGGGCATGGATAGGGTAAATACACAGAGTCTTTTCCCAGGGGTGTGGGAGTCCAGAATTAGCGGGCATTGGGATCGGGTGAGAGGGGAATGATTTGAAAGGGACTCAAGAGGCAATATTTTCAAGCCGAGGGTGGTGCATATAAGGAATGTTTCCAAAGGAAATTGTGGAAGCTGGCGCACCGGGCGGCATGGTGGCACAGTATTGAGCACTGCTGACTCATAGCGCCAGAGACCTGTGTTCAAATCCCGCCTCGGGCAACTGCCTGTGTGGAGATTGATCTCTCTAGCCGTGTCTGCGTGTGTTTCCTCCAGGTGCTCTGGTTTCCTCCCACAGTCCAAAAATGTGCACGATAGGTGAATTGGCCATGCCAAATTGCCCGTTGTGTTAGGTGACAGGGTAAATGCAAGGAAATGGGTCTGGGTGGGTTGCTCTTCGGAGGGTCAGTGTGAACTTGTTGTGCCAAAGGGCCTGTTTCCACACTGTAATTAATCTTATGAATATGAATAGGTGGTATGATCTGAGTGCTGGCAAATGATTGGCATGGATGAGTCTGTTCCCGCGTTGTGTAGTTCTGTGATCCTACAAATTCCACGGTGTGGGGAGTCCAGACAAGTGACAAATCAAGTATTAATTGAAAACAAAACGGGGAATGTTAGTCGGCGGAGTCACCATGAGCGTCTCCTGGATTCCGTGGAGTAGCCACATTCAGGGTTTGTCTGTTGGCCTCAGACAGCCCCAGGCCCAGAGCCCAGGCTGCCCTTGAAAAACAGTGGTGATCTCCACTAAAATCAAGAAAAAAATGTGCAGTTGACAATATCTTGAGAGAGCTGATGTGGTGAATGTGGGGAGAGTTGTAGATAAAGGGGGATGCAGGGCCATGGTGCTGAAATGGGGATAAGTGAAGACAGGTGGAGGGGATGACCTGGTTGGTCAATGGGAGGAATGGATCCAGTTGGCGGCAGGGAGCAGTGACAGTGAGGCGCAGAGGCTGAGAAGGGAGATGGATGATGGGGAGGGAGGTTATTTGAAGTTGGAGAATGCAATGTTGAGTCTTCAGGGCTGTACTGTGCCCAGGCGGAAGATATGTTTTGTTCCTCCAATAGGTGTTTTGGTTTGTTTTGGCAATGGAAGAGGCCAAGGATAGTCATGATGGAAAGGGAGTAGTTGGGGGAATTGAATTGGGTGGTGACTGGTATGTCCAGCTGGCCCCTGCGGACCTGGCTGTGATACTCGGTGAGTCATTGCCACAGTTTATAATCGGTTTCTCTGATGTAGAGAAGACCACATTGGGAGTACCTGATGCAATAAGCTTGGTTGGAAGAGAGGCTGGTGAACATCTGTCTTACCTGAAAGGACTGTTTGGGGCCCTGGGTGGAGGTGAGGTGGGTGGTGTGCTCGGAGGTTTTGCAAATTTTCTGGGTGCAAGGCAAGATACTTGGGGTTCAGTGACGGGTGTGGCATGAACCAAGAACAATGAAAGGGAACAGAGCTTGTGGAAGGCAGAGTGGGTTGGGGAGGGCAAGATGTTCTTTGTGGTGGTGCCTTGGAGTTGTCCCAAGTGTTTGATGATAATGTGTTAGATGCGGACTCTGGTGGGATAGTAGGTGGAAGCAAGGGGGACTCTGTCCTTACTGTGCTGTGAGGCAGATTTTAGAGTGGTGGAACAGGAAATGGATGTGGTGTGGCAGAGGGCTTTCTGGAAGATGGAGGGAGGAAAGCAATTGCTCAAAATAGCTGCTCATCGAGGATGCTCGCGAGTGGAATGTCTCCTCATTCAAGCAGACGTGGCAGAGTGGGGGTAATTGGGCAAATAGTGATTTTGCAGGTTGCTGGGTGGAAGGAGGTGCAGTCCAGTTAGTTATGGGAGTCTGTAGGTTTGTAGTAGATGCCCATCTTCAGGCTGTTGCCAGAGATGGTCATGATGAATTAAAGGAAGTGGAGGGAGGCGGCTGAGGTGGACCAACTGAATTTGAGAGTGGGGTGAAAGTTGTGGGCGAGGTCGATAATCTGCTCTCGTTCAGGCTGCGCGTAGGACACTGCCCTGGTGCATTGCTTGATGTAATGGTGAAAGATTTGAGGGACTGTTCGATATGGCCAACAACGATGCAGGCATAGCTGGGATCTATCCGAGTTCCCATGGACACATCCTTGATTTGTAGGAAATGGGAGCAGTTGATGGAAATATTATTAAGGGTGAGGACGAGTTTAGTGAGGTGGAGGAGGGTGTTGTTGGAGGGGGACAGGCTGGGTCTATTGGATTGGAAGAAGCAGAGGGCATGGTGGACTTTCTTGTGGTGTATAGACGTGCATAATAACTGCACTTACATTATAAAGAGAAAGCGCTGTGGACCGGGAAACTGGAATTTGTTGTAGCTATGAAGGGTGTGGATGGTGTCACGGATATCAGTGGGAAATGCCTGAACTTGGGGTAAGAGGATGGATTCACAGTAGGACAAGATGAGTTCGGTGGGGCAGTAGCATGCGAGATAATTGGCCTGCCAGTTTAGTTAGGCTTGTGGATTCTGGGGAGCAGGTGGAAATGCCAGGGAGTGACTGGGGCGATGGGGTGGGGCTATACATTTGCAGGCAGTACAAGGGAGACCTTCAGAGGCAGTGAGGGCTCGGATGGTGTCTTGGATTTTTCCATAATGGGTTGCGGTGGTACAGGGGGAAGTGGGAGGTATGGTATGGTATTGGAGAGTTGCCATTTGGCCTCTTCGATTTGAAGGTCTTTCCTCCAGACTACCACCAGTCACCTGGTTTGATGGTGAACCAGGTTTTGTAGTGGAGCGAGTGGAGTGCTGCACGTTCAGAGGATTGCTATTTCGCCTTATTCAGCTGTGTTCGTGAAAAGATTGAGGACCTCATGTGCTGCAGAGTCAAGAGTCGACAAAGTGCACCTCTGGAAAATATACAGCAGGATGCTGCCTGACCTGCTGTACTTATTCCAGCTCCATACTTTATCAACTCATATGTGTCATGTGTGTTCATCCCTCCTGATCTCTCTCCAGGTTTTCTGTTACCTCTGTGTCAATGTTCAATGTGTTCTTCCCTGTAAAACCTTGTCCACTGTGCTCGTCCCTGCATGCCCATCAGAGAACTGGAACATAAGTCCCTGAGATTACATAGAGCTGAATGCTACCGAAGATTCTTGGAATGAAATCCAGACGTTCCTGGATGCTTTTTAACTTTGCATTTCTGTGTCTTTTCTTTCCCTTTCCTTTTGTTTTATTTTGATTTCGCTTATGGATCTGTGAAATGTCAATCGAAGTAAGTGAATAGATAATCGAGCATTCATCCTCTTACACACTATTATATGTAATTTGCTCTAACCTGCAAT
Organism: Chiloscyllium plagiosum; assembly: GCF_037043375.1. Classification (NCBI taxonomy): domain Eukaryota; kingdom Metazoa; phylum Chordata; class Chondrichthyes; order Orectolobiformes; family Hemiscylliidae; genus Chiloscyllium; species Chiloscyllium plagiosum. The sequence continues at coordinate 44,397,056 of NW_028270173.1, forward strand.
GAAAAGGATAGATTTGTATTGTCAGGCAGCAGTGAAAACGTTGATTTTAAATTGACAAATGTTTGTTTTCTCTTAATATTTTGATACAATAATACCTACGCATCAATAATCAAAGCACCCGTCGCCCTGCCGGGAATCCAACTTGGTCCGGAGCGGTGAAAGCACCGAATCCTAACCACTAAACCACCAGGGAATGTTGTCTCATATGCTAACAATTGGTAAAAATAAATGCATATTGCATATTTCTGAGTATAATTTATTTCTGTGGAATGGCTACAAATTCATCTTATGATTCCACTTCCATAGGACGCTTTTGCATATGTTTCCAATTATTGCTTTCGAATCGGCTGCATCACATTTCATTCAAAACAATTTTGTTACTTATTTATTTTTGACAATCCTTTCAATTGATACTCAATTCAGATGCACACATGTATTTAGAGAACTTCATTCACACCGCAATCCGTTTACAAAACGATTAACCATAAATATTTATATGTTTGGAACTTGATGTAATCCAATTCCGGTGTGTTGCAGTATCCAGATTAATGATAAATTCAAGTTATTGTTGTTGGATGCACGAGGCGATGCCAATTTGATTCCAACAGGTTTATTTGAAACTGCAAGCTTTCGGAGCCCCTGTTCCCCCCGCAGGCAGTTAGTGAGAGAGGATGCATCCAGCACAGAATTTAAAAGTAAAAGATAAAAGGGTCAAACCACTTAAGCGAATGTACCAACCAAATCGAAGAGGCTATTAAGTTTGTAATCCGTTACAATGGAGATGCAGGTTTCGGTTAAGTAATATGTAAATCCCAGAATGTATTTAAAGTCACTGTCCCAAGATCTCTCCACCCAAATTTAGGGTGACATCTCAGGCAAGACAATGCATTTTAGCTATGGCGTCACATTTCATGTGTGGCGAAACTGAGGACTGCAGATTCTGGAGTTTAGAGTCGAGAGTGTGGTGCTGGCAAAGCCTAGGAGATCAGGCAGCGTCCAAAGAGCAGGAGATTCGACGTTTCAGGTAAGTTTGTTTGTATCTGAACCAGAAGTTGAACTGGTTATATTTCCAAAGAAGATTTTTTAAAGGCCACCTTTTCTGTCTCCAAATCGTGTGCTTTTTGAACAAAATAAAATGTATCTGCGTATACAAATCCACCCCAAATGGTGATGTGTGTGTGTGTGCGCGGGGATGTGCGTGTGTGTGTGAGAGAGCGTGTGTGAGCGAGATTGCGTGGTTGTTTGAGTCAGAGAGGGAGATGTGTTTGGGTGTGCTCCGGTTTTCAGTGTGTGCATGTGTGTTCCTGAGTTAGTGTGTACGTGAGGGTCAGGGATTACAGAATATCCTCGTGAGAGAGTATGAGATAGACCGTGTGTGTTTGATAAAGGGTCTCTGCGTGTGTGAGAGAGTGTGTGTGTGTCCATGTGTATGACTGTCTGCGTGTGTGTGTGTGTGCATGCTTATGAATAGTTTGGTGTGGTCACCTGTTGTTGCATGTGCCGAAGTTTGCCGTGGGCAGTGTTTACTCGTATATCGGAGGGAGAATTTGGGTGATTGTTTTCCTGCCAGAATCATACAACACAGAAAATGCCTATTGAATATGTAGCCAATTTTTCTTCAGGCGAATACAAAAGAGGAAATAAACTTATGGTGCTGTATTCGTTGGAGCAAAATGGCACCTTAGGCATGATACATCCCAAATCACTCACAATCGAAAATATCGACAGGCTTCAAACCCGCGCGGGTAAACTCTGATTGATTTCTCTTCCGTCGCCTTCACCACTCAGCCATGACCACATGAACCCAATGACCTTCAGCCGTGTCTTTCTCTAGTTATGCACGTAAATCTCTTTTGGTTCTTTTTTGAAGTGTTCTCCTGCCGCTGAGCAACAATTATATCAAGCTGCATCGGTATCACCTTCCAGATGGAAGGATCCCATTAATTCGATTCCGCCCATGAGCAAAACTTCCGAGGGGAGTCATCCGAAAGTGAAAATGTACGTCATTGAATGAGAGAACATTCATTTATCTAAGTTGCCAATGTTAGTCTTCTTTCAAGCAGTCTTCTTGAATATTTGTATCTTGCTTCCTTTAACATTTAATGAATTACAAAGAACGCCCGTCGGTGAGTGAAACAGCAGCAGGAGAAGGGAAGGAGGAGGGAAAGAGGGAGGAGATTGAATGAAAATGAAGTTGGAGGTGAAGGAATTGGCTTTCAACCTCGCCACGGATCAGAGGTGAGGGAAGACTAAGTTTTCTGATGGTCAATTGAAAACTTTAATGATCACATGATTGAACAACTGGTGACATTAATCTGTGTGCGATAAACATGAGGGAAGCAAAAGCGTGGTGGTTGTCTGATTGACTGCTTTGCACCGAGACAGAGTGAAATTCGAATGAAAGTTAATCGTTGACAACACTATTATCCTGGTCCGAAGCCGTCAGTGAGCAGCCATGAGTTCTGGTATAACGAAGGCACATTTTAATTGCGCTCTGTTCGTTCTATATCTCCGACAAGCTTGGATGGCACATTTATTTTTAACAGTATAATTTCTTCTCGTAGCATTTAAAAAAAATATTTCATGAGAACGTAAACCAAAGTGGCAACCTCCTCGTCGCGGAATTGAACCCCGGTACCCCGCGCGATAGACAGGAATACAAGCCACTATATTAACGGCAGAATGCTCGTGATTCATTTTATTAATATAGTACAAACAAGTAAAAACACGAAATGTTCTGCTGCTTGATTTTGGCATGCAATTTTTTCATGGAATCCCAATAATAATTTAGACGGCGAAGGAAGGAAGGAGTTAAAACAAATGGATATGGTCAGGGACAATTGGGTAAAGGTGGTCTACATTCATCTGAGCAGCAGGTACTTTCGTGTGTGCAATAAGGCTGAGACGTCGCAAAATGCCCTGTTTGTCGGAGGAGAAAACTTGAAGCTCCAGATGCCTTAATGAGAGTCAAAAAAAAAAGCCAATCACAGGAAAGTCAGAAGGGGCAAATGGCACGGACTGTTCCAAGGATCCGAGCTCAGATACAAAGTCTAGAAGGCAGTTAGGATGGACGGAAAATTGATTGAGTCAAAGTAAGATCCCCGAGAATTTTACTGCTTCAGCAATTCATGCTCCTTTATTGTTGGTCAAGAATTGTGAATATTAAAATACTTCGACCGAAGGTCTGCTGACACTATCGAACAACAACCGTTAATGAGTTGAGTTGCGTTCAACATTGGCGATGAAAAACGACATGTGATTGATGAGTTTTGGCATTACCAGGCATGGAACATTAGCTGGCCGCGTAATACTTGCCGGAAGGACATTTTGCCAAAGGTTGGGGAATAGTTAGCTGAGGGGGAGGTGGGGAACGTATAAAGGCAAGTGGGACTAGTCTATTCAGTCGAGAATTATTTCGGAAAATTAACGAAAGAGTTAGAACCAGAAAAATAAAAATACAAAATTGTGCTGAAGTAGCACAAAATTTGTATTGATGCATTAAAGGTGGAGTTTGATGGAGGAGAGTTAGCTAAGAAAGTTGAAAGAGTTGGTTGAGTCAGGAGTAAACTTGGAGGCACAGAGTTTACGAGCAGGAAGTTTTGCTGGATCTGTAAGAAACATTATTGAGGACGAAGCTAGAATATTGCGTGCAGTTCTGGAACACACATTCCATGAGGTAAATGATAGAAATGGAAATGTTGCAGGGGTGATGGATCAGGTCATGGACTGGGCTAGAGAGTTTCAGTGATAAAGGGAGATTGGATAAACGAGAGTTATCTTCTGTAGAGCACGGGACATGCTTAAGATGCATAAAATAGTAAGGGGTTAGATAGGGCAGACAAAAAGAGACGTTCCACCTGTATTGAGGGCTCGAGCCCCAAGGAGTACAGACTTAAAATCTGGGGCAGAACTTTATAGGAGATGCAAGCAACATAATTTTTCCTCAGAGAGTGATGGGAATCTGGAACTCCTTGCCTGTCAGGGTGGCAGAGGCAGAGGTTTTCATCAAATTTCACAAAAAATATCACATGTCCACTTGCAGACAAGCATAGGATCCCAATGTTGGAATTGATTGAATTGCTTCAAGGCTGGCATGTGATGCAGGGCCAGTTGAATCAGCTACTCAACACTTCTGGTTGAAGATTATTGTGAATGCTTTAGACTTATATTTTGGGAAGATGTCCTGAGCTCTTCTATCATTGAAGTTAGGGGTGTTTGTAAAACATCCTCCTCCAGTGACTTGTTATTCTGAAATCACGACTGGATGTGGCAAAGTACAGAATTTACATCTGATCTGTCGTTTGTGGCATCGCTGTCTATCACTTGTTTTTATGTTGTTTCATAGCTTCACCACGTTGACACCTCATGTTTAGAAATGTCTGCTCTTGATGCTGGCGTTCCTTCCTCCATTATCCAGTGAACCACCTTTGATTTACTGACTTGATAGTAATGGTTAAGTGGAGGATATGTCGGTCCATGAGTGTGCTGGAGTATGATTCCAGTGATTCTGATTGTCATAGAACAGCCAGAATACCTGGTCTTCAGTTGCAAGATGTGTTCAAAACCTATCTCATTTAGCATTGTAATCGTGCTACGCAACATAATGGATCGTGTTCTAAATGTAAAGAAAACACATTGTCTCCACAGTGATTGTGTCGTGGTCACTTTTGCCGATACTTTCATGCCCAAATATACCTGTAGCAGGTAGATTTATGAGTTTCTGGCCAAGCATACTTTATTGTTACACTTTTTGGTTCTCTCATCACCTTCCACAGTTTTACTTCAGCAAGTATGTAATTTGGGACCGAGCAGCTTGATTGTACCTTTTGTTGGGCCATAATTATTGGTGAACATCGAACTGCCTCACTCTGAGTAGATTCCCTGCCCTTGTCACACTTTGAACTTCCTTGAATGTTGTTCACCATGATTATTCAGTGGGATAGCATTAGACTGTTATTTTACCAGACTGTGAGACAGATCTCCCAATTTCAGTGAAAGTCCTCGGATGTTGTTCAAGCCAATAGATGTTTTGCGAATCGATCACAGAATATAAGGGCAGCAGTTATTAGTTCGGACTGTAATAGTGTCCCTAGCCAGTGAGCAATTATGGGACAGATGTGGAATCAATTCACTAACTCGTGTAAATAAATATAAATAGATTAATTATGTCAGCATTTGGTAGGAATAATAATAAATAACAATATTCTTTGTAATGTGTACATAACTTTGTTTTAACGTGATGACATAAGTCGTCCAAACAGGCTTGTGCAATTCTGGATCCAATTTTGGAGGTGAAAATGGAGCATCATTCAAATGACAGTTACCACTTCATGGTTTAAATTTGACATCGAAAAAGAGAAAAAAATGATCAGCAAAAAGAGTTTTTACATTGGGACAAGCAGATTTTCTTTCGATAGGGTAGATTTGGTGAAAATGAACAGCTACTGAAAAGTATATCATACTAATATGGGGCGTTCAAAATGAACTACTTGAATAAAGGCTCATATTTGTTCCCTTCAGGTGAAATACAGAAGCAGCAAACTCAGACATCCGTGGAATAATCGTGATTCATTTTGAAAAAAGGAAAGGAGAGGTGTACAATAGGTTCGATGGAAGGAAACCAATGAAAGACGGACAAAAACTTAGGATGTTTGGGGGAGCACGAGACAACAATTTGGTGAACTCGGATGGGCCATGATAAAATGTTGGCTGTCAAGCTAAGGCGAATTATGAGAAAGTGAGGACTGAGATGCTCGACATCAGAGTTGAGAGTATGGTGCTGGAAAAGCACAGCAGATCAGACAGCATCCAAGGAGAAGGAGAATCAAAGCTTTGGGTAGGAGCATTTTATCAGGAATGGGGCTTGTGATCCGAGGAGGTGGAGAGATAAATGAGAGGGGTGGGGCTCGGAGGAGGGTAGCTGAGAGTGCGATAGGTAGACGGGGTGGGGGTAAATGTGATAGGTCAGGGAGGAGGGTGGAGTGGGCACGTGAGAAAGAAGATGGACAGGTAGGACAGGTTATGAGGGCAGTGCGGTGTTGGAAGGTTGGAACTGGGTTTAGGTGGGGGGGGGGGTCGGCGAAATGAGGGAACTGGTGAAGTCCACATTGAGGCTGAGTTGCTGGAGAGTCCCAAGGCGGAAAATGAGGCATTCTTCGTCCAGACGTTATTTATTTAGGGTGTAGAATGGAGGAGGCCCATAAGTTGTATGTCCTTGGCAGAGTGGGTGGGCAAGTTGTTGTGCTCGCCCACGAGTAGTTGGAGTTGGTTGGTGCTGGTGTCCCAGTGATGGTTTCTGAAGCATTCTGCAGTAGGCGTCCTGTCTCCCCCATGTGGAGGTGACCGTATTTTGAGCAGTGGATACAGTCAGTGAGATGTGTGGAAATGCAGGTAAAACTGTGATGGATGTGGCAGTCTCCTTTGGGGCCTTGGACCGATTTGAGTGGGGTGGTGTGGGAGAAGGATTTGTGATTCCTGCAGTGGCAGGGAAAAGAGCCAGGAGCGGGGGAGTGGAACTGCCAAAAGAGTCGCAGATTGAATGGTCCTTAGAGAAAATGGATAGAGGTGGGGAGGGAAATTTATCACAGGTAGTGGGGTCCGTTTGTCGGTTTTGGAAATGATGGAGGATGGTGCGAAGCGTATGGAGGTTGGTGGGTTCAGTCCTTGGTGTGGTCGGAGGATTGATGTGCCGGAATTGGATGAGATGCACTTTATTGACCACGTGGGTGCGAGAATTGTGGCCTTTGAAGAATTAGGTCATCTGGTGTGCTCTGTTGGGGAACTGGTTCTCCTGGAGCAGATGCGGCTGAGGTGGAGGAATTGGGATTAAGGATAGTACTTTTACAGGAGGCAGGGTGGGAGGAGGAGCAATCCAGGTAGCTGTGGGAATCTGTGCGTTTGTCAGAGATGTCCGCATTGAGTCGGTCACAATTGATGGAGATTCAGAGGTCCAGAAAGAGGAGGGAGGTAACTGGGATGGTCCTGATGAACTCAAGGTCGGGGCGGAATGGGTTGGTGAAGTTGATGAACTGTTCAATCCCCTCGTGTGAACATGAGGCAGCGCTAATATAATCATCAGTGTAGCAGATAAAAAGATCGGGTATGGTGCCGGTGTAGCTGTGGAATATGTACTGTTCGACTTAACTGAGAAAGAGACAGACATGGCTGTGTCCCAGGTGGTTGCCCATGGCTATACATTTCATCTGGAGGAAGTGAGAGGCTTCAAAGGAGAAAGTATTGAGGGTGAGGGCCAGTTCAGCCAAATGAATGAGAGAATCAGATGAGAGGTACTGGTAGGGAAGCGGTGAGAGGAAGCAATGGAGAGCTTTGAGGGCTTTGTCTTGGCAGAGAGAAGTGATTCGTGACTGAAAAGCCATGGTGAAGATGAGACACTGGGAGCCAGGTAAACCAAAGTCTTGGAGGAGGCAGAGAACGTTGGTGGTGTCCTGAATGTATGTGAGGAATTCCTGGAACAGGTAGGATAACACAGTATCAAAGTATGTGGAAATGCATTTGGGAGAATTATATCAAGTGGACGCTAAGTACCAGGGAAATAATATGTCTTATTGGGATGAAGATTGCAACTTGTGTGGGGACCCAAATAACTTTGGTGAAAGTGACAAATGATTACTTAACACACATCATTACTGGAGCAAGGAGGTTGCAAATAAAAAATTGGAGATGATGAATGTGAAGTTCTTTGAAAGATTGTTCTTTCTTTTTAAAGAAATGAGATAATGGAGGTTTTGCAAGATTTAAAAGTGGATAAACTGAAACTTCTGGTGACTTTCCTTAAGAACCAATATACCTCAACCTTTATTGTTCTGAGTTGTTGATGGGATATGAGATACCTCGGGATGGTAATGCCGGTCTCTAATCCTACCTGTGGTGCTCGTGCACAAAAGCACAATTTAAAGGGGGGTTTCGACAGGGTATATTCAAGATCAGTGAGACCGAAGTGTATAAAGCCACTAGATATAAACATTGAGGAAATGTGTAGAGAAACATACTGGATCCTGATAAGTAAAAACACTTGGATAAACGACTAGGAATGAATGTAATAGAAAAACGTATGAAAAATAGGCTTAATGCCAATTCGACTTTTGCTGTGATGTGTTGAAGACCAATAAATAAAGCGTGCTTCTCTCACTGTCTGGATATTCAAGGTTACATATGATGCCAATCTCTTTTCAATATGTTCAATTCTGACTGTCAATGAATTTGTCAATGATCAGAATCAAAGAATGAATCGAGAGTAAGTTGATTAAAAACCTCAGTTCATATTCGCAACTTCTATTGTGCTTGATTTTATAATGTAACGTTACTATCGTCAGCGCTCTTTTCTCATTGATTTTCTATTCATCTCTCCACGGATTACCAAATAACGTGGGAGTATTCAATGTCACTCACAGTCTCAATTTATCGACATGCAAAAAATGAGGTAACCACCCTGCAGCTGACAAACAATGCAAATTCTCCTGTCTTCAAGTTCAAATGCTTGCCATGTAAATTGTGGTTTGTCAGCAATGAAGATTGCAACTTGTGTGGGGACCCAAATAACTTTGGTGAAAGTGATAAATGATTACTTAACATACATCATTAATAAGGAATTGGAATCCCTTGTTAGATGGAAGAGGGCGGCCTATGTAAAGATGAGGCGTGAAGGTTCAATTGGGGCGATTGAGAGTTATAAGGTAGCCAGGAAGGACCTAAAGAGAGAGCTAAGAGCAGCAAGGAGGGGACATGAAAGGTCCTTAGTTGGTAGGATTAGGGAAAACCCTAAGGCTTTCTTTAGGTATGTCAGGAATAAAAGAATGACTAGGGTAGGAATAGGTCCAGTCAAGGATAGTAGTGGGAAGTTGCGTGTGGAGGCTGAAGAGATTGGGGAGACACTGAATGAATACTTTTCGTCAGTATTCACTCAGGAACAGGACATTGTTGTCGATGTGAGTACCGAGTCACAATTAAGTAGAATGGATGGCTTTGAGGTATGTAGAGAAGAGGTGTTGGAAATCCTGGAAAGGGTCAAAATAGATAAGTCCCTTGGGCCTGATGGCATTTATCCTAGGATTCTCTGGGAAGCAAAGGAGGAGATTGCAGAGCCATTGGCCTTGATTGTTATGTCCTCGTTGTCTACAGGAGTAGTGCCAGAAGATTGGAGGCTAGCAAATGTGGTTCCCTTGTTTAAGAAGGGCAGTAGGGATAACCCTAGTAACTATAGGCCGGTGAGTCTCACTTCTGTTGTGGGTAAAATCTTAGAGAGAATAGTAAGGGATAGGATTTATGAACATCTGGATAGGAATAATGTGATCAAGGATAGTCAGCATGGTTTTGTGAAGGGCAGGTCGTGCCTCACAAACCTTATTGAATTCTTTGAGAAGGTGACTAAGGAGGTGGACGAGGGGAAAGCAGTAGATGTGGTGTATATGGATTTTAGTAAGGCGTTTGATAAGGTTCCCCATGGTAGACTACTGCAAAAAATACGGAGGTATGGCATTGAGGGTGAGTTGGAGGTTTGGATTAGGAGTTGGCTGGCTGGAAGAAGACAGAGGGTAGTAGTTGATGGCAAAGGTTCATCTTGGAGTGCTGTCACTAGCGGTGTTCCGCAAGGATCTGTTTTGGGACCATTGCTGTTTGTCATTTTTATAAATGACCTGGAGGAGGGGTTAGAAGGTTGGGTGAGCAAGTTTGCGGATGATACGAAAGTCGGAGGAGTGGTAGACAGTGAGGAAGGATGTGGCAGGTTACAGCAGGATATTGATAAGCTGCAGAACTGGGCAGAAAGGTGGCAAATGGAGTTCAATGTAGCTAAGTGTGAGGTGATTCATTTTGGTAAGAGTAATAAAAAGATGGGATACTGTGCTAACGGTCGGATACTTGGTAGTGTGGATGAGCAGAAAGATCTTGGTGTCCATGTACACAAATCTTTGAAAGTTGCCACCCAGGTAAATAGTGCGGTGAAGAAGGCATATGGCGTACTGGCTTTTTTTGGTAGAGGAATTGAGTTCCGGAGTACTGAGGTCATGTTGCAGTTGTATAAGTCTCTGGTGCGGCCGCATCTGGAGTATTGTGTGCAGTTTTGGTCGCCATACTACAGGAAGGATGTGGAGGCACTGGAACGGGTGCAGAGGAGGTTTACCAGGATGTTGCCTGGTATGGTAGGAAGATCGTATGAGGAAAGGCTGAGACACTTGGGGCTGTTTTCATTGGAGAAAAGAAGGTTTAGGGGTTACTTGATAGAGGTGTACAAGATGATTAGGGGTTTAGATAGGGTCGACAGTGAGAATCTTTTTCCACGTATGGAGTCAGCTATTACAAGGGGGCATAGCTTTAAATTAAGGGGGGGTAGGTATAGGACAGATGTTAGGGGTAGATTCGTTACTCAGCGAGTCGTGAGTTCATGGAATGCCCTGCCAGTAGCAGTGGTGGACTCTCCTTCATTATGGGCATTTAAACGTGCATTGGATAGGCATATGGAGGATAGTGGGCTAGTGTAGGTTAGGTGGGCTTGGATCGGCGCAACATCGAGGGCCAAAGGGCCTGGACTGCGCTGTATTCTTCTATGTTCTATGTTCTATGTTCTAACTCTATCATTGAGTGAAAAAACTGCTTTGTGAGCTAATGTTCTTGCAAAACTTTTCCTGTTGTTTCTGAGTCTGGTGGGATGATTCCATATTTTCAGACTCTTAATGTGCCTTGTGCATATGCAGTTTTTTCCCCACAGACTGGTTGTGTAAGTGTTAAATTTATCAGTGACATCTAGGAGGAAGTATACTTAATCAAAATAAAAACAATACTACTCTATAGGATTAAACAAATTTCATAATGTAATGAATTTTCGAAGAAATATAAATGGATTGGTCAAACATTCTTCAGTTGCTCTCCAAACTTCGCCTGAATTACAGTATATATGCAAATGTTCGTGAAGCAAACGGGAGAAATACACACCTATAACCCATCTCCCCGTGCGACCCGATATGGAATACAACATGAACATTGAACATAAAAGTATGAAATTTCCCGAGATTACAAAGAGTAAAGTCATGGATGTTCTTCTGTTTTCCATCTGCTGGCTACAACAATGTGTTTGACAGTGTAAACATTCAGGGACTGAATCAAAATAAATCGCACAAAGCGGGTGAGGATGTGATGCAGAAACTCAATTGTTTCCCAAAACCGGGATTGCAGAGCATACATTGTCACCTCACGAATCCAGGTTGCATTGCCAAGCCAATATTGATTGGTGAATGTGAAGTACCAGACCGTATTCTCTAAACAATTCAACACAATCACTGCTCCTCGATTAATAGCCCGAGTTTTGTGCGAGAAATATTTAGTTGTCATTTTCTGGCAACAAATAGCTAGGAATCGATACTTCATAAACACAATAGTGAGCCAGACGGAACAATATGGATATTGCACAAATATGATAAAATGTGTCTGCAAATATAAATTCACCCCAAACATTGATGTGCGTTTGTGACTGCGTGCATATGAGTGTGTGTGAAAGAGAGAGAGAAAGAGAGTGAGCGAGGATGTGTAGTTGTTTGAGGGAGAGAGAGGGACATAGTGTGGATGTGTGTGCTCTTCATTATGTGTGTGTGCTTGAGATAGTGTGTGCGTGAGTGCAGTACATTCTTATGAGAGATGATGAGGATGACTGCGTGTTTGAGAATGTGTCTGTGTTTCTGTGAGATATGTGTGTCCATGCATATGACTGTCTGTGTGTGTGTGTGTGTGTGTGTGTGTGTGTGTGTGTGTGTGTGTGTGTGTGTGTGTGTGTGTGTGTGTGTGTGTGTGTATGTGTGTGTGCGCGCGTGCATGTGCGTGCGTGCGCGTTTGTGCATGTGAATAGTATGGTGGATTCACCTGCAGTGTGACATGAAGTCAAGATCCTTTCTGAGGCCGTACTCATGGGTCCCAAACATGGCGAACGGCCATTTGAGCAACACAATTTCGTGAAGTTTATTCAAACTGTTGTTGCGTGCCCCGAAGTCTGCACTGGGCGATATTTACTCTTAGATCTGAGGCTGAATTTGGGTGATTGCTTTCCTACCTTAAAAATCATGCAACACAGAACAGCCCCATTGAATCTGTAGATAGATTTTCTTCAGATGAATGAAATAGAAAAACAACGCGTGGTATTGCATTCTTTAACGCAAATACCACCTCAAGCATGATATATCTCAAATAATTTAGAAGGAAAATCAAGGCAAGAAACGCAGCACACGACGTAGTCGTCAGCATTCGAGCCTACGCTGTGGAACCCCAATGGATTTCGAATCCTTCGCCTTAACCACACGACCACGACTACCTCTCTTTCTCTAGTTACAGATGTAAATCTTCGTTGGTTCTTTTGTGAAACGCTCTCCAGTTTCTGAGCACAATTACGTCAAAATGCATCGACATCATCTTCCAGACATAAGACGGAAGGATCCCGTCAATTCGATTCCGGCCATGAGCAAAACATCCGAGGAGTATCATATGAAAGTGAAAATGTGTCCAGCTCAAGTGGATGCCTCTGAATGACAGTACATTCATTCATCGAATGTGCCACTATTAGCCTACTTGAATGTTTGTGTTTTTTTTTTGCTTGCTTTAATATTGAATGATTCACAAAGAATGCACGTCAGTGAGTGCAATTACAATAAAACGGAATGGGGTTGTAAAGAGGGAACAGGTAAAGAGGGAGGAGAAACATACTGTATACTGATAATTAAAATCAATTGTACAGATGACTAATAATGAAATTAATAGAAAAAATCGTATCTAAAATAGGTGTAATGCCAACTTGACTATGATACCCAAGTCAAGCCATCATATTCTGGATCGATGGTTCTGTTTCATGGTGATTGCAGTAACAGTTTTCTGACAGAACACACCCTCATTTGACTAACTAGTACAGTTCATCAGTGTTCTTTATTATAGTTTGAGCAACATAATTTTGGAAAATTTAATCAAACAGTTTTTAAATTCATTTTCTCTCTGCACTTGCTGCGAAGCTTGTTTGTGAATCCATTATTTTCCACTGATGTTTTCTTTTTTAAAAAATAGTTTTCTATTTAATGCTTTGGTAATATTTTGCTCTTGACTGAAGCTGTAGAATGCCTGACAATACTTTCCAAAATGCACACACCATTAATCAAGGCCACCGCCTTTAATTGGCTCACTTTAAAACAGAAGGGAAAATATACTACAACCAAACCTTTTGCAGAACTAGGGTTCCAAGGAAGAAAGATGAGATCAAAGTAAAAGCATTGTGCTAGTAAATTTAAAAGCAGGGAAAGCCGATGAAACTTTTGTAAACTGACAGTCCACATCTCAATGTTGATGGAAATTGCTATGAAGTTAGTTGAAGCATTGCTTATTATCACTCAACCTTCTATATATTCTAGAATGATTCCTCAAATACACAGAAGATGACAAATTTCACAAAGCTATTTGGGAAGGTAGCAGGTGAGAAATGATGGAACAATTCATCTTCTGGCCTTACACGAGGAAGTGACAAAATTTAGAATCTTTAACAAACAATGCGATAAATAGGTGTGGAATAATAATTAGCTCAATGGTAATACTGTTTGACGACTGTGCTGGACATATTTTGACGGCATTACCAGCAAACTAAATTAAGGAAAGCTGATGGATGTTGTATCCATAAATTTTCATGAGACGTTTTATAAAATGGTACAACGGAAGCAGGTTAGAAAGGTTTCAATGCATGAAATTCGAATTGATATGGATTAATTATTGGCTAGAAGTCTAAAGAAGATGGGAACAAGAATAAATGAGTGACTTGCACATTGGTGTGGTATGCCTTCTGGTGTACTGTGAGGATCAGTGTTTTTGGGCACGAACTGTTCGCTCTATATCAACGACTTGCAGGTGAGAGTCAAGTCCAATGTTTGGACGTTTGATGAAAGTGGCCCGAGGTTTATTTGAACGATCGTCATGAATAAACTAGTAGATGACATTTGGGGTATAATGTGGAGAGGTACGGGGCCAGTCACTTTATTAAATTAGCAAGCATGCAGAGTATTTCTCAAAAATTAAGTGATTGGAATGTGTTGATATACAAATTTACGTAGGATGACATGCTGTTGCAGGAAGGCCACGAGTTAGACTAACACAATTCGAGACTGCATTTAAATGTTGATTTGAAGACAGTAGTATAACAGTATTACTTTGGTTGCTTAGGAGCTTGTTTAGACTGCTGTTGATGTGTTCTCATCGCAGGAAATATATTGAGTTGGAGGGAGTGTAACGTATGTGCACCAGATTTCGACAAAGTTTCGAGGAATGAGAACAATCTCAACGAAATGCATCAAACAGAAAACATGAATAAGCAGAGTAGGTTTAGGTGAGACATTTCACCAATTGAGATGACTTGAACTCGGGTTATGATACAAAAACAGATCCAAATTGAGTCAGAGCTGAGGAGAACTGACTTTTATACAGAGGGTTGTAGACCTTTGGTATTGTTTATCACAGAGAGATGCAGAAGTTTTATGTTTGACTTTAGTTACATACATATTTGTGCTATGTTGTGTACTAAAGAATCTACAGGTTAATGGAGGTGATTTGACAAATAACATTGAAGTGTTCCAAGTCATGATTGCAATAGATGGTGGAATAACCAGTTGACCTGAAAGGCTTAGTTGCGTCCCAATATGAATAAGTATGCTCGTCATGGCGTTGAACATGTGTGATTTACAAAATACAGACATATTTTCTCCATTTAATTCAACAGCCTGGACTCTTTGGACATTCTGAGAGGAAAGTCAACACGCAGTCAACTTCCAATTCGACCTTTAGCCAATTCTTATTCATTGCTTTATTCAAATCTATTTCATTGCAAGGTAGTGATGCTGGACACTTCTCTCTATACAGGCGGTGAGCTAGCAACTTCTACGTGGAAACATCATTTTGTTGTAATCAGTAAAGAGCTGTGGCTTTCAAAAACTAGACAAAATCTCAAATAAGTGCAGGCGTTAGTTTATGTCATCTGTTCTCTGCAACACGGTCTACAAAATGTAGTGATGAGTCGACGTTTACTACTTTGTCACATATCACTTTAGTGAAGAAATCTTATGATTCTATACCCGTCTAGTCGTAGTGTGTCTATTCTTGATGTTTCAAACCTGAAACCTACTTCTTTTTCCAGATGTTTTCTCCCCTTCACCATTACTAAGCTATCAAAAATTCCCTATTTGCATATAATCGTAACTTCGCTTCCCATCATTTAATTAACACTTTAAATGTGTAACCTATTTAAAATCATTCTTCTGCATTCAGTTCTCCAAAGTGCGTGTGTCCCCCCTCCATTGTCTGTACATCAATGCTTTGGAGCCAATTCAATTAGGTAGGTGCGAATATGAGATACTGAAGTTTAACTCTGGTTTTATGGAAAAGCGAAGAGCCCCCTTCTATGCAGCAAGGGGTGAAAACCGTGAAGTCCTCGTGTGATTGATGGCGACCTGGAAAGATTATATATTGAAATGATGTCATTAAAACAGTACCTGCTAAAAACATTTCGAAAAGTAGTGAAAGTTTGAAGTTTGCTTGGGAAAGAAGTTGTCTATTTTTAACATTCTGATCCTGTATCATAGTTAACTGTTTATTTAGATGGATTCAAACAAAAAATGGAAACATATTTAGGAACTAGAAAACGGTTTTTGCGGAATTCAATGACACATTTGGTGGAAGACACCTGTAATTCTGAAGACAATGTTTGGCACTGAATGTTAAGGCACTCTTTATGTTTCAAAAATGTAAAAATAATGCTTTAGTCAATCTTCAGATCCGTTGTGCTGCATTGATAAAGAGTTATTAAATGAAAACCACCAGCTTATGCAGGTGGATGCGAATTATTTGAAAAACATTCTTTTCAAAAGAAGAAAAACATTTACCTTTGCTGACCTGTTAAGTCATAAGGATTCCCCTTTTTGCCCTGCGGATATTGAAACTTTCTTATCTGATAATAACCACAACGTAGTTGATAGAAGCTTTGGAGTGCATCACTTACTGGACGGGTCAGTACTTTTGGACATATTGTGACTTGCTTTACAGGTTTGTAAGGAATGGAAAGGATTCACTTTTTTGCCTTAGGGATTTAGATTCAGAAAGGTGACAAATACATTTGAGGAAAATACTCATGAATCAGGATTTCATTTAATTCTGTATTGGCTCAATACACACTACCTGCTTCACTGCATCCAATTTGCCTGAAGAATGGCTTTGAAATTTTCAAATGCTGCGCTATGTTGAACATCAACAAATGAAGTATGTTTCTCTCACTGACATAAAATAACGGTCTGGATATTCAAGGTTACACATAACACAAACCTCTTTTCAATACGTTCAATTCTGACTGATAATGCATTTGTCAGTGGCCAGTAGCAAAGAATGAAGCTGTACTAAGATGATGAAAATCCCGAGTTCATGGGTTTAGGTTTGTTCGCTGACCTGTAGGTTTCATATCCAGACGTTTCATTACATGGCTAGGTAACATAATCAGTGGCGACCTCCAAGTGAAGCGAAGCTGTTGTCTCCTGCTTTCTATTTATATCTTTCTCCTGGATGGGGTTCCTGGAGTTTGTGATGATGTCATTTCCTGTTCGTTTTCTGAGGGGTTGATAGATGGCATCAAGATCTAAGAGCTTGTTTATGGCGTTGTGCTTGAAGTGCCAGGCCTCTTGGAATGCTCTGGCATGTCTTTGCTTAGCCTGTTGTCCCATTCGAAATGGTGGTTCATTCATCCGTGTGTAGGGCTATGAGGGAGAGGGGGTCGTGTCTTGTTGTGGCTATCTGGTGTTCATGTATCCTGGTGGCTAACTTGCTTCCTGTTTGTCCTACGTAGTGTTTGTGGCAGTCCTTGCATGGAATTTTTAGATGGCGTTGGTTTTGCCATTGGATTGTACTGGGCCTTTTAAGTTTGTTAGTTTTTCTTTGAGAGTGTTGGTGGGTTTGTGTGCTACTCGGATTCCGAGGGGTTTCAGTACTCTGGATCTCAATTCTGAAACTTCTTTTATATATGGTAAGATGGATAGGGTTTCTGGTTGTGTTTGGTCTGCTTGTCGTGGTTGTTCTTGAGGAATCTGCGCATTGTGTTTTTTGAGTATCCGATCTTCTTGAATACGTCATATAGGTGGTTCTCCTCTGTTTTTCGAAGTTCGTCTGTGCTGCAGTGTGTGGTGGCTTGTTGGAATAGTGTTCTGATACAGCTTCGTTTGTGTGTGTTGGGATAGTTGCTGGTGTAGTTGAGTATTTGGTCAGTGTTTGTCGGTTTTCTGTATACGCAGGTTTGTAATTCTCCCTTGTCCTTTCTTTCTACTGTGACGTACAGAAATGCGAGTTTGTTGTCAGTTTCTTCCTCCTTGGTGAACATTATGCCTGTGAGGGTGTTGTTGATGATGTTAAATGTCTCCAGGATACATGAACACCGGCTAGCCACAAAAAGGCACGACCCCGTCTCCCTCATCGCCCTACACACTGATGAGAAAAAACAGCATTTCGACAGTGACAACACATCTACCCTGGGACAGGCTAAGCAAAGACATGCCAGAGAATTCCTAGAGGCCTGGCACTCCAACCACAATGCCATAAACAAGCACTAAGATCGAGATGCCATCTATCAACCCCTCAGAAAACGAACAGGACATGTCATCACCACAAACCCCAGGAACCCCATCCAGGAGAAACATATAAATAGAAAACAGGAGACAACATCTTCGCTTCACTTGGATGATGTTTCCTATTCAGGTAATGAAACCTCTGGATATCAGACCTACAGCTCAGCGAGCAAACCTACACCGTAAACCTCAACCTGAGCTACAAACCTTCACAAATCTTGCGAGATCCTCAATTCATATTCGCACCTTCTTCTGCACTGGATTGTATGATGGAACATTACCATCGACAGAGCTCTGTTTGTCATTGCCTTTCTACTCATCTCTCAATGGATTACCAAATAGCTTGGGAGTGTTAAATGTTCCTCACAGTCTCCATTTCTTGAAAGGTAATAAATGAGTAAACCACGCTGAAGCTGTCAAACAATGCAAATGCCCTGTCTTCAAGTTAAATTACTTGCCAATTAATTGTGGTTTTTCGGCAGTTAACTATATCAGTGAGTATAAAACTGTCTGGTGCGCTAATATATTGGTAAAAGTTTCCTGTTGTTTCCGAGTCTGGAGAGATGATTCCATATTTTAAGATTCTTGATGTGTCTTGTACAATATGCCATTGTTTTTTCCCCCCAGATTGAGTGTGTAAGTACTAACATTGTCAGTCACATCTGTTAGGAAGGATAGTTCATCAAAACAAAAACAATTTTACTGCAAAGGATTAAATATATTTCATAATTTATTCACTTTTCCAATAAACATATCTGGATTGGTCACCACATTTTTCATTTGCTATCCATTCATTTTTTGAGTTACAGTATATATGCAATGGTTTGTGCAGCAAACGGGAGAAATACAGACCTGTGATCCATCTACACATGCGACCCCATATAGAATACATCAAAAAAATAGACCATAATAGTATTAAATATCCCGAGATTACACAGAGTAAAGTTATGAATTTTCTTACGTTTTCCATCTGTGGGACCTTGGGACTGTCTCTATTGCTTTGACTTCTAAGTCTCCTGAGTGTTTTGCTGGCCGCAACAATGTGTTTGACGGTTAAAACATTCGGTGACATAACCAAAATAAAGTGTTCAAAGGTGGTGAGGCTGTGGTGCAGAAACTCATTGATCCCCAAAATTGTGATTGCAGAGCGTGCATTGTTACCTCACAAAACCACTGTCCATTGTCACCAATATTGATGCGTGAAAATGAAATATCAGACAGTATTCTTTAAAACAACTCAACATAGTCACTGCTCCTACATTAAGTTTAGATTAGATTACTTTACAGTGTGGAAACAGGCCCTTCGGTCCAACAAGTCCACATCGACCCGCCGAAGCGCAACCCACCCATACCCCTACATTTACCCCTTACCTAACACTACGGACAATTTAACATGGCCAATTCACCTTACCTGCACATCTTTGGACTGTGGGAGGAAACCGGAGCACCCGGAGGAAACCCACGCAGACACGGGGAGAATGTGCAAACTCCACACAGTCAGTCGCCTGAGGTGGGAATTGAACCCGGGTCTCTGGCGCTGCGAGGCAGCGGTGCTAACCACTGTGCCACCGTGCCGCCCAGATGCCACCGTGCCGCCCAGAATAGCCACTGTATTCTGCAAGTAACACTTAGTTGTCAGTTCCTGGCAACAAATACGTACAAGTCGATCCTTAGTGAACCAGGTGGAACAATCTGTGACTGCAGAGAGAGGCAGAGCATGGATATTGCCCAAAGGGATCGAATGCATAAAAAATACACTGCTCCTCGTAAACAATTGGAATCTGTCTTATTATCAAATCGATGATTACAATGAGTACATCAGCTGCTCCCATGGCGACTAGATTTCAAGTAATGCATTTGGAAGGACTGCACTTGCGAATGATCACCACGAAAATCGTCAGTATGTTCACTGCAACCAATATAATTAATAGGAAATTACGCAAAAGTCTGCAGAAAAGAATATCAGTATGGGTCTCATTGAATTTTGCAAGGGTATTTCTGCATTTCGAAATAAACAAATCTCGTTGTGTCATTAGGATTCTGCACTGGAAATAGACACTTTCTTCCACTTGTACGTGTTATTTTTGAGTAAATATTGCATGGCAGAAAATAAATTCTAAAACAAATTGTTTACTTAACAGCTTGATACTTCAATAATTCAAAGTCCAAAACACGTGAAAATACTACGTACAAAAACAGGACAGTCTCCGTTGTCAGAAATAGGAAAAAAAACAAGCTGTGGGAGCTTCAGATCAATATCTTTTCACTTGTGGTTGTCGAAAAATTGCAGATTACTTCCGGCAAGTCACCATAACAGCTTTTTCATGCCTGAGACCGAGAGACTTCATTCTGTGGATAGATTACCTGTTTTGAACTATCGTACCATACTGAAATTTGGAAGAAAACTAAAACAGCCGACGATTTTTTTTTCTTCAAGGACACACGGTGATAATGAGACCAGAAGTGTAAAAACGCTCTCTTCTGCAATTTTGAAAATCGAGACATCAGTTTAGGAAATCTGTCAGTCATTGTTCAGTTGGTCAGTTCAAGCTGTGAGGTTTTTCTGGCTTAGAGTCAGGCATGGTGTTCCTGCGGGAACATGATCCATTCCTGGAGCCTAAACACAATCCGAAACAGGCAGCTACGTGGATTTAAGTAGATTTGCCCATTTTCTAATACACATCACTTCACAAGAATGTTGCAGATAGGCTCGATACGAAAAAGTGAAGAAACTGTTTGGATTCGATGAAATATATTTACAATGATTCACGTGATCATTGATGATGTTTTCTGAAACATGTGCCATGTTTCAAAATGAACTTGAAGTTTAATTGGCAGGACATAGATGATTTTTTTCACGTTAATACTGTCCAAGTGTCTCTGGATCAACATCTGTAAGGGCAGTTTAGAGTCAACCATGACGCCGTCGTGTAGTTTGTTAAGGCTAGATCAAGTAAACTGAATGTCAGAACATCAGAAGTATTCCTGACCGGCATTACAAAGTAGATGAATATTTTACAATATTTATTATACAGTCATTATGCGGCATTTTCACGATTCCAGTACTTAGGAGAATACAAATTTCATTGCCTTCTAACAAAGATATTTGGTCAAGACTTGCGAGATTGCTTGCCCAATGTTACTACCATTTCGCCACTGACCCTGGATTTCGTGAGATTAATGTAACCACAATTCGTATTTGGGTAGCATGGTGGCTCAGTGGTTAGCACTGCTGCCTCACAGCGGAAGGAATATAGCTTTGATTCTGCACTTGTCTGCGTGGATGTCTGGCTAATGCTATAGTTTCCAGTCACAGTCCAAGTGTGTGAATGTCCGGTGGCCATGGCAATCCTAAATTGCTCATAAGCAAGTTTGCAAATAATGCTTCTCTTATCTACAGTCCTTGAATCGTGTCATGAGCACTTGCATACCACTAAACATCACAATGCGTGAAGATACTGCAAAGTAGTTCGAAAGAGTGAGGACATGAGTAAAGATAAGCAATAAATCTGAGCAAGTTGCAACAACCTTCATTAGAATGTCCACTTGAGAACGCCAAAATCATTGATGACAACCTTCCTCGAATTTAATTCGACAAATGATATCAAGAAATGTCAGAAGGAACTGGTAACTGGTATGATCTTTTATGACATTCCTGTAATTGTAAAGAACTGTGTTATTTCTGCCAAACTTGAAGAATGTTCTTGAACACTTACAGCACTGCAATTTACCTGATGGTATGTGTTTTGTGCACAAAGACAGGACAAAATTAGTGTGGCAACTGGATGCACAATGCATACGATAATATTCATCATCAAAGTGATTGAAAGTGTCGTTAATCGATAAATCAAGCACCACCTGCTTACTAATCACCTGCACACTTGTGGTTATTTGCGATGAGCTCAATCAGATTTGAACAGTATTCCAGTTTTGTTCAAAGTGGACAAACGTTTTTAAACTCCGGCGTTTGATTTGAGAGTGAATGACGTTGACTTCAAGGGAGAACTTATTTGAATGTAGCCCCGAGGAACTCAACCCAAATCGGGGTCAACGTAAACCAAAGTGAAGCCTCAGTTTTGGTTGTGGCTGTTCACATTCTATCATGTCCATTTCCATGAGTTCTTTGCAATAGATTGCCAATATAGGTATTTTCAAATCATTCTGCCCAGTGATGATATCACTGTAGATGGGACTTAAATCCAGACTCCTGTCTTAGATGTAACGGTGCTATCATTGTGAACAACATTCTTCGATTTTCACATTGTTGATATTTATAATCCTCCTTTTCAGGGACGTTATGACACTCCTCGGGATCAGATAGGACTTGAGCCCAGGGCGCCTGTCTCAAAGGTAGGGACACTATCACTGTGCCATTTTGATCTTCCCCGCGTAGCTGCAGCAATAAATGCAACTCTTAAGGTATGGTAGCTTATTATGGGAAATCGTATAGTCTAGGAAATATGCAACTATGGCATACACTTGCAATGTAATGAGCATTTCTAATCAGGCAGAAGCATACCATTATCCCCATAGCATTCATTTGAATTACAATTTCTGAAACCCCAATACGAAAACATAAATACTACTCATGGTAATTAATGAATTGCACGTGGCACATGAACGCTGCAGCTGCAAGAAGACGTCAGGTACGAGGAAACTGGCTGGAAGTAACTGAGCTCATCGCTCCTCAAAGTTTGTCTCCCTTCAGTAAACACAATATTGGGAGTTTCATGGAGTATTCCTTCCTTGCTCGAACAGCTGCGGTAACATTGAACAAGATCACCAGCATCTAATAGAAAGCAACTCCAATTCTTGGCACCAAATCCACAATTATCAATTTACTCTGACATCGAATCTCCGCACAGTCAACATGTGCAAGCTAAAGGATGCATTGCAGAAGTTCACCGAAGTTCTGCAGATAGAAACTTTCAAACAAACAATACCTCCCATTGAAGAAGACGGGTCAGCAGTACATGGAGACATTACCTTCTGCAAGTTGCCCTTCAAGCCACTCAGCGTCTGAAGTTGGGTAAACGTAATTTACACATCAGGAACACGAGGTGAAAAATCCTGGAGCTCTGCTTCTCACTGCACCATACATGTACCAACAAGGAATGGACTGAAGTGGTTTAAGAAAGCAGCTCACCAATACCAACACCAAGGGGAAATAGTGATGCAACGTCGATTATGTCTCAACAAGAGATACCTATACCCCATGAACGACTAACATAAACGAATATCTATATAATGGCATAAAACAAGGAATCATCGAACGATGTAAAGACGGGGAATTGCAACAGCAGCAAGTTGAGGACAATAGATTCTCTCCACTTTGAACAGAAAAAAAATATATATTTGAAACTCGAATAGATATTTTTTGTCCATTGTCGCTCACACTCTCCCTCCAATAGCAGATGCCTATTTGTTCCGGAGACGCTTCCCCAAAGAAAAGTACATCACACAACCAAAGTAAAAGATGTTCTTTATAATGAAACGAATGTTCTCAAGGGACACTGCATTGCCTACGCAGAATGACATTATGTATACTCATCGATGAAACAGCTTTAAATCCTTCCGTTCATGTAACCATGTTAAGAAGGAACAAGAATATATCTCTTGGCAGTTTCAAACTCTTGCAACATTCACTAAGTGCATGATTGATCTAATTTTAATCTCGACTCTACATCGTCATCAATAGTTTGCCACCCCCTTATTAATCAATAATGTCTACGTCAGCCTTTAAAAATACTTAGGAAGTCTCACGCACAACTTATCGAGAAATGGAATTATAAAGCATGACAAACATCTGCAGGAAAGATAAAATGTTCCCACAACTATATTTCAAATTGGGGACACTTTATTTTAAAATGATTACCACATGATCTGGATTCTGCCACCAGAGGAACCAGGCTTTCATCATACAAATATCTAAGCACTCTCAGAATTTTATTTGTTTCAATTAATTCATCTGTGAGTGTCAAAGTCCGAGAACGTATGGATCTTCCCTGCCCACCCTTTCCTCAGATGGCAATCTGTTCACCCCAGACACCAGCAGACGCTGTGTGAATTGCTTCCGACGGTTTTCCATTCTGCTTTAAGTGAAGTGAATGATACCGCAGAGAGTACTCCAGCTACCGTGTCAGCAATGCTCTGTACAACTGAAACACAGCCTCCCGAGGTAAGATAGTACGTTCATATAACCATACACATGACAATGCCTTTCAGCCACCGACTCTGTGTCAATCGAAAATTGCAACTTCCAAAAATTTGGTCGATGACACTTGGTATTATACCAGTTCAAATGGACATTACCATACCTTTTAAGATTGTGCTCGCTCCCACTTTTACTGCCATCTGGGGAGTGCATTCTACAATTTCACTAATTGATTAAAAACGATCAAATCCTCCCAGCTCTTATTTTTATATCATAGCCCTGCATCAGTGACTCTTCAAATGATAATAGCTGTTTGCCATCCACCCTGTCCACACCCCTCATATTCATATACAATTCAATTTTGTGCTCCGTCCCTAACACTATGTCACTAAAAAAATTCAAAGCCATCCAAGCTCTTGATATATCTGAAATGCTCCAACTGGAATGTTGTATGACGCAATAGTCTTACCAGATCATGGGGTCTGGACTATCAATAGAGAGAGAAGGGACTGGTGGTGATTCAATCTGAGTACCTCTAGAATTCTGGTGAAGGAGGAGATTGAGAAGGTTTGTAATCTCAAACCTGTGATGGGAATAGAACCTTCGCTGCTGGCATTAAACTGCTCTGTCAACCAACAATTCAATAAACTGGCAGCATACTGGTAAATCTCCTCTGCAGCCCTAACAATGCAACAGTACAATGACATTGTATGGACAGTAGGTTAACTTAACTGCATTCTTTAATTGGAGATCAACTAAGGCCATTAGACTGATCAGAAAAATTGAGCTGGCGGGAGTCCTAAAGACAGACTGCATTTTTTTCATAATGTACAGTGCGCTCCAGTGGGCTTGTCTTGTTTGTACAACAGAATCTGAACAGATTGGCTTATGGTGGATTCTTGGACGTTGACCTGAATGCACTACTCAATCATAAAGAAACATTGCATCTTCCACAAAAGCAGGACTCACAGGCTGCCATCTGTACCACTAATATGGACGCAACAAGCTCCCAGAAACACTGAAATAGCTCATGAACACATCATCAATGTTTTACCCATGCTAGATCTTATACCACTATACGGAGAAAAACAAAGTGCTTTCTTTCGCACAAGTGAGGAACATGAGATCATTTTCAACTATCGGATAACCTGGGTTTTGTCTTTGTGTTTATACTTCAATTGAGGTTTGATATCTATGAGAGACCAGCACACACTCAATACAGGAAATGATGTCTATGATGAAGACTAATAAAGATCCCATGAGCAATTGCTGCATAGCAAAGGATTTCGCAGATTCACAAATGGAAGTATTTAAAACAGCAATAACGGAGTACCCATAGTCGTGCTCAAGAACATCATCGATGCTTCAATTGAGTGAAAATACATTCGCTGGACAATAGATATGAGAGACACTCAAGTTGTAAACACAAGCTGCAAACCTTCAAAGTAAGAACTACACGCGCAGGGAATTTAGCATTGTCTTTGTGCAGGACAATGTTGTGTGAAAAAGCCGTGTTCCATATAACTACATTTGCATTGGCAATTAAAATGGCAACGAAATTAGTTCAAGTAAATGGTGCAGAAAGACACGGAGAGTGGAAGCAGTGAGAGACTTTGCTACAGACTTCAGTGGCTACACAGTTTAAGAGTGTAAAATGTCTGAGCCGATGTTGGACATTTCACCCATCGAGCTTGCTTCATCATTCTACGAGATCAAGTTTAATCTTCATCCTCGTGTATTTTTCTCTATAGTCTGTTATTCTCTCAGTATTTTTTCTTTCTAGACCCCGTCAGTCCACAAGCTTCTATAATCTGCAATATTTTCTTGTCCCACCCTCAACCATTAGCTACTATATCATAGTGTGATGTGATAATCAACATACGAAATTTATCAATCTTCCATTCATTTAAATTAAACGTCCTTCAGTTTCACCATACCCGATCGTGCCTTAACCTGTGCCTGAAGAGTTGTATCTCTTCTTTCTTGAAACTCCATCACACCGTATTGTACATCTACTTCTGGATCCCATTTCTCCATCAAATTATTTTACAATTGCTCCACCAATAGTTTCAGAAACTCTTCCCCTCCCCCAGCAACTCTCATAGCAACAACAGCATCTGTTTAGTTTCCTGCTGGTTTTGATGCAGTGCACCATTTTAGTGCACGTTCCATCTTCCAAGTCACAGACTCAGTGATCCAGGATCCGAAAGGCTATTTATCTTACAACAGCTCTTCAGGTATTCATTCGTCTAATCCATTTGATTATTCTTATAGCCATTGGTAAGTTTTGCAACGCTTTTGAAAACACAAGGAAATCTTGTAGATTTGTTCATCCGGAATTCCAAGCACATTCAAGACGTCTCATACGCTACAGATCATAGAACATAGAACATAGAACAGTACAGCACAGAACAGGCCCTTCAGCCCACGATGTTGTGCCGACCACTGATTCTCATGTATGCACACTCAAATTTCTGTGACCATATTATGTCGAGGAGTCTCTTAAATGTTCCCAATGACCATGCCTCCACAACTGCTGATGGCAACGCATTCCATGCTCTCACAACTCTCTGTGTAAAGAACCCGCCTCTGACATCCCCTCTATACTTTCCTCCAACCAGCTTAAAACTATGACCCCTCGTGTTAGTCATTTCTGCCCTGGGAAATAGTCTCTAGCCATAGACTCTATCTATGCCTCTCATTACCTTGTATACCTCAATTAGGTCCCCTCTACTCCTCCTTTTCTCCAATGAAAAAAGTCCGAGCTCAGTCAACCTTTCCTTATAAGATAAGCCCTCCAGTCCAGGCAGCATCCTGTGAAACCTCCTCTGAACCCGCTCCAAAGCATCCACATCCTTTTTATAATAGGGCGACCAGAAGTGGACGCAGTATTCCAAGTGCGGTCTAACCAAAGTTTTATAGAGCTGCAACAAGATCTCATGACTCTTAAACTCAATACCCCAGTTAATGAAAGCCAAAACACCATATGCTTTCTTAATAACCCTGTCCACTTGGGTGGCCATTTTAAGGGACACCTGCATCCCAAGATGCCTCTGTTCCTCCGCACTACCAAGAATCCTATGCTTAATCCTGTACTCAGCTTTCAAATTCGACCTTCCAAAATGCATCACCTCGCATTTATCCAGATTGAACTCCGTCTGCCACCTCTCAGCCCATCTTTGCATCCTGTCAATGTCCCGCTGCAGCCTACAACAGCCTTCTATACTGTCAACGACACCTGCGATCTTTGTGTCATCTGCAAACTTGCTGACCCATCCTTCAATCCCCTCATCAAAGTCATTAATAAAAATTGCAAACAACAGAGGCCCAAGTACAGAACCCTGTGGAACACCACTCACGACAGACTTCCAGGCAGAATATTTTCCTTCTGCTACCACTCGCTGTCTTCTGTTGGCCAGCCAGTTCTGTATCCAGACAGCTATGTTCCCCTGAATCCCATTCCTCTTGACCTTCTGAATGAGCCTATCATGGGGAACCTCATCAAATGCCTTGCTAAAGTCAATATACACCACATCCACAGCTCTGTCCTCACCAACTTTCCTCAAAGAACTCGATAAGGTTTGTGAGGCATGACCTGCCCCTCACAAAGCCGTGTTGACTGCATTTAATCAAGCCATGTTCTTCCAGATAGTCATAAATACTATCACTCAGAATCCTTTCTAACACCTTCCAGACGACAGACGTGAGACTTACTGGTCTGTAATTGCCAGGGATTTCCTTATTTCCTTTCTTGAAGAGAGGAATTACATTTGCATCTCTCGAGTCCTCAGGAACGACTCCAGTGAAGAGCGAGGATGAAAAGATCTTCGCAAGTGGCGAAACAATTGCATTTCTCGTTTCCCAAAGCAACCGAAGATAAATCTGGTCTGGGCCTGGCGACTTGTCAATCTTAATGTTTGACAACATTTTCAGCACATCAGCTTCCTCTATCTCTGTTCACACCTGCTCTTCAAAGGTTTCATTCGCTACAAAGTTCGTTTCTTTCGTAAAGACAGAAGCAAAAAACTCATTTAGGGCTTTCCCTACCTCCTCAGACTCCACACACAAATTTCCCATGCTATCCTTGATCGGGCCTACTCTTTCTTTGACCATCCTCTTATTCCTCACATAAGTGTAACTAACATATCATACTCAATATAATCTTCCCATAAATATAACAAAGTAGGCAAATATGCTTAGCATTTGAAAGAAAACATACAGAAATCTCAAATTCTCTATTCCAACAATAAGGTCAGGACAAAAAACAAAGTGACCGAATAGTCAGCTCACTATATGTGGCTGATTTGATTTGCATTCGCCTGTTCGAATTCAGATGAGCCTTATTGTGCTGACAATTCTTCCAATTGGCTCAGTCTGCATCTCAAAACTCAAAACTTTTATTCAGAAGTTTTGTTGTCGCTGTTCATGTTTGCATGCGGCTGCTCCGTCTGATGCTCTCACTGTCTGGATGAGGACCTCCACACTCAGATTTTTATTTGGTACGTTTCCTGACGCTGTTCACCTCCATGCTATGTTTACTACAGTCCTACTGCTCATCTGATGAACTCTGTCTCTGACTGCCTAGCATGGGCTCCTCATCCTGTCCACACCTTCGTGATGCTGACTATAGATCTGAAGGTCCACACCGTTGCTGTTCCTCTCTGCAATATTTCTTTCTCCTTCTGCCTTACTCAATTAATTCTGTACTTGAAGACCATGATGTATCCTTTTCGTCCAGCACTGTCATGCTCTGTTGCCCAATCACACTCCACACCTTTTTAAAATACTCTTCAGAAAGTCAGTTCAAGTACATGAAGGGCCAACTTACCTCCATCTGTATCATCCTCTGATCCAGTGCAATTTTAAGATCCAATCCACCGCCTGTTTGACTGGGAGGAAGGAAAAGAGAGACAATGACTAAGCTGTGCCAGCTCACCAGATGCAGTCGAAAGTCCCGGTAACTCAGGATGCTCAATCCATCTGCTGAGTTTCTCCAACATTTTCTATAGTTGGCCCATAGTTTCTTCTTGTCCTCTTTTCTCATCTTTTCCGCCTGGATCTAACAGAGTGTGACAAATGGACAAGCTTAAATTGCCTTCTCTTGCGTCTAATTCCTGTGACTGTGCTGAGAAGGCAAATCAGATGATGTGAGAAAATAAATTCATGAAGAATCACGCCGGAGGTCCAATGTAACTTGCAGTCCGTTTCACTGCTACTGTCTCCTCTTCCCCCCCCCCCCCCCCCCCCGTTCTGAGATTGAAAGATGCTTAAGTAAAACGAACTGCAGTTGTCACAATCCAGAAAGAAAAGAACAAAATGCCTGAAATGTTCAGCAGGTCTGGAAGAATCTATGGAGTGAAAACAGATTTAATGTTTCTGGACAAGTGTTCTTTCCTCAAGAGTCTTGAAAGATGTTTGCCAACCAAAGGATTGAGGAATATGAAGCAAATGGAGGGGGATGAATCTGGATCGATAATCAACCATGACCCCATTAAATCGTGTAAAAGGCGAATCTCAATTGCCTTTGGTCTGGATGTCCTCTTGCCTGCAGGGTCAGTGCAGACTGAATGTAATGAATGTTTTATTTCGGTCCTATAGGATATCTACGGCTTCACCCCCAGCTCATGTGACCTCATAACGACGGGTGCACCGTCACCACGTAGGTCCAGAACTGGAGAATCCCTCGGGAGCAGATAGAGATCATTCAGCCAATCGAGTCTGCACAGAACATCAGAAGAGCATCCTATCCAGAACGATCCGTTCCCTCAAACCTATCCTTTAAGGCCACACTTCCCATGGCTAATTCCCCTAGCCAGCACATCCCTGTATATTATGGAGCAACTTAACATGGCCAGTCTTCTGTAAAGTGCGCATATTTGGACTGTGGAAGGAAATTGGATCATCCAGATGGAATCCAAGTGGAAACGAATGCAACGAGAAAACGTTTGGGCCCAGTCCGCACGTCGGTTGCCAGCCAGCATCTCTGTCTGGAGGACTCACCGACGACCTAAAAAATGCCGCGAACATTTTCATTCTGGGCCCGGGAGCTGGTCTGCTGGTCACGTATTGCAGTTCAGTGACAATGATGTGGAGGTGCCTGTGTTGGACTGGGATGGACAAAGTTAAAAATCACTCAACACCAGATTACCATCCAACAGGACCGACTTTAACGTCGGATTATATGATTTTAGCTTACAAACAAGGCCGCGTTCACAGTGTCTCCACAGTTCACATTTGCGATGATGTGCAAAACGAGTCATGTATTTGCTGGCATGCTCCCGGGCGAGAGCGAGCTGCCAATCACAGGAACTTCTATCACTTTGCACTGGCTTTGCAAAACTCACTTCAAATGCAAAGTCAGCGTTAGTCAGAAATATAATCAGAAATCATTAATAAAAGAAAAAATCTGATACCTAAAAATCGAAAATTACAGGTAAAGGCAAAGACAGGAAGAACAGCGATTGAATAATAGCAAAATTATGAATCGCTCATTGTCAACGCTTGTATGCAATGTCTCTAACACCCAAAATATTGGAAAATGGAGCAGTAAGGGCGATGGAAGGCATGATCTTAGGAACACATGTAGATAGTTCATGTATATTACAGAAATAGAAATAAGTACTTGGGGAATAAGAAGGATAAAATTTAGGGTGTGATAAGTTTTCGTCCATTTACACCAGTATTTAGTGAGCCAAAAACTTGGAAACCAAAGCACCTCTCAGCTCAAGGAAATAATGTATCCCTTTTCGATATGATCCTTTTGGAGATGCTAAAATACATCTCTGCAGCAGATGGGATTTGAATCCACGCCTTCTGGAAATAACATGACCACGTTGCCACAAATGGGGCTTATATGAACCAGTCGGGAAACAGGGCTTAGATAATTAAATCGATCTGTTCGCATATATTGTGATTCACCTTGGGGGCAGGTGAGATTGGAATCTAGCCCTGGCTCAAAGGTAGAAGATAGAGGGTGGTCGTGGAGGGTTGTTTTTCAGACAGGATGACTGTGACCAGTGGATTGTCACAAGGATCGGTGCTGGACTGTCTACGTTTTGTCATTTACATATATGATTTGGAGATGGAAGTGTGTTGCTGGAAAAGCGCAGCAGGTCAAGCAGCATCTAGGGAACAGGAGAATCGACGTTTCAGGCATTAGACCTTCTTCAGGAATCCAGCAACACATTTCCATCTCTGATCTCCAGCATCTGCAGACCTCACTTTCTCCTCATATATGATTTGGAAGCGAGCATAAGAGGTACAGTTAGTAAGTTTGCAGATGACACCAAAATTGGAGGTGTAGTGGACAGCGAAGAGTGTTCCTCAGAGTAAAACAGGAACTGGACCAAATGGGCCAATCGGCTGAAACGTAGCAGATGGAGTTTAATTCAGATAAATGCGAGGTGCTGCATTTTGGGAAAGTAAATTTTAGCAGGACATATACACTTAACGGTAAGGTCTGGGGAGTGTTGCTGAACAAAGAGACCTCGGAGTGCAGGTTCATAGCTCCTTGAAGGTGGAGTCGCAGGAAGATAGGATAGTGAAGAAGGCATTTAGTATGCTTTCCTTTATTGGTCAGAATATTGAGAGCAGGAGTTGGGAGGTCACGTTGCCGCTGTACAGGACATTGGTTAGGCCACTGTTGGAATATTGCGTGCAATTCTGATCTCCTTCCTATCAGGACGAATTTGTGAATCGTGAAAGAGGTCAGAAAATATTTACAAGGATATTGCCAGGGTTGGAGCATTTGGACGAAAGGGAGAGGCTGAATAGGCTGGGGCTGTTTTCCCTGCAGCGTTGGAGGCTGAGGGGTGACCTTAAAGACGTTTACAAAATTCTGAGGGGCATGGATAGGATAAATGGGCAACGTCTTTTCCCTGGGTTCAGGTAATCCAGAACTAGAGGGCATAGGTTTAGGGTGAGAGGGGAAAGATATAAAAGACACCTCAGGGGCAACTTTTTCACACAGAGGTTGGAATTACGTGTATGTAATGTGTTGCCAGAGGAAGTGGAGGAGGCTAGTATAATTGCAACATTTAAAAGCCATTTGGATGGGTATATGAATAGGAAGAATTTGGAGGGATATGGGCCGGGTGCTGGCAGGTGGGACTAGATTGGGTTGGGATATCTGGTCGGCATGGACAGGTTGGACCGAAGGGTCTGTTGCCATGCTGTACATCTCTATGACTCTATGATTCTATGACTCTATGACTTCAGACCCAGTGACAGAAGGCCCGTAAAATTATGTTTTCATAAACTGGCTTATAGCATATCTCTGTGGCCGGCAAGACATCAACCTGGACTTATCAGTCAGTCATGGAGACAGGATCACAGTGCCACAAGAATCCCTATAACTGCCCATATTCTGTTTAACATTTTAGGCTTCTGCTTTTTCCTCTCCCTCTCATTCCATGTCCTCTATGTTTACAAACTAAATACTTTCTCTGGATCCCATTGTCTCCATGCCAGGTATCAAGCATACGTCTATTTTAACCTCATTTTCCAATAGTTGACCCCTCGTCCGGTATGCTAATTTGTTTGAAACGTTCATCTCATTAGTTCTTCGGGGCTTTGCATATTCCTGCCTCTCATGCCATTTCACTTAGTGAGTTCCAGATATCCGCAACACTGACCGAAAATATATTTCGTCGAAAAATGAAATGTCCTAGTGCTTCTTGTAAAGTTACACTGCATAGTTATTGACCCCCAACATTGAAGCAAAAAATATTTCCCGATCTATTCTGGCTAGATCCATCAGGACTTTGAATACCTTAATCACATACATCCTCACCCTTCCCTGTTCTACGTAAAATTGCCCTAGAAGACGCAGTCTCTCTAGAGCTGAATCACTCCAACCCAGACAACATCCCATCAAAGCTACTCTACACTCTTTCCAGTGCATTGACAGCATTCCTAAAGCATTGTGACCAGAATTGCACACAGCACTCCCGCTTGAGCCTCAAAATATATGCCGCTGAATAATAAAAATAATAATAATAATGATAATAATAATAATAATAATAATAATAATATTGTCCCCGCTGTTTCATTCAATGCTTTGACTCATAATGTCATGTATATCATATGCCTTCTTAAGTGCATTAACCAATAATGTAGTTGCCTTGCTACCTACAAGCGTCTATGAACATGCATACCAAAGCCACTGAAATTCTCCGTATTTCCTGGAGTCCTAACATTCAATAGGTACTTCGTTGCCTTGTTAGTCCTCATAAAATATAATTACCCTTTTATTTTCAGACTTCAATTCCTTTTACCATTGTTCAGCCCAACTAAACAAGTTGTTTGTAGAGTAGTGTGTTTTCGGCGAAGACTGACTATTTCACATTGTATTGAGAAAAATTCAGAAATAATGTGGAAAATTATGAAAAAATAAATATAAATTAATCAGAGAGCTGAGGCTCCTGAACAAGTTCTGGGTAAAATTACTGTGCAAGACAAAATGGGCTTCCGCTAAACTGAGTTGGGCCTGGGTTTCTCACAGGGCAGGTGCAGTACTGTTGAGAGATCTTTAAATTATCTCTGTGGGTTTGTGGGGTTCTAACAACAAACATTAAAGAGAATATCAAGGTGGAGTCGTGCAGCGATTAGGTGATGTGTTAATGGTATTAATCTGGTGACCGAGGTCATGTTCCAGAGACCTGGCTTCACATCCAATTAAGGCAGATTGTGGAATTTTCAAGAAACATGAATATGTATTTCACACTTCAATGATGACAGTTGGTGATAGTGGGCGAGAAATAAAATCTTATCTGCTCTGTTCATTATGTGACTGTTATCTGCTCTCAATTCTACTAACCACGAGAAAAAACAGCAACTCTCGATCAGGCAATGGAAAAGCAACCAACAAGAGGAAAAACATATTTGACTTCATTCTTACCAGTTTGTCTGCGACAGATGTAATTGACAACCATGCAGTCCTTGTGGAGATCATGCCCTGCCTTAACACTGATAATACCTTAAATCAAGTTTGTGCGGTAGGACTCACATACTAAATGGGAAAGGCTTTAAACAGATCCAGCAACTCGAGATTGAGCGTCTATGGTGCATTGTGAACATCAGCAGCAGCAGAATCATGCTTCAACTTAATGTACAACCTCGTAGCAGCCATATGCCAAATGAGCCATTACCGTCAAGCCAAGGAAGCTAGCCTAGTTCAATGAAGAGTGCAAGAGAGCATGCTGGGTGGGGCAACATGGAAATTATTAAAATGAAGTGTCAACCTGATGGTGCTACAACACAAGGCTACATTTATGCCAAACAGCATAAGCAGCAAGTAGTAGACAGATCTAAGTGATCTCACAACCAATGGATTAGATCTGAGCTCTTTAGTCCCACCACATCTAGTTGTGAACAGTGGTGGTCAATTAAACAAATCACTGGAGGAAGTGGCTCACAGAAATCCCATCCTCAGTAGTGCAGAAACCCAGCACTTCTGTGTAAATGATGAGGCTGAAGCATGTGCAACCATCTTCCTCTGAAATTGTCAAGTGGATGATCCATCTTGGCCTCCTCCAAAGTCTTCAGTTTAACAGATTCTAGTTTGAAGGCAATTCAATGTGATATCAAGAATCAAATGGGGTACTGGGTATTGCAATGTCTGTGGCACGTATTCACCATTAGTACTGAAAATCTGTGCAACAGTCCTGTCTCACCTGTTCGAATATGCTACAACACTGGCATCTAATGACACATGTGAAATTGCTCAGGTGTGCCCTGTACACAAAACATTGGACAAATCCAATAACATCAATTACCACTCCATCAGTCTACCCTCAGTCATCAGTAAATTGATGGAAGTTGTCATGAACACTGCTTTCAAGCAGCATCTGCTCAGCAATAATTGGTTCAGTGAAACTCAGTTTGAATTCTGTCAGGGCCACTCAGCTCCTGACCTATTTACAGCCCTGCTTGAAACGTGGACAAGAAAGCATAATTTCAGAAGTGAGCTGATAGTGACAGCCTTGACATCAAGGTCACAGTTGACCAAATGTGACATCAAGGAGCACAAGCAAAAGAAGAATCAATGGGAACCAGCAGAAAACTCTGTACTCGTTGGAGTCGTACCGATCACATTTTGGAGGTCAGTCGCCTCAGCTTCAGAGCATCCCTGTGGGTATTCTTTAAGAGAGTGGCCAAGGACCAATCCTATTTTACTCCTTCATCAATGGCACTCCCTCACTCACAGGGTTAGAAGTGAGGATGTTTTCTGATGATTGCACAATGTTCAGCATCATTCAGAACTCCTCAGATATTTAAGTAGTTTATGTCCACATACGTCATAACCGGGATAGTAGCCAGACTTTGGCTGGTAAGTGGCAAACAACATTCATGCTGCAAATGCCAGACAATAACAATGTCCAATTAGAGACAATCTAACCAATGCTCTCACATGTTGCCGTCACTGAATCCCGCATTACCCGCATCCTGAAGGTTATCATTGACCAGAAACTGAATGGGACGAGGCAGATAATTGTGCTGGCTGAAAAAACAAACAAACTAGAGGCTTGTAAATTGCTGCACGTAACTCACTGCCTGGCTCCCCAAAGCCTGACCATCAGTTACGAGTGACAAGTATGATGGAACACTCCCCACAAGCTTGGATGGTCGCAGTTCCAACCACTCAGAAGTAGTTTGACACCAGACCACTTGATTGGCACCACATCCACAAAAATCCATTCTTTCCACCACCATCTACAAAAATGTGTTTCAGAAGTTCACCAAAGATCCTCACCTTCTTCTTTATCCAAAGCCAATACCATATAGAAGAACAAAGGCAGCAGCTACATTGGAATACCATCACTTGCAAGTTCTCCTCCAAGCCTGTCAGCACCCTGACTTAAAAAATGTATCACGGTTCCTTCAATATTGGTTGGCCAAAATCCTGGAATTTCTTCACTGATGGCAAAATATGTTCCTTCCAACACATGGATTGCAATAGTCTGTTTGTGTGGATTTTTCACATTCTCGCCCTGTCTGCGTGGGTTTCCTCCGGGTGCTCTGGTTTCCTCCCACAGTCCAAAGATGTGCAGGTCAGGTGAATTGGCCATTCGAAATTGCCCGTAGTGTTAGGTGCATTAATCAGACGGAAATGGGTCTGGGTGGGTAACTCTTCGGCGGGTCGGTGTGGACTTATTGGGCCGAAAGATCTATTTCCACAATGTAGCGAATCTAATGTAATTTCAGTCAGCTCAAAATCGCCTTCTGAAGGGAAACTAAGAACAGGCAATTAATAGTGGCTTAGCCAGTGACACTCCCAGGTTCATCAGTGAATTTTTTTTGTAAAAAGTGTCTGAAGTCAGAGTAGACCACAAAGTCATTAAATTTAAATTAGGATCATGAACTATATTTAGCTCAATACCGATGGTCCATCGTTTAATGGCCTTAGTTACAGTGGTTTGAAACACCCCAGGAGCTTGACAGGCGATTTCAGAGGACATTTAAAAAATCCAGCAAAATGCTGTATGACTGAATTCACATGATTCACGTTAGATAATGACGGCAAATTTCCTGTCCCAACGAAAATTAGTGAAATATCGTGATGACAATTATGTTTTTTTTTTCAAAAAAGCACTTTAAATGAAGCCAAATGCAGCTTTCAAACACAGACGGCATGAAATAGATTTGTAGCAAGACATAACAAAAAAGTAATATCCAACGCATGGAAATAAAACAATTAAAACATGACAAATTCGATGCGTTTCGATACATTGACCTCACTGCAAATGGCATTGAGACGACGCTTGCTTACGTTACTCCCTGGTGGTCTAGTGGTTAGGATTCGGTGCTTTCACCGCCGTGGCCTGGGTTCGATTCCCGGTCAGGGAACTCAGTTTTTGAAGAGGTATCGACAGTGTAAATGTGTTTTCATGTAACTATTCCAGCTTTTATATATTACTGCCTATGAAACCAAATGTTTACCAAAGATCTGGTTGGTGATCTCGTGCTACATCAATTTTCATCACTTTCATCTCCGGCGTCGGCTGTCACCCAGGAGAAAAATTTGTCGACTGCGAAAGTGTTGGATCAGTGGAGGGAGATTTCAGGAGAGCTTGTGGCGAGATGGGTGGGAGACGGTGACAGTGCAAAGAACATTGAACATAAAACATAGAACAATACAGCCCAGAATAGGCCCTTCGGCACACGATGTCCTAGCTTAAGCACCTATCCATGTACCTATCCAATTGTCGCTTAAAGGTCACCAATGATTCTGACTCTTCCATTCCCACAGGCAGCGCATTCCAAGCCCCCACCTCTCCGCTGGGTAATGAATCTAGTTCTGACATCCCCCCTATACCTTCCATCCTTCACCTTAAATTTATGTCCCCTTGTAACACTCTGTTGTACCCAGGGGAACTTGTCTCTGACTGTCTATTCTTTCTATTCCCCTGATCATCTTGTAAACCTCTTTCAAGTCACCCCTCATCCTTCGCCGTTCCAATGACAGAAAGCCGAGCACTCTCAACCTATCCTCGTACGATCTATTGTCCACTCCAGGCAACATCCTGGTAAATCTCCTCTGCACCCTCTCCAAAGCTTCCACATCTTTCCATAAATGAGGCGACCAGAACTGCACACAGTACTCCAAATGTGGCCTTACCAAGTTCCTATACAGCTGCAACATCACCTCACAACTCTTGAATTCAATCCCTCTGCTAATGAACGCTAAGACACCATAGGCCTTCTTACAAGCTCTATCCACCTGAGTGGCAACTATAAAAGATCTATGAACATAGACCCCAAGGTCCCTCTGCTCCTCCACCTAACTAAGAACCCTACTGTTAACCCTGTATTCCGCATTCTTCTCTGTCCTTCCAAAATGGACAACCTCACATTTGACAGGGTTGAATTCCATCTGCCACTCCTCAGCCCACCTCTGCATCATATCTAAGTCCCTTTGCAGCCGACAACAGCCCTCCTCACTGTTCACAACTTCACCATTCTTCGTATCGGCAGCAAATTTACTGACCCACCCTTCGACTCCCTCCTCCAAGTCATTAATAAAAATTACAAACAGAAGAGGACCAAGAACTGATCCCTGCGGAACACCGCTTGTAATTGAGCTCCAGGCTGAATGTTTACCATGTACCACCGCTCTCTGACTTCGACCGGTTCTCTATCCAACTGGGCAAACTTCCCACTATCCCATGCCTCCTGACTTTCTGCATATGTCTACCATGGCGAATCTTATCAAATGCCTTTCTAAAATCCACGTACACTACATCCACTGCTCTACCGTCATCCACATGCTTGGACATCTCCTCAAAGCATTCAATAAGATTTGTAAGTCAAGACCTACCTCTCACAAATCCGTGCTGGCTGCCCCGAATCAAGCAGCGTCTTTCCAGACACTTATAAATCCTATCCCTCAGTAACCTTTCCATTAGTTTGCCTACCATCGAAGTAAGACTAACTGGCCTGTAATTCCAGGGGTTAACAAATACAGGTGTATACACCTAACCTTTTGCATTATCGAGTACTTTGCACAT
The DNA here is from genome assembly GCF_037043375.1 of Chiloscyllium plagiosum. Taxonomy (NCBI): domain Eukaryota; kingdom Metazoa; phylum Chordata; class Chondrichthyes; order Orectolobiformes; family Hemiscylliidae; genus Chiloscyllium; species Chiloscyllium plagiosum. The sequence goes on from NW_028270173.1 coordinate 44,435,344, forward strand.
ATTTATTTTCATGCCCGTTTCACAGTTCATAATTCACTTTATGCGAGGGGAAAAAAGGAATATCAATTTCTAAAACTTTACACTCACGAATCTGTTCCTCTTCCGAAGAAGAATTACTTCTCTCCCCACAATGGTCACTAGTGTTGCCCCATATTTCCGGTACTTGTCGTTTTCTTTCATATTTTCCTTTCGAGAATCATGACAATCTTACCCTCCTTCGGAACCCTCGTCCCATCTCAGGAAATCGCCACACTGATTCTGTGAATTGGAGGTGCCGATGTTGGTCTGGGGTGGACAAAGTTAAAAATCACACAGCACCAGGTTATAGTCCAACAGGTTTATTTGTGCTTCTGTGATTTTGAACTTGATTCTGTGAATGCAGTGTGTTTTGTTGGGGTGAAGGGCAAGGTGGAGAGGGGAGGTCACTTAACCACACGTTCCTGCAAACACTTTTTTCCCAGAATGTGACACTCATTCATTCACAAAATGTCCATACTCTTGCACAGGCAGACGACGCTGGTAGGAGCGATACCTGGCACATATGCACATTCCCGCCGATATACATATGGAGAACACAGCTGGAGCGGGATATGTAGCGATTCCTACAGTCGGAAATATGTCCAACACTGGGAGAAACATATTCAGACGAAACTTCTCTCAAATGGAGCAGTGTGTTGAGCATTGTTTTGCCTCCACTAATTCAAACTGCACAACAACTGAAGTAGCTTTCCACTGCATATGAAATCTGTAGAAAAAACTTGCAGCAGTCTGTTTGAATCAGTAACTTAAGGCGAGATTTTAGAAAGGAAATATTGCTAGTTAGGAGGAGAGAGAATTGAAACATAAGAAAAAAAACAGATGCCAATTCTGTAACTCTTGATGGGCGCTTACGTGCACCTTTCTTTCTAATCAAAACAAAATTTGCTGGAGGAAACTCAGCAGGTTTGGGAGTGCCTATAGAGAGAAATCAAAGTTAAAGTTTCGGAGTTCGCTATTCCTCATTCAGAACTGCTCGTGTCACAGGTGCTCTCAGACCTGCTGAGTTTTTCCAGCAGTTCTTTATTTTCATTATTGTTCATTTTTCTTTCTCCTTTGAGATACTGGAACATTTACGCCGAACGTCTCCACAAAATTAATGAATCTGTATTACTGAGGCAATTCCCAATATTGCACAGCAGGACATAAAGTGCAATGTTGGTTTCAAAACCTTGTGAATATTTCGGTAACGATTCATTAAATGGCTATAACGAAGATGGCGGCAACGGCGGCCACATAAACCTGTTTCCAAGATATCTATGAGTATCCCCTAGGCAAGGTTTGCTTACAAAGTCTTTGTGGCGCAATCGGTTATTCAGGTGCGGCATTCATAGCAATGTTGGTGGTTTGAGTCCACTCAAGGACGTGTGTACGAATTTGAGCATTCTTGCTAAAAACACCACCATGAATTGTTGTGCACTCAATCCCAAGGAAATTATCCACAAACGTTATCACCGCAAGAAAACCGGAAGATGATCATTCATCAATTGAGAGATCAGTTCGTGCTATCTTCTTATGCTCTGCTGTTTTGCACCTGTATTGCAGCAATCCTGGAGCAACTTAGGACAGATGCTGGAATCTCTCCTGAAAAGACTGGAGACTACAAGCGAGTCAGACAGCTTCCATTGAGAGAAATAAAGCTAAACTTTCGAGTCTGGATAACTCTTTATCAGAGCTGGTGAAATATGGAATGGGCAGATTTAATGCAGTAAGGGGTTTTTCTGAATGCTGCAGGAGAGAGGATTTGAATCGTTCAGATTAAATGATCGGAATGTGAGAATGACAGAACAATGGTGTGGCGAATTGCCAGACTGGAATTGTCATGCTAAGAGCACTGTATGTAATTTTTGCTTCTTGGCTGCAGAGAGTCAAGGAGGGGACGCACCACCCAGGATAAATTGCAATAGGCAAAAATTGCTGATCTGTGCTTCCTTCCCATAATCGAATTCAAATCTCATTGAAATTTACAAGATTACATGTCGACTCAGGAGGAATATCCCCACCAGCTGCGAATTTAAAACAACGGAAACTTCAAATGGAAGTATACAATAAACATAAAACGTTTTCAATCGGTAAATTTGTTTTTGGTTATTTTCCACACTTGGGTAGGATCCGCGGGAGTACGTTGAGAATGAGACGTTTGGAGTAAACTATACAGGGGAATAAAGAACAACTGTTGTGTAACAGATGAATATAAATTAACGCCAAATTAATGTAAATCATATTATTTGCCAACGATTGTTGTTGATTCGTTTATTTGTTCGGAACAAGAAAACTGCTGGTGGTCCCAAGATGTTCATATGTTCTATCACAGGAACAATTTTGCGTTAGCCTCCGTTAAGAACTGGGCTATGAGAGACCAAACAAGAAATTCAGAACCGGATTCGTTCATTCGGAAACACGGGATTACTGCAAAGATTCTCTGAACGGAATACGAACTTCTGGGAGAAAAAAAAATCATTGGCTTTGCCAATCCATTCAATTTACCACTGAGTCGTTCCACCCGTGCAAGAGTAATGTTTAACATTTAAAGTGTGAAAAATAGGGAATAAATGCTGATCAGCTGTGTGAGGCAACACTTTTCTGGTTGTCACTCCTGTACATGACTCGTTGTCTGCCAACTGATACAATGTGTTCTAACAACAAATGTCTCCACTTATTAAGCAACTACTTAAACTTATTACAAGCAGGATTGTAACAGGATACTCAGATCTGGAGGAAGAAGCAAAATGTAAATGTGTAGTCACTAATTACTTCATCTTGACCTTCAGCAAACTCTACCATGACAGACTGAAAACAACAAATGCTGGAGATCACAGCGATTCAGACAGCATCTATGGAGAGACAGCAAACTAACGTTTCAAGACGGGAGGACGCTGATGAAACGTTGGTCTCTCTCCATGGATGCTGCCTGACCCGCTGTGATGCCAGGTTTTGTTGTTTTCATTGCAGATTCCAGCATCTGCAGTAATTTGTTTCCGCCATGACAGACTTTCGTGTGAGTGTGAAAGCAATGAGATGGTTTCTTGAGTGACGTCGTGCTTATGTCAACCAAGAGTGTAGTGCTAGAAAAGCACGGCAGGTCAGGCATCATTCGAAGAACAGGAGGGTCTTTTTTATTTCAAAAATATACTTTATGCATAAAATATTTTGATGATCTGTACAATTGGTCATGCCATACATACGTAAACATTCCATTACTTTGCACACAGAGATCGAGAAATCAACCATATTTCCAGGTCTGTACGTTTACTACCCATATATTTAGCTGAGGTGTCAGCAGAGCCCACTTACTGCGTGGGCCCCCTGTTCTTTGGCAGGCAGACCTTACATGGTAGTCTTTCCCCACCGCGCCTTGGTGGCATCTGCCCCAAGCTTCAGCATGTCCCTCAACACGTCGTCCTGGACCTTGGAATGTGCCAGTCCGCAACACCCAGTCGGGCTCAGCTTCTTCAGCTGGAAGATCAACAGAGTTTTGGACAGAGCAAAGACCGTCCTTCACTGAGTTGATAATCCTCCAGGCACAGTTGATATTCGTCTCGGTGTGGGTCCCGGGGAACAGGCCGTAGAGCACGGATTTCCGCGTTACGGTGCTGCTCAGGACGAACCTCGACAAACACCACTGCATTCCTCTCTAGACTTCTTCTGCGGAGGCACATTCCAGAAGGAGGTGTGTGACAGTCTCATCCCCGCCGCAGCCGCTTCGTGGGCAGCGTGCAGTGCGGCTGAGAGTCCGGGCGTGCATAAAGGATCTCACAGGTAGAGCCCTTCTCAACACCAGGCAAGTCATGTCTTGGTGCTTGTTGTAAAGTTCAGGCGATGAGGCATTCTGCCAAATGACTTTGACAGTCTGCCCAGGGAACTATTCGACAGGATCCCTTTCCTTTTCCCGAAGGGCCTCAAGGACACTATGTGCTGACCACTTCCTGATGGACTTGCAGTCAAAGGTGTTTTTCTTCATAGATTTCTCCAGGAAGGACAGGTGATACGGAACGGTCCAACTACTTGGAGCATTCCACAGCGAGGCCAGGCCCATCCTTCGCAACACCAGGGACAGGTAGAACTTCAGTATGTCCTGACACCTGATATTAGCGTACCGTGGATCCATGCACAGCTTGATGCAGCCACACACATAGGTGGCCATCAGGGTGAGAGTGGCATTGGGATTCGACGTTTTGGGCAAACGCACTTCATCAGGAATGTGGCCTGGAGCCTTGACAGTGAAGTGATAAATTGGAGTGGGCTGAGGCAGGGGGATAGGTAAATGAGACTCGGATAGGTAGATTGAGGTGTGGGTAATGGTGATAGGTCAGAAAAGATGCTGGAGCAGGTAGGTAGGAGGGAAAATGGACAGATAGGACAGGTCATGAGGATGGGGTCGAGTTGGACGGTTGGAACGTGATAAGATTGGGGGAGGGGAAAATAGCAAACTGGTAAAATCCACATTGATGCAGTGGGTTTTTTTAAGATTAGATATGCTACAGTATGGAAACAGGTCCTTCCCCCAACAAGTGCATACCAACACTTCCAAGAATAATCCACCCATTCCCCCAACCTCTAATTACTTAATGTTATTCTAATGTCATGGTTAGATATTTAGTGCTAAGTCTTGCACGATGGTCTTTCGTTCCAGACCCTACTTAATGTTTTCCTAATGTCATGATTAGATATTTATTATCAGCTCTGCTACAGTGATCGTCTATTCCAGACTGTAATGATAGACATTTATCTATTCTATCTCTGACAATAGAGGAGAAAGTGTGGTCTGCAGATGCTGGAGATCAGAGCTGAAAATGTGTTGCTGGAAAAGTGCAGCAGATCAGGCAGCATCCAGGGAACAGGAGAATCGACGTTTCGGGCATAAGCCCTTCTTCAGGAATTCCTGTTCCCTGGATGCTGCCTGACCATCTCTTACAATAGTCTCCTGTCTCAAGCTGACTCTACTAACTACTAATTCGATATTTTAATGCCATGTCCCAAATATTCTTGGTCCCAATCCTGTCATACTAACAGTTAATAGAGAAACTTGCTTCATTTCTTGAGTTAACCTTAACCTTACTCTGCTAATTGGTGGAAGAGCGTTCCACTGTGCTTATCCCATCTTGCCTTCCACAGACCACAGATTGCCATTGATCGTCAGGCTTAACCCTTCCCATGCTTTCATGTTCTTTATTTTCCATAATAGGAATTGATCTGCCTCATGAAAAGAATTTTCATTTCGGTCAGGAAGTAATACAAAAGTACATACAACATTGACTAAATGAGAACTTGAGTGTAGTCATGATTTGGAGATGTCGGTGTTGGACGAGAGTGGATAAAGTTAAAACGCATACACCAGGTTATAGTCCAATCGGTTTAATTGGAAACACGAACTTTCAGAGCGCTGTATCCTGGACATCTACGCTTTTATTCTGACTAGAGGAAGTAAGGCAGATCGTAATTCGTCTTTGTGGCACAAGCGGTTAGCGCATTCAGCTATTCACCGAAAGGCTGGTGGCTCGAGCCCACCCAGGGGCGTGTTTTCCTCTTGTTGAACGCCACACTGCGTCAGTTTGTCGTGTGCCCACCAGATCGAACCGCTTTTCAGACTGGAGGCCTGTGACCAGTGCCTCTGCTTCTCGTCATTTATATAAAATAGATCAGTGCTGGTCCCATTGCTTTTTGTCATTTGTATAAATGATTTGGGTGTCAACATAGCAGGTAGAGTTAGTAAGCTTGCAGATGACACCAAAATTGGAGGTGGAGTGGACAGTGAAGAAACTTTCCTCGATTTGAGCAAAGTATTGAAATCAGCTTCAAATTCGGTTAGATTTCAGACCAAGGGAAGATGGGACAATTTAACGATACAGGTGTTTAAAATAATCTTTCGGCCCAATACAAATAATTTCAGCTAGTAAGTGAGTAAGAAACGGTTGTCTGTTCTCCACATCATTTTGATCCCCGGCAGTTTCTGTTTTTCTTTAATGTTATGTGTTCACTATGAACCATAAAATGGAGAGTCGCGGAAGCTGGAAATCGGAAATTGCTGTCAAAACTCAACAAATTTGGTAGCGTCTGTGGAAGAAATAGAGTTCGAGTACAGTGACACTTTATCAGTGCTGACAGCAATTTCTGGTCACGTTGCTACAGAATCATCTTGAACTCCAGACAACTTCACTCAAGGGGAGAACTCCTTGAGCGTTTCTCATACATGAGTGCTCATATTTACTCACATCTGCTTTGAAGTCGGCATTTCCGAAAACTGCTAATGCCAATAACATTTTCTCAGGGCTAACTTACTGCAACATTTTTTCTATTTTGGATAATCGTCTATCCATTGCGACTGCACATTTCAACAAAGGAGATGACTGGCAGTTTGATATTGAACTCTCCACCAGTTTGTCGGTGCATTGCTCATCTGTCTGGATATCACGCACATCTAAAGAGATCGATTGGTTTCACTGCATAGCCGGTGGGATTGAGCCACACAGTCCAAAGAACAGCGTGATTCGGAGATGCCGGTGTTGGACTGGGGTGTACAAAGTTAAAAATCACACAACACCAGGTTATAGTTCAACAGGTTTAATTGGAAGCACACTAGCTTTTGGAGCGACGCTCCTTCATCAGGTGTCGGATCAGCTAGTAGTTGCCTGTAGTGTTCCTGGTTGTTCAGTTGTCGGTACACTTCCTTGCAGTAATCTGTTCTATTCTGAATGACAACTGCTCCTCCTTTATCTGCTGGTTTGATGACAATGTTGTGATTGGTTTTGAGAGCCTGGAGGCATTGCGATCATTGCAGAACACACATGGAAGCATAAATATGGAAATAAATGGAAACTGTTCCCTTAGGTGATGTAGCACGAAAGTAAAGATGTAATGAAAGAATGAAAATAAATGAGTGCTAGTGATTTAGAGCGAGGAAAAGAAAACATGAGAAAAGGGTGAGGTTTGAGAGGGAGTACAGACGCGCGAGGGCGCGAGTTCTAGGGCGTCAAACAGGTTTTGCCATCACATATCTTTATTCTTCCCATGGCGTGTTCTTTTGCCAGGTGTGGCAGTGTATAAACTACGTCAAAATGGAAATGTCCAATTACTCGGATTCGAGCCACGGTTGCTGCGGCCACAACGCAGAGTACTAAACACTATACAATCACGGCGCCACACAACAACCGTGACACTTTGGCTTGCCGAGGGTTCACTTATAAAACACAGCGCTGGGAAGATTGAGATAACCTCTTGCTGCATCGAGAAGAGATGTACAAAGTTAAAAATCACTCAACACCAGATTATAGTCCAACAGATTTAATTGGAAGCACACTAGCTTTCGGAGCGTCGCTCCTTCATCAGGTGTACCAATGTGAACTGGGTGGCGTGTCAGCGGATAAGAGGAATAATAGAGATCAGGGCAGTGAAGAAGGCTTTTGGCACACTGACCTTTATCAGCTAGGCCATTGAGTGTAGACATTGGGAAGGTGTATTGCAGTTGTCCAGGACGTTGGAGAGGCCGTACTTGGAGTATTGTGATCAGTATTCGTCACCGTTACTGGAAGGATGTTAGAAGACCAAAGACATCGGATTGGAAGTCAGGCCATTCGGCCCATCAAGAACACTCCGCCATTTAATCATGGCTGATGGGCGTTTCAATTACACATATCCGCACTCTCCCTGTAACCCTTATACTTGCGACAGCAAGAATTTATCAATCTCTGCCTTGAAGACACCCAAAGTCCCGGCCTCCACTATGCTCCGTGACAAAGAATTCCACAGGCCCACCACTCTCTAGCTGAAGAAATGTCTCCTCATTTCCATTGCAAATTGTCCTCCTCTAATTTTAAGGCTGTGCCCATGGGTCCCAATCTCCCTGTCGAAGGGAAACAACTTCCCAGCATCCACCCTTTCTTAGCCAAGTATTATCTTCCAAGCTTCTTTGCTTTCCCCTCAACCTTCTAAACTCTAATGAATACAATCCTAGGATCCTCAGCCGATTATCATATGTTATGCCTACCATTCCAGGGATCATCAGTGTGAATCTCCACTAACATGCTCCAGTGCCAGTAAGTCCTTCCTGAGGTGTGGGGCACAAAATTGGACACAGTATTATAAATCGGACCTAACTAGAGCTTTATAAAGTCTCAGAAGCACGTCACTGATTTTATAGTATTAAACTGGAAACACTGCAGAAGAAATTTACCAGGTTGTTGCCTGGAAACAATGGACAGAGTTATAGGGAAAGGTTAGACAAACTAGGATTTTTTTTCTTCAGAGCATAAGAGACTGAGGGGGCACCTTGTAGAGGTGTATAAGCCTATGAGAGGCATGTCGACGGTGAATGCACTCAGAGGAGAAAGTGAGGTCTGCAGATGCTGGAGATCAGAGCTGGAAATGTGTTGCTGGAAAAGCGCAGCAGATCAGGCAGCATCCAGGGAACAGGAGAATCGACGTTTCGGGCATAAGCCCTTCTTCAGGAATGAGGCTCATTCCTGAAGAAGGGCTTATGCCTGAAACGTCGTTTCTCCTGTTCCCTGGATGCTGCCTGACCTGCTGCGCTTTTCCAGCAACACATTTTCAGCTCTGAATGCACTCAGAGTTGGGAATTGTCGACGAGAGGGGATTAGTTTTAGGTTCAAGAAGGTGGTAGGTACATGAAATAAGCTGACAGCAGACATGGTTGAGGCGGGTGCATTAACATTTGGGCAAATACATGGATAGGAAAGGTTGAGAAGGTGTGGGCTAAGTGCAGGGAAATGGGGTTAGAGTGGATAGACCAGTTTGGGCCAAAGGAGCTGCCTCCATGCTGTTGGACTCTTTGACTCTATCTACAGCAAATACAAAAAAAAACTTTAACCCATTCACTCATCTGCAGGTCAACATCCACCCAACTATTCCTGTCCTTTTTACAGTATTTCAGCAATAGACCGGTATGGTTTGTCATTCCAATTGTATATCCAAATGTGCCATAGATGTCATGAGCATTTGTGCAGAGGTTAATAGTGGTAGAATGCTTCTTGGACTGGAGATCTGTGACTGGTGGAGTGCCTCGGGGGTCGGTGCTGGGCGAATTGATGTTTGTCATTTATATCAAGATTTGGTTGAGAATGTCCAAGGCACAATTAATAAGTTTGCAGATGTCATTAAAATAGAAGTTATTGTGGACAGTAGGGAAGGTTCCCAGAAATTGCACATCTGGAGTACTGCATGCGGTTCTGGTCACCACATTTGAGGAAGGACATTCTGGCTATTGAGGGAGTGCAGCGTAGGTTCACGAGGTCAATTCCTGGAATGGCGGGATTACCTTACACTGAAAGACTGAAGCGACTGGGCTTGTATACCCTTGAGTTTAGAAGACTGAGAGGGTATCTGAATTTTATTTTAGATTACTTACAGTGTGGAAACAGGCCCTTAGGCCCAACAAGTCCACACCAACCCGCCGAAGCGCAATCCACCCATACCCCTACATTTACCCCTTAGCTAACACTAGCCCTGTTGGACTGTATGAATCTGAATGCAGACAGAAGCTGATGGTCCTGGGCCAGAAGCTCAGGCACAGTGTTTTTGCTGTGCCATCGTCTTGGAAAATTCTCTGTGCCCTCTCCAGTACAATCACATCTCTCCTATAATGTGGATCAAATACTGGAAAAATGCTCCCGCTGTGGCTTAATGAACACTTTTTTTACAATTCCGGCACTTACGTTTTCCTGCTCTTAAATTCTGTACCTCAGCTAATAAAGGCAAGTATCCCATTTAGAGTCAGAGAGTCACAGAGATATACAGCATGGAAACAGATCATTTGGTCCAATCCATCCATGACGACCAGATATCCCAACCCAATCTCGTCCAACCAGCCAGTACCCCGCCCATATCCCTCCAAACCCTTCCAATTCATATACCCATCAAAATGCCTTTTAAATGTTGCAATTGTACCATTCTCTGCCAATTCCTCTGGCAGCTCATTCCAAACACGTACCACCCTCTGCATGAAAATGTTGCCTCTTAGGTCTCTTTTATATCTGTCCCCACTCACCCTAAACCTATGCCCTCTAGTTCTGGACTCCCTGACCTCAGTGTAAAGACTTTGCCTATTTATCCTATCCATGCCCCTCATAATTTTGTAAACCTCTATACGGTCACCCCTCAGTCTCCGACGCTCCAGGGAAAACAGCCCCAGCCTGTTCAGCGTCTCTCTATAGCTCAAATCCTCCAAACCTAGCAACATCCTTGAAAATCTTTTCTGAACCCTTTCAAATTTCACAACACCGTTCTGATAGGAAGGAGACCAGAATTGCATGAAATATTCCAACAGTGGCCTAACCAATGTCCTGTACAGCAATAACATGACCTCCCAACTCCTGTACTCAATATTCTGACCAATAAATGAAAAAATACCAAACGCCTTCCTCACTATCCTATCTACCTGCGCCTCCACTTTCAAGGAGCTATGTACCTGCACTCCAAGGTCTCTTTCTTCAGCAACACTCCCTGGAACCTTGACATTAAGTGTCGAAGTCGTGATAAGATTTGCGTTCCAAAAATGCAGCACCTTGCATTTATCTGAATTAAACTCAATCTGCCACTTCTCAGCCCATTGGCCCATCTGGTCTCGATCCTGATGTAATCTGAGGTATCCCTCTTCGCTGTCCACTTCACCTCCAATTTTGGTGCCATCTGCAAACTTACTAACTGTACCTCTTATGCTCGCATCCAAATCATTTATGAAAATGACAAAAGCTAGAGGACCCAGCACCGATCCTTGTGGCACTCCACTGGACACAGGCCTCCAGACTGAAAAACAACCGTCCACCACCACACTCTGTCTTCTACCTTTGAGCCAGTTCTGTTTCCAAATGGCTAGTTCTCCCTGTATTCCATGAGATCTAACCTTGCTAATCAGTCTCCCATTGGGAACCTTATCGAACACTTTATTGAAGTCCATATAGATCACATCTTCTGTTCTGCTCTCATCAATCTTTTTTGTTACTTCTTCAAAAAACTCAATCAAGTTTGTGAGACATGAGTTACGACGCACAAAGCCATGTTGACTATCCCAAATCAGTCCTTACCTTTCCAAATATATGCACATCCTGTCCCTCAGGGATCACTGCAACAACGTGCCCATCACTGAGGTCAGGCTCATCGGTCTACAGTTTCCTGGCTTATCTTTACCGCCCTTCTTAAACAGTCGTACCACGTTAACCAACCTCCAGTCTTCGGGCACCTCACCTGTGACTATCGATGATACAAATATCTCAGCAAGAGGCCAAGTAATCACATCTCTAGCTTCCCACAGAGTTCTCCGGTACACCTGATCAGGTTGTGGGTACCTATCCTCCTTTAACTGTTTCAAGACATCCAGCACTTCCTCCTCTGTAATCTGGACATTTTGCAAGATGTCATCATCTATTTCACGACAGTCTCTGTCTTCCGTATCCTTTTCCACAGTAAATACAGATGCAAAATCTTAGATTAGATTACGTACAGTGTGGAATCAGGTCCTTCGGCCCAACAAGTCCACACCAACCCGCTGAAGCGCAACCCACCCAGACCCATTACCCTACATTTACCCCTTCACCTAACACTACAGGCAATTCAGCATGGCCAATTCACCAAACCTGACCATTTTTGGACTGTGGGCGGAAACTGGAGCATTCGGAGGAAACACATGCAGATACGGGGAGAATATTTAAACTCCACACAGTCAGTCGCCTGAGGCGGGAATTGAACCCGGATCTGGCACTGTGAGGCAGCAGTGCTAACCATTTCGACACCGTGCCACCAAAATGGAAATATTCCTTTACTCCCTCCCCCATTTTCTGTGGCTCCACACAAAGGCCGTCTTGCTGACCTTTGATGGGTCCTATTCTCTCCCTAGTTACCCTTTTGTCCTTAATATATTTGTAAAAACCATTTGGATGCTCCTTAATTCTCTCCTGTCTATACCTGACATATGCTTCCTTCTTTTTCTTAACCAAATCCTCAATTTCTTTAGTTATCCAGCATTCCCTATACCTACCAGCCTTCCCTTTCACCCTGACAGGAATATACTTTCTCTGGATTCTTGTTATCTCATTTCTGAAGGCTTCCCATTTTCCAGCCGTCCCTTCACCTGTGAACATCTGCCTCCAATCAGCTTTCAAAAGTTCTTGCTTAATACCATCCAAACTTTTCGATCTGGTCTCTCCTTTTCCATCACTAGTTTAAAATGAATAGAATATGGTCGCTGGCCCCAAAATACTCCCCCACTGACACCTCAGTCAGCTGCTTTGCCTTATTTCCCAAAAGTAGTCACGTGTTCCACCTTCTCTCGTAGGTATATCCACACACTGAATCAGAAATTTATCTTGTACGCACTTAAGAAATTCCTCTCCATCTAAACCTTTAAAACTATGGCAGTCTCAGTCGATGTTTGGAAAGTTAAAATCCCTACCATAACTACCCTATTATTCTTACAGATAGCGGAGATCTCCTTACGAGTTTGTTTCTCAATTTCCCTCTGACGATTGAGGGGGTCTTTAATACAATCCCACTAAAGTGATCATCCTTTTCTTATTTCTCAGTTCCACACAAATAACTTCCCTGGATATATTTCTGGGAATATCCTCCTTCTGCACAGCTATAATGCTATCCCTTATCAAAAACACCAATCCCCCTCCTCTCTTGCCTCCCTTTCTATCCTTCCTGTAGCATTTGTATCCTGGAACATTAAGATGCCAGTCCTGCCCATCCCTGAGCCAGGTTTCTGTAATTGCTATGATGTCCCAGCCCCATGTTCCTAACCATGCCCTGAGTTCATCTGCCTTCCCCATTAGACCCCTTGCATTGAAATAAATGCAGTTTAATTCATTAGTCCTACCTTGTTCCTGCCTGCCCTGACTGTATGACTCACTTCTGTTCTCAACTGTACCAGTCTCAGATTGATCTCTTGCCTCACTGCCTCCCTGAGTCCCACCCCCCACCTTACTAGTTCAAATCCTCCCAAGCAGTTGTAGCAAATTCCCCTGCCAGGGTATTAGTCCCCTTCCAATTTAGGTGCAATCCGTCCTTCTTGTACAGGTCACATCTACCCTAAAAGATATTCCAAAGATCCAAAAATGTGAATCCTTCTCCCATACACCAGCTCCTGAGCCATGCATTCTTCTGCTTTTTCCACTATTCCTGCCGTCACGAGCTCATAGCACTGGGAGTAATCCAGATATTACTACCCTTGAGGACCTCCTTTTGTAACTTTCTGCCTAACTCTCTGCAATCTCCCTTCAGAATCTCAAACTTTTCCCTTCCAATATCGTTGGTTCCAATGTGGACAATGACCTCTTGCTGGCCCCTCTCCCCCGTGAGGCATCCTTGATCCTGGCACCAGGGAAACAACACACCATTCTGTTTCTTTCTCTGCTGACCACGGAAACTTCTGTCTGTACCTCCGACTACAGCATCCCCTGACACAATTGATCTCTTGGAAGCTGACGTACCCCTCGTTGCATTAGAGCCAGTCTCAATACCAGAAACTTGGCTTTTCGTGCTACATTCCCCTGAGAATCTATCATCCCCTTCATTTTCCAGAACAGCATATCTGTTTGAAATGGGTATGTCCACAAAAGACTCCTGCCCTCGGTGCCTACCTCTCTTATCCTGCTGGTGTTAACATATCTATGTGACTGTATCTGAGACTTTGCCCCCTTGCTAATACTGCCATCCATCACATACTGTTGCTGTTGCAAACTCCTCATCCCTTCTGTCTCTCCCTTCAACTTATCCATTCGAACTTATAAATGTTGTTCGATGCAAATCTTACGGCAGATATAATCCTTAATAATAACCCTTAAATTCTCTTTAAACTCTCACATCTGACAAGAAGTACATATCACTGCAAAGGCCATTTTTGTTCCTTCACAATCTACAGACCCAGAAAATAACACAGTCATATTCCTCTACAAAACACTGCACCAGTTTAAAATATCAGCTATAGCTATTAATTTAAGTTTGATCAAGAGACTTCGCTCCAAAAATATATAATCAAGAAAGAATCCACTGTGCTGAATAATGCAGCCTTTCTCTTGGACACACTTAAGTTAATTGTTGTTTTATCTGATTATGTTGTGAACTTCGTGCAAACTGGTTCCTCCAAGATTCGATGTAAAATTCACCGTTTGTTAATTTTCCCAGATGCACTCCGATGTCCAGCGGCACATGAATTCAAAAACAGCAAAGGCAGTAACTGTGCAGGTTCTCTCTCTCTCCTGCACTGTCCTCACTATGTGCTTCTCCCTTTTAAAACTGCTGCTGTTTTGATTTTTTTCCCAGAGTTCCAAAACAATGCTGCCTCTTAACTATTTTAGCTAATTATCATGGGTGAAACGTTTCCCACCAATGCAACAAATTAAGGAATTCGCTCCAGTACAAAGCTGCTAGTGCTTCTGCAGATTACAAACTCTTCTGGAGCTCTCTTGAGGAATTGAATGTAAGTGTGAAAGTAAATGATTATCAGTGATAGTTAAAGACAATAAACCATAAGATGGAAGAGGTGGATCTGATTTCTGGAGTAAGATTTATAAGGGCATGAGATTTGGAAAGTGCAAATATGTCTTGCTGACAAATGTATTTCTTTCTGCAACTGATTCCTCATTGTGTTCATTGACCAGGTGCGGCAGATAGCAAAATATCGCAAAAACAAAATGGCGGTGGCCACAATGAAGAGTTATAACCATGATATGATCATGGTGGTGCAGATCAAATGGTGTTCTGTAGTTTGCTTACTGTTAACTCACAATGCACACAGATCAATCAGACCAATTGTTTAGCACAGCAATAAGATACAAAGGGGCGAAGTGACAAAGAACATTCAATGACATTTCAATGGGTGGAAGAAATGATAGAATCCCTTTCCATGTACAGAGCAGGTAAATGGCTTTTCAGCAGTGTGAACCCGGTACGATGTCAGGAGTTTGGAGAGAGAGACACACATTCCCTGACACAGTGAAGACAAAGCTGTATTACCTGGTGTTTTCATGAACTGAATATGATGTTGAGATGTCAAAGTCAGCAACATTGAACTTGGCAGCATCTCATGAGGTCATCCGGGGCCTTACCTTGACTAGCCTTGGAATTTCTGTAGCTACACAATGAAGTCAGAAGCTGAGATTCTGTGAAGAGTTACTCAATGCCTGACTCAAAAAAATCACGAAACGTAACTCACAAGTGCAACAGGGTACTCTCCACAAACCTGGATGAATACAACTCCACAAACATCCTTCAGGACAAAATAACCCATTTGATCAAAACGCCATTCAGTACCTAAGCTTATAATTAATACATCTCCGGTGCACAGTGGCACACGAGCATATACAAGGTACAGTGTCTCAACATGACAATGTGTGGGAATCTCAAGAGCAGTGAGGACAGGCCAGAAAAAGCTCCGAAGCAGTGAAACTCCAGTGTTCCAAGTCCATGACCATCAGAAAAGTTAGAGAAAGGAAAGAACCTCGACCCTTCTCATCTAAGGATTGGTGCTACTTCAGTTTCCTGAAATGCTTGGCAGCCTCTGTCTCGTGAGAGTTGTTGCAGACTAGAGATGGGAATAATCCAAACTGGCAGCAGACTTTCTCTTTGGCTCAGTCTGCATATAACTGATGAGACCTGCTAAATTCGAATGGCAAGTATTTAAAATCATGTTAATCTTTATCCCAGATTTACAAAAACAAAGGGGGGGCTCCATTAAAACAGAAACTTCTCCCAGGGTTATCTCCAAGAGAAGAAACTAACCACAATGGAATTTCAGAGACATTTGGAGAGATGCTGAGAAATACACCACTTTATGCTCAGCATGCACATGTTCTTTATTTTGTATGCTGGAGGACATTTACATCGTTGACACTCTCCTTTGAATATCCAACTGTGGGCCATGAGCAATACAGAGTCAAATATATTTGATTAAGCAGCTTTATTTATTAATTTAGCAATGTGACCGGGCTGGAGTTTAGTTCCATCAGCAGAAACAAAACCCAACTGTCAGAATGCGGTTCAGTTGTGGATGTGAATACCAGCAGTGAAAAAAGCAAGGCCCATCCCCTGCAATCAGTTGTGAATTTGCTGGTGTTTAAGCAGGTTGGATGACTGAGTGAATCCTTTCCCACATACGGAGCAAGTGAATGGTCTCTCCCCAGTGTGTACTCGCTGGTGCGTCTTCCAGTTCGATAAACGTGCAAAGGTTTTCACACAGCCAGAGCATTTGAAAGGTCTCTCATTGGTGTGAACTCGCTGGTGGGTCAGCAGGTGGAAGGACTGGGTGAATACCTTCCTACAAATCGAACACGTGAATGGCTTCTCCCCAGTGTGAACCGCTTGGTGAGTTAGAAGGTTAGAAGACTGAGTGAATCCCTTCCCACAAATAAAGCAGGTGAACGGCCTCTCTCCGGTATGGATTCGCTGATGCTTCAGAAGGTTGGATGCACGGGTAAATGTCTTCACACAATAAGAACAACTGTATGGCTTCTCCCCTGTGTGAACTTGTTGGTGTGTCAACAGGTGAGAGGATTGGGCGAATCCTTTCTCACACACGGAGCAGGTGAATGGCCTCTTGCCAGTGTGAAGCTGCTGGTGTTTCAGCAGGTTAGATGATTCTCGAAAACGCTTCCCACATTGCGAGCAGCTGAACGTCCTCTCCCCAGTGTGACTACGTAGATGTATCTCGAACTGAGATGGGTAGTTGAATCCCTTCCCACAGTCCCCACATTTCCATGGTCGCAACATGGTCTGGGCGGCTCTGTGACTCTCGAGGTTGGATGATGAGTTGAAGTTTTGTCCACACAAAGTACAAATGTACATTTGCTCCTGCTGAAAATGTTAAAATGTTTATTCAGGAATGATAACTAGTCGAAGTTCTTTTCACAGTCAATGCATTGGAACATTTTCAGTCAGGTGTCTGGATCTTGGTGTTATCTCAGTCACATCGATGATTGAAATGTTTTGAACAGGCAAGCGGAGCAAACGTATCTCCTTTCACATTCAAATGCCGAGAATAACCAGGATCTGTTTGTCGTCAAGCAATACTTTCAAATCTGGATATGACATTGTGTTATGAGTTTTCTGATCTCAGCTTTTCTTCCAATGTCCCTGTGAAAAGAGGTTAAAAATAATCACTAATCAAGGTACAAAACATAATTTTAGAGCAGGCATGTTTAGTTTCTATGGAACATTCTTTCCCCTATTGTTTCCTCAAAACTGTAAGCACTCATCCCATACATTTTCTGTTGTCCCTTTGGAGAGATTTCAATCTGTCACACTTCTTCAAAATTTCTCTCCTCTCTGTCTTTGTCCTCTTCTGTCTGAGTTCAATGCTCCAACCCCAGTTGCAAAGTGACAATAAAGTCAACGAGTCAATGGTCACTTGTGTCTTGAAACCCAGACTGCTCCCTCTCCCATCATACAAGTTGGCTGCCGTTTTTATGACCCTGCCCTCGAACAAGAGACCCTGCTGACTCAAACCTGTCTGAATGGTCAAATGTGGGTTTCGGGCTTCCTTCATGCAACTCCAGGTGAAATTCAGTTTTCTTTCTCTTCACATTTTCCTCCTTATTCCTTATCAAATATCCTGCAGTTCTCTCCTCTAATCCTGGCACAATTAAGTAAAAGTAAAAGTAAATCCTGCGCCTGAACCATTTTCAAAATGGTGGATGGGAAAGAGTCATATCCATACAGCAGATCTTTTCTTCCCTCGATTTCTTGGAGCATTAATTATTGTATTTATAAGTGATAACTTTTTTTTTTTAATTCAAAGGTAAAATCATAAACAACATACTTTAAATGGGAGGAAATGGAGAGAGCAGAAATTTCAGGAGAGACCATGTGGGAGGTCCAAGAATGGATCGAGAGTTCAACACAAAAAAACAATGAACTTTCACAGCTGACCGATTGTGACATAACAAGCATCTCTGGGAATCGGAGCTCTGTCCAAGAAAACCAAACAAAAAGCTGGCCTTGCAGAAACCTCAGTTTCAGAACAGCTCACAGCCTGGACAATCATGATTTCATTGACCAGTGAGTATTTGTTCTGAAGATTTAAAAAACTTATAAATCATAAATTCCTTTGGCAAATCTATAATAGACTCTGATGTTTTACTGAGATCTGTGTTTTGTTTTCTTTAAATATAAAACATAGTTATGAAGTTATCCGAGAGCAGTGCTTTTAGAGCAATAAGAGGGTGGTACTGTCTGGATCTGTAAATAAAGGTACACAGATGGCCTTTAGTAAATAAACATGCTCATCCTGTTTGATGTGTGAGGTTATCGAGAATTTCAATATTTCTGATGATTGCGCCTGTAAGAGGTGTGTTTGGTTGTGAATCCATTGGGTCATATGGATCTGGTGGAGCAGCAGTTAGAGGCAATAAGGATGTGATGGATTGAAGTTCAGGAAGTTAGAAAACTGCAATTACAGTCAAATGGATGGGTTAACTATAGGACAGGTAGCAGAGGCAGACAGAAAGTGCAGGAGTCTCCTGTGGCTATCTGCATCTCAAACAAGTGTGCTGTTTTGGAAAATGTAGGGTGTGATGGACTATCAGGGGAATGCAGTTCTGGCAGCCAACTTTCTGGGACCAAACCTAGCCATACCGTGACGAGAGATATGTCCAGTTCCAAGCAATTAATTGTGATGGACACTCTCTTTCTTTCTGGGAGCACAGACAGACATTTCTGTGACCGACAGCGGGACATCAAAATGGTCTCTAGCTGCCCTGGTCAAGGATGTCTTGGAAAGGCAAGAGTGACATTGTACATTGTACCAATGATATCGGAAGAGAAGGGAGATGGTTTTGAGGACACAATAAAGGATATTGAGCAGGAGATTGGAAAATAGGTCCTCTCGCGTAGTAATATATAGATTACTCCCTGTGATAGGTGAGAGTGAGAAGAAGATATTAGAGCAGATGAATGTGTTAGTGAAGAGCTGGTGCAGTGGGCAGCGAGTCACATTTTTGGATCATTGGAATCGTGTCTGAGGCAGAAACGGCCTTATGAGAAGGATGGTTCGCAGCTTAATTAGAAGGGGACCGGTATCCTAGTGGGTAGATTGCTCATGCTACACATGAGTTTGAAACCAGTAAAGGCTGGGGAGATGGGGCAATAAATAGTGAGAAAAGAGGAATGACTGAGGCTGGTACAATTGAGAAGAGGAGCAGGTCAAAGAGTCAATGCAGGCAAGAGCAAGACAGAGATAAAAATAAGACTGATCAAATAAATTGCATTTATTTCAATATAAGAAGACTGACAGGTAAAGCTGATGAACCGGAGGCATGGTTGGAAACATTGCACAGGGAATTCATAAGTATTACATAAACGTGTCTCAGGGAAGGACAGGACTGGCAGCTTAATGTTTCAGGGTACTGATGCGAGAGAAAGGAGAGAAAGGACGCAAGAGTGAAGGGGGTGTGGCATTTTTGTTCAGTTGTACTCAGGGAGAATATTCCTGGGATTACGTTCAATGAAGTTATTTGGATGGAAATGTAAAGAAAAAAAAGGATTATCACCACATTGGAACTAAATATCTGCCCCTCAATAGTCAGCAGGAAATGGAGAAGCAGCTCAGTGAATCAGTGGTTAGCACTGCTGCCTCACGGTATTAGGGACCCGAGCTCGATTCCAGCCCCGTGCAAATGTCTATGTGTGGTGTTTGCATATTCTCCCTGTATCTGCGTGAGTTTCCTCCAGTTGCTCTAGTGTCCACCCCTAATCTAAAGATGTCCAGGTTAGGTAAATTGGCCATGTTAAATTACCCATAGTGTTCAGGGATGCGTAGGTTAGGTGCATGAGGAAGGAGTAAATGTAGGAGAATGGGTCTGTGTGGGATACTGTGCGGAGGGTCGGTGTTGACTTGTTGGGCCGAAGGGCCTGTTTCCGCACAGTCGGGATTCGAATTGCTTATCAAGCAAATTTGTGAGGGGTTATCAGTTATCTCTCAGAATAAGAGGATTATAATGGTAGGGGATTTTAACTTTCCAAGCATAGACTGGGACTGATATAGTGTTAAGGGCTTAGATGGATTAGAACTTGTCAATTGTCTACAAGAAGATTTTCTGATTAAATATGTCGATGAACCTCTTAAAGAAGGAGCAAAACATGACCTTTTCTTCAGAAGTAAAGCAAGGCAGTTGACTGAGGTGTCAATGGGAGTGCAAGTTGGGGCCAGTGATTATAATTCTGTTAGTTTTAAAAGAATATACATAATCGAAAAGTTAAGATTCTAAATTGAAGTAACGCAAATTTTGATGGAATTAGGCAAGTCATTTCAAAAGTTGACAAGGAGAAGCTATTCATGCGTAAAGGGGCTGTTGGAAAGTGGGAGACCTTCAAAAATGAGATAACGAATTAAGGGCTAGGTAATCGAAAATGGAGGATGGGGGAGAAAAGTTGCAGCCATAAGAGCTGCGACTTTGTTGAGGTATTTTCAGTGTTGAAATGAATTTCCTCATAATTTAAGAGCAGTAATTACTGTTTTATATGCCGTTGTATTGTATTGGAAGTTTGGGGAAAAAACGATCAAAACAACAGCAGTTCAAAAAGGAAAAACACAGAAAAGGGCATTGAATCAAATGTTGAAAGAAACTGACACTGCTGTCTAACCCAGCAGTAACCTGCACAGCTGCTTCCTTTGCTGTCTGGTTTCAAGCATCTTCAAACATTGGATTGCTTCTTAGAAAAACAAACAGGCAGCAAAATACAAATATGACCTTTGAGAAAACCAGTGTGTGGGAGCTCACAGCAGGGGAGCAGCTAAGTGGCTATTTCTTTGGTAAATCCACAATCGCGAGAAGATGTTTACTTTTTGATTATTTCATTAAAACTTTAAGAATATAAAAACTTCGGTATTAATGTTGAAGTTGTGTTTTTTTTTAGAGCAGTAAGACAGTGCTAGTTTCTGGGGGTGTAGATTGTTAATATGTAAAGATAGTTTTTTTGCAGGATTGATGTGCTCTTCCAGTCGGATGTGAGAGATTAGGGAGAGTTATGTCTGCAGGAAGTGTATTTCGTTGTGATTCCTGTCATATTGCATGGATCGATTGGAGCAGGAGTTAGAGGCAATGAGAAATTTGCAGGAGCTCGGGGGTGTGATGGATGGCAATTGCAGGGAGGGAGATAAACCGATGATACATTCAGGACGATGGGTTACCTCGACGAAAGGTCAGACAGGGAGGCAGGTAGTGCAAGAGTCACCTATATCCATCCTCATCTCAAACGAGTATGCGGTTTTGGAAAATGTAGGGGCTGATTGACTCTCAGGCGAATGTAGTACTGACAGCCAGGTTTCTGGTACTGAGACTGGCTCTAATGAAATGAGGATTATCTCAGATTCCAAGTGACCGATTGTGATAGAGGATTCTTTCGTTCGAGGCACAGACAGACGATTCTGTCGCTGACAGCTAAATATCGGAGTGGTGTGTTGCCTCTCCATGGACAGGATCAAAGATATCTCAGAGAGTGTGTAGAATTTTCTCAAAGGTCAACAGGACCAGGAGAAGGTCTGGAACTAATGTCTTAAGAAGTGAAAAGAATGAGATTCTGAGGAGAGAGTTTAGGTTGAATAGTAAAAAGCAGGCTTTCGAGGATAGTCATATTTGGATTACTCCAAGTGCCATGAGCTAGTGATGGGAGGAATAGGAGTTTAGAGAGATGAATGCGTGGCTGAGGAACTGATACAGGGAGAAGGATTCACATTTTTTCTCATTTGAATGTCTTCTTTTGTAGAAATGGCCTGTGCAAGAAGTACGGAATGCATCTGCATTGGAAGAGGCCTAATATACTGGCGTGAAGATTTGCTAAATCTTTTTGCGTAGAAATAAACAGGTCTGTTGGGGGGGGGGTGGGGGGGGGGGGGGTAGGGGACTCATGGGGATCGTGAGGAAAGTGATCACCCTGAAACTAGTACAGTTGGGAAAAAGGGTAAATCAAACAGACAGGGCAATCAAGAACAAAAACGAAATGAGGTAGGACTGATAAATTAAACATCATTTATTTCATTGTAGGAGGTCTAACAAAGCAGAAGCACTGAGTACATGATTAGAAACATGGGATTTGGAATATCATAGCAGTTGCAGAGATGTGGCTCAGGGATGGACCAGACTGCAGTTTAATGTTCCAGAGTATAGATTTTATTGGAAGGATAGTAAGGGGGACAAGAAAGGAAGGGGGAGTGGTGCCGTTGATTAGGGGCAACATTATATCTGTACTTAGGGAAGATATTCCTGGGAATATGTCCAGGGAAGTTATTTAAGAAATGGGAAATAAGAAAGGGATGATCACCTTATTGTGATTGTACTATAGATCCCCCATAGTCAGTCAGAAATTCAGAAACAAAGCTGTAAGGAGATTTCAGTTGTTTGTACGAATCACAGGATTATGGGAGGGGATTTTGACTTTCCAAACAAGAAAATTTTCTGATTCAGTGTATGGATGTACCTACCACAGAAGGCACAAAACCCGACCTCTTCTTGGGAAATAAGGCAGGGCAGGCGAAGTGCACAGCACAGAATCAGATAACTTAACTGTTGTTTAAGTCTGTCCAAGAGAATTGCTGCAGTAGTGGATGCAGTGGATTCTTCCTTGATTATATGTTTTTGGATATAAGTCTCTTGATTAAACTTAAAATATAAGCCATAGCTATTAATTTAACCTTGGGCAGTATTTGTAGAGGAATAAGATGGCTTTATTTTCTGGGTCTGCAGTTTGTGAAGGAGCAAAAATGGCCTTTGCAGTGATATGTACTTCTTGTCAGATGTGGTCGTTTAAAGATAAGTTTAAGGGTTACTGCGGATTATATCTGCCATAAATGCTGTTGGATCCGAATCTTATCAGATCGAGTGGATCAGTTGGAGAGACAAATAGAAGCGACGAGGAATTTGCAACAGCAACAGGATGTGATGGATGGCAGTTATAGAAAGGGGTGGGGAATGTCTCAGTTCCAGTCACATAGATGGGTTAACTTCAGGAAGTGTAAGGGAGGTAGGCAGCTACAGCAGGAGTCTTTTGTGGGTATACACATTTCAAACACGTATGCTGTTTTGGAAAATGTAGGGAGTGATGGATTCTCAGGGGAACGGAGCACAAATAGCCAAGTTTCTGGTATTGAGACTGGCTCAAATGCAACTAGGGGTACGTCAGCTTCCAAGAGATCAATCATGTTTGAGGATTCTGTAGTCAGAGGAACAGACAGACATTTCTGTGGCCAGCAGAGAAAAAAAGCAGAATGGTGTGTTGGTCCCCTGGTGCCAGGATCAAAGATGTCTCAGAGAGGGTGCAGAATGTTCTCACGGGGGAGAAGGGCCAGCAGGAGGTCATTGTCCACATTGGAACCAACGACATTGGAAGGGAAAAGGTTGAGACTCTGAAGGGAGATTACACAAAGTTACGTTGAAATTTTAAAAGGAGTTCCTCAAGAGTAGTAATATCTGGATTACTCCCAGTGCTACGAGCTAGTGAGAGCAGGAATAGGAGGATAGAGTAGATGAATGCATGGCTCAGGAGCTGGTGTATGGGAGAAGGATTCACATTTTGCGATCATTGGAATCACTTTTTGGGTAGAATTGACCTGAACAAGAAGGATGGATTGCACCTAAATTGGAAGGGCACTAATATTCTTGCAGGGGAGTTTGCTACAACTGCTTGGGAGGATTTAAGCTAGTAAGGTGGGGTGGCACCCAGGGAGATAGTGAGGCAAGAGGTCAATCAGAGACGGGTACAGCTGAGAACAGAAGTGAGTCAAACGGTCAGGGCAGGGAGGGACAAGGTAGGACTAATGAATTAAACTGCATTTATTTCAATGCAAGGGGCCTAACAGGGAAGGCAGATGAACTCAAGACATGGTTAGAATCATGGGACTGGGATATCATAGCAATTACGGAAGCATGGCTCAGGGATGGGCAGGACTGGCAGCTGAATGTTCCAGGATACAAATGCTGCAGGAAGAATAGAAATGGAGGCAAAAGAGGAGGGGGAGTGGCATTTTTGATAAGGGATAGCATTACAGCTGTGCTCAGGGGGAATATTCCCGGAAATACATCCAGGGCCGTTATTTGGGTGGAACTAAGAAATAAGAAAGGGATGATCACCTTATTGGGGCTGTATTATAGACCCCCCCCCCCCCCCCCCCACAATAGTCAGAGGAAACTGAGAAACAAACTTGCAAGGAGATCTCAGCGATCTGTAAGAATAATAGGGTAGTTATGTAAGGGAATTTTAACTTTCCAAACATCGATTGGAACTGCCATAGTGTTAAAGGTTTAGAGGGAGAGGAATTTCTTCAGTGTGTATAAGTCAATTTTCTGATTCAGTATGTGGATGTACCTACGAGAGAAGGTGCAAAACTTGACCTACTCTTGGGAAATAAGGCAGGACAGGTGACTGAGGTGTCAGTGGGGGAGCACTTTGGGGCCAGCGACCATAATTTTATTCATTTTAAAATAGTGATGGAAAAGGAATGACCAGATCGAAAAGTTGAAGTTCTAAATTGGAGAAAGACGAATTTTGATGGTATTAGGCAAGAACTTTCGAAAGCTGACTGGAGGCAGATGTTCGCAGGTAAAGGGACAGCTTGAAAATGGGAAGCCTTCAGAAATGAGATAACAAGAATCCAGAGAAAGTATATTCCTGTCAGGGTGAAAGGGAAGGCTGGTAGGTACAGGGAATGCTGGATGATTAAAGAAATTGAGGGTTTGGTTAAGAAAAAGAAGGAAGCATATATCAGATACAGACAGGATAGTTCGAGTGAATCCTTAGAAGAGTATAAAGAAAATAGGAGTATACTTAAGAGGGAAATCAGGAGGGCAAAATGGGGACATGAGATAGCTTTGGCAAATAGAATTTAGAAGAACCCAAAGTGGTTTTACAAATATATTAAGGACAAAAGGGTAACTAAGGAGAGAATTGCGCTCCTCAAAGATCAGCAGGGCGGCCTTTGTGTGGAACCACAGAAAAATTTACTGATAAAGGTGGGTAAATCCCCAGGACCTGACAGGTGTACCCGAGAACTCTGTGGGAAGCTAGAGAAGTGATTGATGGTCTCTTCCTGAGATATTTGTATCATCGATAGTCACAGGAGAGGTGCCGGAGGACTGGAGAATGGCAAACATCGTGCCACTGTTTAAGAAGGGCGGTAAAGACAGACCTTGGTGGTGGGCAAATTGTTGGAGGGAATCCTGAGTGATAGGATGTACATTTTTCTGGAAAGGCAAGGACTGATTCGGGACAGTCAACATGGCTTTGTGCGTGGGAAATCATGTCTCACAAACTTGATTGAGTTTTTTGAAGAAGTAACAAAGATTGAGGAGGGCAGAGCAGTAGATGTATCTATATGGATTTCAGTAAGGCGTTCAACAAGGTTCCCCATGGGAGACTGATTAGGAAGGTTAGATCTCATGGAATACAGGGGGAACTAGCCATTTGGATACAGAACTGGCTCAAAAGGTAGATGACAGAGGGTGGTGGTGGAGGGTTGTTTTTCAGACTGGAGGCCTGTGACCACTGGAGTGCCACAATGATCGGTGCTGGACACTCTACGTTTTGTCATTTACATAAATGATTTGGATGCGAGCATAAGAGGTACAGTTAGTAAGTTTGCAGATGACACCAAAATTGGAGGTGTAGTGGACAGTGAAGAGGGTTACCTCAGATTACAACAGTATCTGGACCAGATGGGCCAATGGGCTGAGAAGCGGTAGATGGAGTTTAATTCAGGTAAATGCGAGGTACTGCATTTTGGGAAAGCAAATCTTAGCAGGACTTATGCACTTAATGGTCAGGTCTTGGGGAATGTTGCTGAACAAAGAGATCTTGGAGTGCAGGTTCATAGCTCCTTGAAAGTAGAGTCGCAGGTAGATATGATAGTGAAGAAGGCATTTGGTATGCTTTCCTTTATTGGTCAGAGTATTGAGTACAGGAGTTGGGAGGTCATGTTGCGGTTGTACAGGACATTGGTTAGGCCACTGTTGGAATATTGCACGCAATTCTGTTCTCCTTCCTATCGGAAAGATATTGTGAAACTTGAAAGGGTTCAGAAAATATTCACAAGGATTTTGGCAGGGTTGGAGGATCTGAGCTGCAGGGAGAGGCTGAACAGCCTGGGGCTGTTTTCCCTGGAGCGTCGGAAGCTGAGGGGTGACCTTATAGAGGTTTACAAAATTATGAGGGGCATGGATAGGATAAATAGGCAAAATCTTTTCCCTGGTGTCAGGGAGTTCAGAATTAGAGGGCATATATTTCATTTGTCACACTGATTCTCATTTAATTAAAAAAATCACACACCTCCCTGAGTAAGGAGCAGTGCTCCAAAAGCATGCACTTTCAAATAAACATGTATGACCATAACAAGGTGTTGCGTGGTTTTTAACTTTGTCCACCCCAGTCCAACATTACCACCTCTACATCATTTCTCAGTTCAATAAATTTTATCATCGACAAAATTAAAAAAAAATATTTCTTTTCTTTTACTTAAGGAATGAACATAGATTCCAAATAGCAAAGGCCCCAAAGTTCCTCCTTGCAGGACTCCCTTTATCACAGTCTGCCAACTCAGAAATGCCCATTTAACTCTAATTTCAGCTTCTGTCTGGTAACTAATTCTTGACCCTTTCGAACACAAGGAGCCGTAAACTCTTTGTATAACCCTTTTCTGTGACAAGCTATCAAAATATGTTTGACGTCTTTTAATACACCATTTGCTGGTCTCACAGGGTCTGAACAGATTCCCGAGACATAATCGAAAAGGGTAAGAGAAGTGTGCAGGCAGAAAGGCTTTACTTAGAACCAAACTCACAGAAAAAAATCAGTTACTGTTAATGTGTAATATAATGCATTCAGTAACCAACTTAAATAATGGAAAATAGGGTTTATTAAATGAGAGAAGGGCTTAAAAATGAAGCAAAAAGGGAAGTTTAGTGGTAAATACAGAAAAATCATAATTGCACATCATGGAACGACACAGTTCAGGTCGTTAAATGTTGTTTGGTATCAACTACAAATTTGGAGGTTTTGAAGAAATTATAGAAAATAACAAGGATTCAGGCACTTCATAAACAAATACTTGACAGGTATAAGGCTTCAACTGCTAAAATTGTCATTTTGCTTAATAATAGGTGAGTTTTCAAAGTCAATATGAGGCGATTTGTTTGAAAGGAAGATGAACAAAAAGGTTATTAATGGCCAATATTTACCAGGTGTGGCTAGTAATTTGTGAAATTTGATTATAATAAGTAGAAGAAGGAAGTCCACAGGATAAATACTGCACACAAGATGAGGGCCAGGAGGTTGGACCTTTGGAGTCGAGATATGAAGTACAAAGATGAAAGGCAGGAAAAATGTGGGTAAGATCAAACACTGAACTGGGATCAAACATGTCCCTTAAAGTGATCATGAATTGTTGAAGAATTCCAAAGATGGAGGAGTCAAACAATAGTGCACAAAAGGATAGTAGTAATGGTGTAGTTTAACAATGAAAAAAATGGAGATTGATATTGCAGTTTCAACACAATGCTCACGAATGGACAAATATCCAAACTGTAATGGGCGCACAGAAGCACTTGGCTTTCTCATTTTCTTCTTCCAAAGAAAGGAAAAACATCTATGCTTTTATATTCCACTCCCTTTGGAATAACGCGAAACATTTGCCTTCAGTATGACTTGGTGAACTTTATTATGTAGTTCATGCATGAGGACTCCCAGATGCATCTGTTTTGAAAGTTGCTGCAGTTTTTCTCCACTTAAGTAACATTCAGATCCTCTATTCTTCCTGCCAAACCTCACATTTCCACAAATTACATTCCATCTGACAATTTTTTGCCCACTCACTTAGCCTGTATAAATGCCTCTCCACAACTTTTGCATTCTCACCATATTACTTCCTACCTTTTTTTTCTTACACGCAAATTAGCTATGGCACATTCATTTTCCTCAGCCAAGTCTTTGTTATATATCATCATAAATTATGTGCCCCCACCCACTCCATGAGATGCAGTTTGCTATTATGATCAAACCCCATTTGTCCCAATTTGGAAGAGGCCGAGTGTTATACTCACTGGACTATCAGTTTAAAGATTGAGATAATGTTCTGAGCCTGGTTTGAATACCACCAAGGCACACAGTGGACTTTGAATTTAGTGAAATCTGGAAGGATAGACTAGTCCTATCAGTGTCTTCTTTCCTTTTTTAGTCCTTTACTTCACCCATATCGACTTAATGTGCACCAAGCCAGGATTATTCCTTGCTGCCGGACTTATTCGATTTTGTACGAAACATACTCCCTTACTCCCCGTTCCTTCATGCATGCTTTTGCATAAAGGTCACATACATCTGAAGATTTAATTCCCATTGTTGATCTATTCGAAACAACAATGATTACCTTTCAGATCCCATTTCTTCACATCATCCTGAGATTGTCATCATCCTTCAGCAGAATCGCATTCTTTGTCCGACACACTATATATACACCTATATAGGGCTAAGAGTGAGAGAGAATAACTATATTGTTAATAAGTATTAAATGGAGATTTCCATTTTCACAGCAAGAAAATTCCCAATTTCATCGTTTGCAACAGAGGTGTTAGAATTGGAACATTTGTGAAAGGAGTCATAAATGAACAAGTATCAGACAGATAATAATAATAAGGAATAGGGCAAACAGACCCAGGCAAAGGTATGTTTAAAGAATTCCTGACTGGGTGATCAATTTTGTAAACAGGGAATGCATCTGTTTCTTACATTTGTTCGAAACAAGATCAAAACTTGGATAATTGGACATCTACGCATGATAAGTTGGTGTGAAGAGGCATTTGTCTGTATTCAGGAAAGTTTTCAATCCAGCCAGTCAAGAAATGAAACGGTTGAAGAAACGATGGATAAGTTGTACTCAACACTCCAGTGGCGAACCATTAGAAGTACCGTCCTGAATCTTGCACTGGGGAACAACAATGCCTGAATGAACTTGCTTAATTACAGAAAAAGGTAACCATAAAATTACGAAATCGAAAATGTGCAACAACTTCTGCGGGTGGGGAAAACACCTTTTGTGGCTGATCACAATAAATTCGACGCTTTTGAAGAGCCAACCAGTCATCGCAAGTTCAGTACACACAATGCTCTGCGATTGAGTAAGTACTCTGTCCAAAACTTTGAATTCGATGGTACCGAAAGAGCGCATGCTCACCAGGACGGGCAGCGGGGCATTCCGGATGCTCCTTTGTCTCGAACCAGATGCGGTGGACAAGAGAAAAGGGATCGGTGACTCGTGGCGAGAGTATGGTAAAAGTGCGATAGGGCCAAGTGAATGGTAACCTTGCTCCCTTTGAACCACAGACGCCAAATAGCCAGGCGGAGCAAATCTGATTCGGGCCCCGACACCAGCAATCTTAACCAGCTCTCACTGCTATCCCCTCCCCCCAAAAACCGACCCGAGTCAACTTCCGGAAGGCCCAAGGCACATGTCCTCTATGGGACTTGCTTCCCCAGAGAAGGCAGGGCTTTTTGCTCCTGTGCTTTGCTGCCCTCCTGCTATTTATACTCTGCAGCGTCTGGAATCGCAGAGGGCACCATTATCCTGCAACATTAAAACAAAACGGCCATACCCTGTCTTCTGTGTATGCGCAAGCAGTTTTTGAATCTTCCTCACAATATCTCTCGTTGAAATTATTCCAGTTTGAAAGGTAAATCGGTCTAAATTTCTGATTCAGTGCTCTTAGGAATCACCTCGGAAGATTCGAGTTCATTCAGGCGCCATGCAAATACTCCCAAGGAGCGAGGACATGGGAATTGTTTGGCCAGGATAAAAACTGAATGGTGCAACCGTCTGAACGGCTTCCTCTGCTTTCACTGACAGTCGTGGTTTTTGTGATCAGAATTTATTGAGTACTTGCAAACCAGGGTTTGTTTTAGTTCTTGGGTTGTGGGTATTTCTGTCAAGGCCATTACATGTTGGCCATCCTTAATTACGTTTGAGAAGGCAGGACGCGTTTCTCCTGTCTGTCTGACTCAGTTTTACACTGGATAGTGATTTATTTTTATTCACTTAACATATCTAATTTCAAGCAGGAATATTGTAAGTGTGAGGCGTCAGCTGATGAAAGCGGAATAGCCTCTTAATGCACATTTCTGATGATCGCACAGATAGATTGGACACAGATTCTCATATTAAAGATAAAGGATTATGCATAGAACTTGACATCGTCAGATTCAGAATATTCAGGGGAATCAGCAAGTGGAGAAATGAATACAGCCAGTCATAGTCCATGAGGGAACAAGGGAAAGTCAACCAAAAGAGAAATAAGTTTGAATGCTGTGATGGGTTTGGATGTTGACACCGAGAAGAGGCAGATTTGATTTGATTTGATTTGATTTATCATTGTCACATGTATTGAAGTACAGTTGAAAGTGATGGCTTACCTGCTTTACAGCCAGACCATTCTGTACAAATGCATGAGGATAACAACAGAATGCAGGATACGATGTTCCACCTGCTGAGATGGTGCAGAGAGAGATCAACACTAACACTAAAGAGGTCAATTCAAAAGTATGGTAATGGCAGGGAAAAAGCTGTTGTTTCAATGCAAACAAAATTCATATATTTTCGATGTGTCTGCCTGATAGAAGAGCGTAGAACAAAGAATCATTAGAATAGGAAGGTCCTTGATTATTTTTCTGCTTTTCCAAAGCATCAGGAAGTATAGATGAAGTCAATGAATAGGAAAATGGTTTGCAAGATGGATTGAGCTGTGTTAACATGTCTATAATTTCTTTTGGACTTGGGAAGAGCAGTTGCTGTATCATGCTAGGATACAGACAAATAGAGTGAGTGAGTGAGTGAGTGAGTGGGAAGGGAATATAGAGCTGAAAGTAAACAAGTTCAGCAAGTATATTCTGTAATCAATTGAACTTCACTCTGTTATAACACTGATAACTTTTCTGATTTCCTTTTTCCAGGGCATTGGAAGAAGAGCATTTACAGATGGGAAATTCAAACCAAATTTCATATGAAGATCTGGCAGCATCAATCAGTTCATCAGACCCGAATGCCATCTACCTTTGGATGTGGAAGGAGATAATTTTTGCCTGTTCAGTTTGTGAAAACAATATTCCCTGAATTAATGTCACCGGAGCAGCAACAACACACACGCAAACTCAAGTGAGTCTATTCCAGTAGATTGATTGTGAGATAACGTTTTATAATTTATGCAGCCTCAAAAATAACACTTACGATGCAGAATAATTGATCAACTCTTTTGTGTGTAGACGAGATTCAATTGATTATGCAAGCGAGAGAGATGTAAGGACATATACACAATGGAGAAGCCTTGGAAATGTCGGGAATGTGGGAATGGATTCAATTATCCATCCAAACTGGAAAATCATCAACGTAGGTACACTGGAGAATGGGCATTCACCTGCTCTGTTTGTGGTAAAGGTTTCAGTTACCCAACTGAACTGAAAAATCATCGACGCAGCCACACTGGGGAGAGGGCATTCACCTGCTCTGTATGTGGGAAAGGATTCGGTCAATTCTAGATCCTCCAGACACATCAGCGGGTACACACTGATGAGAGACCATTCACTTGCATTCATTGTGGGAAGGGATTCAGAAAGTCACCTCATCTAATTGCACACCAGAGAATTCACACAGGGGAAAGGCCATTTCCATGCTCTATGAGTGGGAAGAGATTCACCCATGTATCCCACCAACTGACACACCAGGGTGTATACACTGGGGAGCGGCCTTTTATCTGCCCTGTGTGTCAGAAGAGATTTACACTGTCATCTGAGCTTTTGACACATCAGCGGGTTCACACTGGAGAAAGGCCATTCATCTGCTCGGTGTGTGAGAAGGGATTTAGTCGATCTTCTAATTTACAGAGACACCAGCAAGTTCACGTGAGATTGAAGGGGCTTGAATCTTCTATTATTGCTAGTGTTAATTATGCACAAGACTGAATCAGATGAATTCAATCCTATTTATTTTGGCTTCTGTTCATACCGGAATACTGGATCATTGGTTGCTTTCATTCTCAGAACTCCAGTATCCCTTTCAGAAGCACTGTTCAACAGAGAAACAAGTCAACAGGAGATTTCTAAATGCATTTTTGATAAATAAAAAGGGAACTAAAACTAATACAATAAATTATGTATAAGGAACTACATAATAGTGGTGTGAAATCTATATTCAAATAGAGAATTGACTCCAAGGAACAGCAAATAGGATTTAAAATAAAACCGCCAGTGCTTATTTCAAAATAGAAAGTGTCCATTCTTAATACTTTGAACAGTAACAGGAAAGGTAGATAAGGGTAACGCAGGAGATGTAACATGATTGTGTTTTTTAAAGACCTTCAATCAGTGAGAATATAGTACATTCATGACGAAACTCAGAGCATGTGGAGTCAAAGACTAGGTTTAATTGACGGGAAGCTCTCTGTACAGCAGAATATTTTGTACATGGCAAATTATTTACCCATTCACTCAACCTATTATCACAATGTAGTGACATTTGACAGTAGGGGTTGATTCTGCTCGTAGTACTTCGATTAATCACACCCAGGACTCGACTATGATAATGAGCTGTGCACAAGTTCTTGCATTCATACTGAATTTTATACATTGGCTCTCCGGCTCAAGATTCCATTTAATCATAGTGCATCATTTCTGTTCACTTGATAAGAGAATTCAGTGGCAGTACCAACATTCCCTGTGGAACAGAGTTTTCCCTGTCTTTACGAGGACCTCTTGAATTTTGTGAAGTCAATATGACCTTAGGTTTATGGAGTGTATAATGGCAAACAACACGAGACATTTTACAGTAGATGGAGTCATACAGCAAGGGAACAGGCATTTCTGCAAAATTGTCTATACTGACCAGTTTTCCGAAACTGAACTAGTCCCATTTGATTGTATTTGGCCGATATCCCTCTAAAACATTCCTAGCCATGTAGCTGTTGAAATGTCTTTTAACTTTTGTAACTGTACCCACATTCACCACTTTCACTGGCAACTTGATCCACACACACACCACCATCTGTATGCAAATTTGTCCCTTAGGTCGCTTTTAAATCTTTACACTCACATTAAACCTATGCCCTGTAGGTTTGGAGTTCCATATTGTGGTGAAAAGGCCTTGTCTTTCCACCTTAGGTATGCTGCTCAATATTATATTACTCTATACGATCACCTGTCGGCCTCCTACGCTCTTTGGGAAAACGTCCCAGCCTATTCAACCTCTGCTTATAATTCAAGACTTCCAGTCTCAGTAACATCCTTGTAAATCATTTTTTTTGCACTCTGTCCAATTTAATAACATCCTTCCGACAGTACTCCAAATGTTTCCTCACCAATGTCTTTTTCAGCTGTAACATGACATCTCAATTCCTGGACTGAAGACTTTGCCTGATGAAGGCATGGATGCCAAGTGCCATCTTCACCAGCCTTTCTACCTGTATCACCACTTCAAAGAAACTACGTCCAATCACCCCTAAGACTGATCTGACAACACTCCTCAGGGTCCTACCATTAACTGCAAGTCCTGTCCTGGTGTGTCTTCCCAAAATGTAATGTCAGAAATTTATATGCATTGAATTTCATCTGGTATTCCTCTGTCCACTGCTCTCGTTAGTCAAGATTCTGTTATACTCTGAGATGAACTTCTTCATTGTCCACTACACTGCCAATTACGGTGTCATCCCCTAGTTTACTAATCATGTCTCCTACATTCTCGTCAAAATCAATGGTATAATTGATGAACAACAATAAACCCAGCATTGATCCTTGTCGCACACTGCTGGCCACAGGTCTCAAATTGAAACAACAATCTTCACTCTGTCTCCTACCATCAAATCAAGTTTGTATCCAACTGGCTATCTCTCCCTTGATTCGATGTGATCTAACCCTATTAATCAGTCTACCATATGGAATCTTGGCAAAGATGTCAGTAAAACCCATGCAGACAAAGTATATCACTGTGCCTTCATCTAGATACTTTGTCACCTCTTCAAAAGAATCAGTCAAATGTTTGAGAAATGATTTCCGACATACAAAGCCATGGTGACTATTTCTAATTAGTCCTTGCCTTTCCAAATGCTTGTCAATGCCATCTCTAAGAATCCCCTCGAATAACTTACAACCACTGACATTATGTTAAACCAGTCTGTAATGCCATGGTTTTTCCTTGCTAACTTTCTTTTAAAAATGACGCAACATTAGCCACCCTCCGTGCTTCCAGCACATCACCTGTGGCTATTAATGATACAAGTGTCTCTGGCAAGGGCCCAGTAATTTCTTCATTAGTTTCCCACATTGTCCTGAGATACACGTGATGATGTTCAAGAAATTATCGGTCTTGATACATCTTAGGACTTCCAGCAACTCCTGTTCTACAATGTAGACTCTATTCATGACATCACTATTTGTTTCCTGGAATTCCCTAATTTATATATCTTTCTGCATGGTAAATACTGACAAGAATTATTCATTTAGGATTTGCGCTGTTTCATGTGGCACCACACATAGACGACTTCATTGATTTTTAAGGGGTCCTATTCTTTCCCTGATTATGCTTTTGCAAGGGCAGTCTCATGCAGCTGAAAGACGTGGAATTGTATTGGAAGAGAATGGTGAGATGAATTATTTCAAAATCTGAAAACAGATTAAGAAACTGAATCAATCCGATGGCTCTGCTGATTTTGACAACAGCTATTTTGGTACTGCAACAGAGATAGAAATGTGATTGGAAAGGTTTGATTGTGGCTTTTAGGGAAAGGAGATTCGAAAATGTGTTGAAGGTGAGGTGGAAGTTTGCAAGGGTAGTGAGTTTGAGACTTATTCTTTTGGGACCTTCAAAATAGTGGCAATTTTGGTGATGAAAATGAGAGCACAGTTAACAGACTGCAGCTTATGCAATGGCTTTGCGTTGTCAGCGAAGGAGCAGGAAAATCGAGATTTCCAGCATAAGCTCGACATCAAGAATTTCAGAAGACAGGCTTATGTTCGAAACGTCAATTCTCCTGCTCCTCGTACGCTGCCTGTCCGGCTGTGCTCTTTTCCAACACCACACTTCAATTCTTATTCAGGGAACGGCTGGGACATTTTTCACTGGAGTGTAGGAGATTGAGAGGCGATCTGACAGGAGTTTATAAAATAATGAGAAGTGTAGATAAAGTGAATGGTTGGCTTTTCTGAAGGATAGAGGATTTAAAGGCTTGAGGACATATTTTTAAGGTAATCGGGAAGAGAATTAAAAATGACATAAGAGGGAATTATTTTTATGCAGAAAGTGGTTTATATGTGGAATGAGCTTCCTGAGGAAGTGGTGGATGGTTGCACAATAATAATGCTTAAATGAAACGTGGATAGATATAGAAATAGGAATTGTTTGGAAGGAAATGGTCTTGGAGCAAGTAGGAGGGACTAGTTTAGTTTGGGATAACATTTGGCATGACTGTTTGGACTGAAGGGTGTTTCCATGGATTATATCTGTACTCAGTAGAATGTAGATGTGACAGCAAGTTATGGGGATATAAACATGAGATCGTGTCGAGGGATTTAATGATGTGCAATAGTTTAAGATGCAATCTCTGAAAGGGGCAAGCACGTTTCATCACAACAGAATATAGACAGGTACAGATTCAGAAAATGCTTGAGAAACATTTGAACTGTTTGAATCTAATGTGATTGAAATCCGTTCTGAAGAGTTCTTATTGGATGCAAAATATTATCTCTTTCTTTCCAAATGCTGCCAGACATGTTGGGTGTCTCCAGCATTCTGTTTCAGATTTAGACAAATCACAACAGTTTGCCAATATTAGAGGATAGAGAATGCTCATAATTTTATTGCCTCTTGGAGCAAGTGCAGGTGTTCTCAATCCCCACGCACCCTGGCCAACCATACCATTCCAGTTAGCAAGTTTGCAGATGTTTTGATGACTTTTTGCATTTCAGGGAGGTCATCACACGATTGATTAGGCCCTTTTTTGGAATATTGTGTGCGGTTCTGACTACTTCCCATCGGAGGGATGTTCTGAAACTTGAAAGGGTTCAGAAATGTTTCACAAGGATGTTGCCAGGGTTGGAGGATTTGAGTGATAGGGAGAGGCTGAATAAGCTGGGGCTGTTTTCCCCAGAGTATCTGAGGCTGAGGCATGACCTACAGAGGGTTATAAAATCATGAGGGGCTTGGATAGTGTAAATACACAGAGTCATTTCCTTGGGGTGGGGGATTCCAGAATTAGAGGGTGTTGGGGTAGGGTGAGAGGGGAAAGATTTGAAAGGGACCAATGAGGCAAAGTTTTCAAGCAGAAGGTAGTGCATATAAGGTAGTGATGATGCGAAGATAGGTGGAGTTGTGGACAGTGAGGAGGGCTGTTGTCGGCTGCAGAGGGACTTAGATATGATGCAGAGCTGGGCTGAGGAGTGGCAGATGGAGTTCAACCCTGCCAAGTGTGAGGTTGTCCATTTTGGAAGAACAAATAAGAATGCGGAATACAGGGTTAATGGTAGGGTTCTTAGTCAGGTGGAGGAAGAGAGGGATCTTGGGGTCTATGTACATAGATCTTTGAAGGTTGCCACTCAGGTGGATAGAGTTTGTAAGAAGGCCTATGGAGTATTATCGTTCATTAGCAGAGGAATTGAATTCAAGAGTCGTGAAGTGATGTTGCAGCTGTACAGGACTTTGGTTAGGCCACAGTTGGAGTACTGTGTGCAGTTCTGGTCGCCTCACTATAGGAAAGATGTGGAAGCTTTGGAGAGGGTGCAGAGAAGATTTACCAGGATGTTGCCTGGAATGGAGAGGAAGTCGTACGAGGATAGGTTGAGAGTTCTCGGCCTTTTCTCGTTGGAACGGCGAAGGATGAGGGGTGACTTGATAGAGGTTTATAAGATGATCAGAGGAATAGATAGAGTAGACAGTCAGAAACTTTTTCCCCGGGTACAACAGAGTGTTACAAGGGGACATAAATTTAAGGTGAAGGGTGGAAGGTATAGGGGAGATGTCAGGGGTGGGTTCTTTACCCAGAGAGTGGTGGGGGCATGGAATGCGCTGCCCGTGGGAGTGGTGGAGTCGGAATCATTGGCGACCTTTAAGCGGCATTTGGATAGGTACATGGATGGGTACTTAATCTAGGTTAGAAGTTCGGCACAACATCGTGGGCCGAAGGGCCTGTTCTGTGCTGTATTGTTCTATGTTCTATGTTCTATGTTCTATATAAGGAATGTTTCCAGAGGAAATTGTGGAGGCTGGTGCACTTACAACGTTTAAAAGGACTTGAGATAAATATATGAAGAGGAAATGATTGGAGAGACATGGTCTGAGTGCTGGCAAATGATTGGCGTGGATGAGTTCGACCAAAGGGTCTGTCCCCGCATTGAGTAACTCTGTGATCCCACAAATTACAGCTGGTCTGGGGAATCCAGACAAGTGCCAAACCAAGTGTTAATTAAAACAAAACGGGGAATGTTGGTTGGCGGAGTCACCGTGAGCATCTCCTGGATTCTGTGGAGTAGCCGCATTCAGAGTATTTCTGTTGGCCTCAGACAGACCCATGCCCAGAGCCTAGACTGCCCTTGGATACCAGTGGTGATCAAAGTTTGTGCGAAGATTTGTAGCTCGGGTGCTCGTTGTTGTGGTTCTGTTCGCCGAGCTGGAAGTTTTTGTTGCAAACGTTTCGTCCCCTGGCTGGGCCACATCATCAGTGCTTGGGAGCCTCCTGCGAAGCGCTTCTTTGATGTTTCCTCCGGTTTTTATAGTGGTCTGTCCCTTCCGCTTCTGGTTGTCAGTTTCAGCTGTCCGCTGTCGTGGTTGGTATATTGGGTCCAGGTCGATGTGTTTGTTGATGGAGTTTGTGGATGAATGCCATGCCTCTAGGAATTCCCTGGCTGTTCTCTGTCTGGCTTGCCCTATGATAGTAGTGTTGTCCCAGTCGAATTCATGTTGCTTGTTGCCTGCGTGTGTGGCTACGAAGGAGAGCTGGTCGTGTCGTTTCGTGGCTAGTTGATGTTCATGTATGCGGATTGTTAGCTGTCTTCCTGTTTGTCCTATATAGTGTTTAGTGCAGTCCTTGCATGGTATCTTGTACACTACATTAGTTTTGCTCATGTTGGGTATCGGGGTCTTCGTTCTGGTGAGATGTTGTCTGAGCGTGGCTGTTGATTTGTGTGCCGTTATGAGTTCTAAGGGTCGCAGTAGTCTGGCTGTCAGTTCTGATATGCTCCTGATGTATGGTAGTGTGGCTCGTCCTTTTGGTTGTGGTAAGTCCTGGAAGACAGTTTGGGGGAATTGAATTGGGTGGTGACTGGTATGTCGGGTTGGCCCCTGCGGACCTGGCTTGATACTTGGTGAGCCATTGCCAAAGTTTATAATCGGTTTTCCTGATGTAGAGGAGACCACATTGGGAGTACCTGATGCAACAAGCTAGGTTGGAAGAAAGGCAGATGAACCTCTGACTCACCTGAAAGGGCTGTTTGGGGCCCTGGGTGGATTTGAGGTGGGTGGTGTGCTCGTAGATTTTGCATTTTTTCTGGAAGCAAGGCAAGGTTCTTGGGGTTCAGTGACGGGGGTGGCATGACCCAAGAACTGTGAAAGGGAACAGAACTTGAGGAAGGCAGATGGGATGGGGAGGGGAAGATGTTCTTGGTGGTAGGGTCTTGGAGTTGTCAGAAGTGTTTGAGGATGATGTGTTGGATGCGGACTCTGGTGGAGAAGTAGGTGGAGACAAGGGGGACTCTGTTCTTTCTGTGCTGTGAGGCGGATTTTAGAGTGGTGGAATAGGGAATGGAGGTGGTGTGGCAGAGAGATGTCTGGAAGATGGAGGGAGGAAAAGCAATTAATCAAAATCGCTGCTCAACTGGAATGCTCGCAAGTGGAATGTCTACTCATTCAAACAGATGTGGTGGAGGGAGAATAATTGAGCAAATGGGATGGAGTTTTTGCAGGTTGCTGGGTGGGAGGACGTGCAGTCCAAGTAGTTATGGGAGTCTGTAGGTTTGTAGTAGATGCCCATTTGCAGACTGTTGCCAGAGATGATAATGTTGAGGTCATGGAAGGGGAGGGGTCATCTGAGGTGGACCAACTGAATTTGAAGGTGGGATGGAAGTTGAGTCGGAAGAGACGTTTCACCTGTATGGAGGGCTCTATCGTCAAGGAGCACAGACTTGAAATCCGGGGCAGAACTTTAGAGGAGACGTACGGAGCATCATTTTCCCTCAGAGAGTGATGGGAATCTGGAATTCCTTGCCTGTCAGGATGGTAGCGGCTGAAGTTTCCATAAAGTTGCACAAAAAAATCATATGTTCACTTTTTGCAAGCATAGGATCCAAATGTTGAAATTAATCGAATTGCTTCAAGGCAGGACGCAGGATGCGTTCGATCAGCTACTTGACACTTCTGGCTGAAGATTGTTGTGAATGCTTTACACTTATATTTTGGAAAGATGTGCTGAGCTCTTCTATCGTTGAAGATGGGGTGCTTGTAAAACATCCTCTTCCAGTGACTTGTTATCCAGCAATCACGACTGGATGTGACAGAGTGTAGAATTTACATCTGATCTGCAGTTTGTGGCATCGCTTATCCCCGTCTATCACTTGTTTTTATGCTGTTTCGGAGCTTCACCACGTTGACACCTCATGTTTAGAAATGCCTGCTACTGATGCTGGCGTTCCTTCCGCCATTTGTGTGGTTCAGGTCAATCATGCTTTATTTTTCCTCACTTTGGTTCTCTCATCACCTTCCACAGCATTACTCCAGCAAGTATGTAATTTGGGACCGAGCAGCTTGATTGCGCCTTTTGTTGGGCCATATTTATTGGTGAACCTCGAACTGCCCCACTCTGAGTTGATTCCCTGCCCTTGACACCGTTAGAGCTTCCTTGAATGTTGTTCACCATGATTATTCAGTGGGACAACATTAGACTGTTATTTTACCTGACTGTGAGACAGATTTACCAATTTCAGTGAAAGTCCTCGGATGTTGTTCAAACCGATGGATGGTTTGCGGGTAGATCATAGGAATAAACGGGCAGCAGTCATTTAGTTAGGACTGTAATAGAGAACCCAGCCAGTGAGCAATTGTGGGGCCGATATATAACCAATTCACTAACACGTTTAAATAAATATTAATGAGTTAATTATATCAGTACTTGGTTGGGATAATCAGAAATAATAATATTCCTTTTATACAGGATTGTTTTTTTCTGTGATGACACAAGTCGTCCAACAAGGCTTGTGCCATTCTAGATCGAATTTTGGGAAGAGATATTCGACATAAGTTTGAGGTGAAAATGGAGCATCATTTAAATGACAGTGACCACTATATGGTTTAAATTTGACATCGTAAATGAGAAAAAATGATCAGCAAAAAGAGTTTTTACATTGGGACTAGCAGAATTTGTTAAACTATGGTGGATCTGGTGAAAATGTACAGCTACTGAAAAGTATATTGGAGTAATGTGAGGAGTTAAAAATGAACTACGAGAATAAAGGCTCATATTTGTAACCTTCAGGTGAAATGCAGAAGTTGCTCGCCCAGATATCCGGGGATAATCGTGATTCATTTAAAAACAGGAAAGGAGAGGTGGACAACAGGTTCGATGGAAGCAAACCAATGGAAGACCGACAAGAATGAAGGAAGTGTGGGGGAGCATGAGACAACAATTTGGTGAGCTCAGACAGGCCATGATAAAATGCTGGCTGTCAGGATAGGGCGAATTATGAGAAAGTGAGGACTGCGATGCTCGACATTAGAGTCAAGAGTGTGGTGCTGGAAAACCACAGCAGATCAGGAAGCTTCCACGGAGCAGGATAATCCACGCTTTGGGCAACAGCCCTTTATCAGGAATCGGGCTTGTGATCCGAGGAGTTGGAGAGATAAGTGAGAGGGGTTCGGGCTAGGAGGAGTGTGGCTGAGAGTGCGATAAGTAGATGGGGATGGGGTGAAGGTGATGGACCAGTGAGGGGGTGGAGTGGGCAGGTCGGAAGGAAGATGAACAGGTAGGCAGGTTATGAGGGTAATGCCATGTTGGATGGTTGGAATTGCATTTTGGTGAGGGCGGGGAAATGAGGGAACTGATGAAGTCCACATTGATGCTGAGCAGCTGGATGGTCCTAAGGCGGAAAATGAGGCATTCTTCGTCCAACATTATTTATTTAGTGTGGTGATGGAGGAGGCCCAGGACCTGTATGTCCTTGGCAGAATGGGTGGGCGAATTGATGTGTCACTAATGGTAGGTGGGGTTTGTTGGTGCCGGTGTTCCGAAGATATTTTCTGAAGCACTCTGCAAGTAGGCGTCCTGTCTCCACAATCTGGAGGAGACTGTATTGTGAGCAATGGATATAGTAAATGACATCTGTTGAAGTGCAGGTAAAACTTTGATGGATGCGGAAGTCTCCTTTGGGACCATGAACAGATTTGAGTGGGGTGGTGTGTGAGCAGGTTTTGTGATTCCTGCGGTGGCAGGGAAAAGAGACAGGTGCGGGGCGTGAACCTGACAACACAGTCGCAGAGGGAGTGGTCGTTATGGCAAATGGATAGAGGTGTGGAGGGAAATAAACCTCCTGTGGTGGAGTCCTATTGTCGGTTTTGAAAATGAAGGAGGATGGTGCGATGGCAGTGGAAGTTGGTGGCTTCAGTCCTTGTTGTGGTTGGAGGCGTGAGGTTCGAGGATGGAGGTGTTGGAAGTGAATGAGGTGCGCTTTATTGACCAGATGGGAGAGGGAGTTGCGGTCTTTGAAGAAGGAGGCCATCTGGTGTGTTATGTGGAGGAACTGGTCCTCCTGGAGTAGATGCGGCTGAGGTGGAGGAATTGGAATTAAAGGACAGTATTTTTACAAGAGGCAGGGTGGGAATAGGTGCAATCCAGGTAGCTGTGGGAGTCAGTGCATTTGTCAAAGATATCTGTATTTAGTCAGTCACCATTGACGGAGATGCAGAGGTCGAGAAAGTTGAGGGAGGTGACTGGGATGGTTCTGGTGAACTCAAGTTCAGGTTCGAATGGGTTGGTGAAGTTGATGAACTGGTCAACGTCCTCATGTGAACATGGGGTGGCGCCAAGACAGTCAACAATGTCGCAGAGGAAAAGATCGGGAATGGGGCCGGTGTAGCTGTGGAACATGGACTGTTCAACGTTACTGAAAAAGAGACAGACATGGATGTGGCCCAGACGGGCGTCCATGGCTATACCTTTCATCTGGAGGAAGTGAGCGGATTCAATGGAGGAAGTATTGAGGTTGAGGGCCAGTTCAGCCAAATGAATGAGAGTATCAGAGGAGAGGTACTGGTGGGGACGCCATGAGAGGAAGAAATAGAGGGCTTGGAGGCCTCCATCATGGCAGAGAGATGTGTATAGTAACTGAAAGTCCATGGTGAAGATGAGGCACTGGGGGCCAGAGAAGCCAATGTCTTGGAGGAGGCAGAAGGCGCTGGTGGTGTCCTGAATGTATGTGTGCAATGCCTGGAACAGGGAGGATAACACAGTATCAAGGTATGTGGAGGTGCATTTGTGAGAATGATATCAAGTGGATTACAATTTCCAAGGAAGTTATAGTTCTTATTGGGACGAATGTTGCAACCTGTGTGGGAACCCAGAGAACTTTAGTTAAAGTGATAAATGATTACTTAACACACATTTTGCTGGAGCGAAGGAGGATGCAAATACAGAATTGGAAATTATGAATGTGATGCTCTTTAAAGGATTGTTTATTTTTTAAATAAAATGATGTATTTGAGGTTTTGCAAGATTTAAAAGTGGACAAATGAAAACTTCCGGTGACTTTCCATAATAACCAATATACCTGAACCTCTATTGGTCTGACATGCTGATGAGATCAGAGATATCTAGGGATGGTGATGTCAGTCTCCAATCCGATCTGTGGGCTACTACACAAAAGCACAATTTAAAGGAGGGTTTCGACAGCGGGGATTCAAAATCCGTGACAACACAGTGTGTAAATCCACCGGGTATTAAAATTGAGAAAGTGTGTAGAGAAACATACTGGATCCTGATAAGTTAAAACACTTTCATCGATAACTAGTTATGAAAAATAGGTTCAATGCCAACTCGACTATTGTATCCAAGTCAAGCCATCACATTCTGGATGGATGGTTAGGTTTCATGGTGATTGCGATAACAATGTTCTGAATGGAATGTTGTCAGAACAAAACCTCATTTGAGTACCTGCTACAGGTTATCAGTGGTCTATATTTTCGTTTGAGTACCAAAATGTCGGGAAATTTCATCTAATTGTTTAGAAATTCTTTTTCTCTTCACACTTGCGGCGAAGCTTCCTTTGTGTATCCATTATTTCACACTTTTGTATTCATTAAGAAATCATTTTCTGCTTTGTGCTTTGGTAATATTTTGCTCTTGGCTGAAGCTGGGGAACGTCCGACAATATTTTTCAAAATACACACACTACTTAATCAAGACCACCGCCTTTAATTGGCTTGCTTTAAAACAGAAGGGAAAATATAATACAATCAATACATTTTGCAGAACGAGTGTTCCAAGGAAGAAAGATGAGATGAAAGAAAATCATATCAGCAAAATCATTGTACTAGTAAAATTAAAAGGACGGAAAACGGATAAAACACTTGGAACCTGACACTCCACATTTCAGTGCTGAAGGAAATTGCTACAAAGATAGCTGATGCATTGCTCGTTATCTTTCAACATTCCACTGATTCTAGAATGAATCCTCAAAAACATAGAAGGTGACAAATATCAGAAAAGTATTTGGGAAGATAGCAGGAGAGACATGATGGAACACTTCAACTGTTGGCCTTGCAAGAGAAAGAGGCAAAATTTAGAATCTTTTACAAACAATGCGATAAGTAGGTAGAGAATAATAATCATCTTAGTGGTAATGATGTTTGACATGCAGTTGACATGCAGTTGCAGGAACGCTATGATTTAGACTAACACAATTCTAGACTGCATTTAATGAGGATTTGAAGACAGGTGTACAAAAAGAATGCTTGTTTGCGTCAGAGCTTATTTTGACTGTTGCTGAAGTCTTCCCAGCACATTAAATATATTGAGGTGGAGGGAGTGCTACATATGTTCACCAGATTGTCGCCAAAGTTTCGAGTTATGAGAACAATCTCAATGAAATGCCACTAAACAGAAAACACGAATAAGCTGAATAGGTTCAGGTGAGACATTTCACCATTTGACATATCTTGAACGAGAGCTGTAACATATAAAAAATGCAAATTAAGTCTAAACTGAAGAGAACTGACTTTTAGCCGGCGGCTTGTAGACCTTTGGCATTGGTTATCACAGAGAGGCACAGATACTTTGTCTACAGCTTTAATTACATATATATTTGCGCTATGTTGTGTACCAAATATCTTCAGGTTAATGGTAATGTTTTGAGAAATTATATTGAAGTGTTTCAAGTCATGATTGCGTTGGATGGCGGAATAACCTGTTGAGCTGAAAGGCTTAGTTATATTCCAATGTGTCTTAGTATGTTCTACATGGGATTACACATGTGTTGGTTTACAGAGCGTGGCATATTTTATCCATTTAAAGCAACAACCTGGACTCGTTGGACACTCAGAGAGGAAAGTCAACATGCAGTTAACTTCTGAGTTGACCTTGAGACATTTCTTATTCATTGATTTTGCCAAATCTATTTCTCTGCAAGGTAACGATATTGAACTCTTGCCTATGGATAGGCGGTGAGGTAGCAGCTTCTACATGGAAACATCATCACGTTATAATCAGTAATCAGGTGTGGCTTTCATAGCCTAGACAAAGTCCCAAGTAAGTGCAGGCGTTGGTTTGTGTCATCTGTTCTGTGTAACACGGTCTACAAAATGTAGTGATGAAACAATGTTTATTACTTTGT
Source organism: Chiloscyllium plagiosum (assembly GCF_037043375.1). Classification (NCBI taxonomy): domain Eukaryota; kingdom Metazoa; phylum Chordata; class Chondrichthyes; order Orectolobiformes; family Hemiscylliidae; genus Chiloscyllium; species Chiloscyllium plagiosum. The sequence goes on from NW_028270173.1 coordinate 44,480,203, forward strand.
CACATATCATTTTGCTGAAGAAAACTTATGATTCTATCCCAGTCCAGTCGAAGCATGTCTGTTTTTGATGTTTCAAAACTGGGAAGGGCCGCCGTGTGTGTCGCAAGCAGTGAAACCAGTAAAGTCCCCGTGTGATTGATTGCTACCTGGGAATGTCATATAATGAAAATGATCCCATTAAAACAGTGCCTGGCAGCAATATTTCGAAAATTAGTGGAAGATAGAAGTTTGCTTGGGGGAAGAAGTTATCTAATTTTAACATTCTGATCCGAATCCCGAACATAACTGTATATTTCGAAGGATTCAATCAAACAAAGTGGAACCATATTTAGGAACTGGACAACGGCTTTTGCGGAATTTAGTGACACATATGGTGGAAGTCACCTCTAGTTCAGAAGACTGTGTTTGGCACCGAATGCTACGATAGAGTTTATGTTTCAAAAATGTAAAGATAATGCTCTAGTCCATCTCTTCAGTTCAGTTGTGCTGCATTGATAAAGAGACACTAAAGGAAAACCACCAGCCTGTACAGGAAGATGTAAAATATTCAAAAGCATTTTTCTCAATACAAGACAAATATTTACCCTTGCTGACCTATAAATTCCATAATCACTCCCCTTTTTGCTCTGCAGATAACGGAAATATATTATCTGAGAATAACCACAACTTTTTTAATAGAAACTTTCTGTGGACAAGTGCATCAGTTACTGGACTGGTCAGCACTTTTTGACATCTTACGACTTCCTTTACAGATCTGTTGGGAATGGAAGACGATTGATGTGCAGAAATGTGACAAATACATTTGTGGAAAATATTAATGAATCCGGATTTACTTTAATTCTGTATTGGCTGAAAACACTCCACCTACTCACTGCATCCAAATTGCTAGAAGACTTTCATTGAAATATTCAAAAGCTGTGATATGTTGCAGACCAACAAATAAAATGTGCTTCTCTCACTGACATAAAATACTTGTCTGGATATTCAAGGTTTCACATGATGCAAATCTCTTTTTAAAATGTTCAGTTCTGACTGACAATGAATTAGTGATCAGAATCAAAAAGTGAAGCTAAAGCAAGTTGATTACAATCCTCAGTTCATATTCCCAACTTCTTTTGTGCTTGATTATATTACGGCACATGACTATCGACGGAGCTGTTTTGTCATTGCCTTTCTAATCATCTCTCCATGGATTACCAAATAGCGTGGGAATGTTCAATGTTACTCAGTCTCAATTTCTCGACAGGTAATCAATAAGGAAATCACACTGAAGCTAACAAATTAAATGCCCCAGTCTTCAAGTTAAAATACTTGCATTGCAATTTGTAGTTTGTCGGCAGTTAACTATATCATTTTGTGGAAAAAAAAACATGCTTAGTGTGCTAATGTTGTGGCAAAAGTTTCCTATTGTTTCTGAGTCTGGTGGGATGATTTCAGACTCTTGATGTGTCTTGTATAATATGCAGTTGTTTTTTTTTTCCCCCAGAGTGTGTGTGTGTGCATGTGTGTTCGTGTGTGTGTGTGTGTTTGTGTATGTGTGTGTGTGTGTGTGTGTTTGTGTGTGTGTGTGTGTGTGTGTGTAAGTGCTAACTTTGTCAGTGACATCTAGTAGGAATAATATTTCATAAAAATGCCAACAATGCTAATGTAAGGGATTAAATACATTTCATAATTTAATTACTTTTCCAATGAACATAAATGGATAGGTCATCACATTTTTCAGTTGCTCTCCAAACTTCGCCAGAGTTACAGCAGAAATGCAAATGTTTGTGCAGCAAACGGGAGAAATACAGACTTATAACCCATCTACCACATGCGACTCCATAGAGAATACAACATGAACATAGATCATAATAGTATGAAATTTCTGGAGATTGCAAAGAGTAAAGTTATGGATTTTCTTCTGTTTTCCATCTGTGGGACCTTGCTACTCTCTTTATTGTTCCGACTTCTAAGTCTTCTGCAAGCTTTGCTGGCCACAACAATGTGGCTTACAGTGAAAAGATTCAGTGACACAATCAAAATAAAGGGTACAAATGGGGTGAGAATGTGATGCAAAAACACAATTGTTGCCCAAAACTGTGATTGAAAAGTCTGCATTGTTGCCTTACGAACTCAGGGTGCATTATCAAGCCAGTATTGATTGGTGAATATGAAATTTCAGACAGTATTCTTTAAATAACTCAGCACAATCTCTGCTCAAAGTTTGTGCGAAGATTTGTAGCTCGGGTGCTCGTTGTTGTGGTTCTGTTCGCCGAGCTGGAAGTTTTTGTTGCAAACGTTTCGTCCCCTGGCTTGGCGACATCATCACTGCTTGGGAGCCTCCTGCGAAGCGCTTCTTTGATGTTTCCTCCGGTGTTTATAGTGGTCTGTCCCTGCTGCTTCCGGTTGTAGTTTCAGCTGTCTGCTGTAGTGGTTGGTATATTGGGTCCAGGTCGATGTGTTTGTTGATGGCGTTTGTGGATGAATGCCATGCCTCTAGGAATTCCCTGGCTTTTCTCTGTCTGGCTTGCCCTATGATCGTAGTGTCGTCCCAGTCGAAGTCATGTTGCTTGTTGACTACGTGTGTGGCTACTAAGGATAGCTCGTCGTGTCGTTTCGTGGCTAGTTGATGTTCATGTATGCGGATTGTTAGCTGTCTTCCTGTTTGTCCTATATCGGGTTTTGTGTAGTCTTTGCATGGTATTTTGTACACTACATTAGTTTTGCTCATGTTGGGTATCGGGTCCTTCGTTCTGGTGAGTTGTTGTCTGAGCGTGGCTGTTGGTTTGTGTGCTGTTATGAGTTCTAGGGGTCGCAGTAGTCTCACTGTCAGTTCTGAGATGCTCCTGATGTATGGTAGTGTGGCTAGTCCTTTTGGTTGTGGTATGTCCTCGTTCCGTGGTCTTTCTCGTAGGCATCTGTTGATGAAGTTGCGCGGGTATCCGTTTTTGGCGAATACCTTGTATAGGTGTTCCTCTTCTTCTTTTTGCAGTTCTGGAGTACTGCAGTGTGTTGTGGCTCTTTTGAATAGTGTCCTGATGCAGTTTCGTTTGTGTGTGTTGGGGTGGTTACTTTCATAATTTAGGACTTGGTCTGTGTGTGTGGCTTTCCTGTATACCCTTGTAGTGAATTCTCCGTTCGGTGTTCTCTGTACCATCACGTCTAGGAATGGGAGTTGGCTATCCTTTTCTTCTTTTCTCGTGAATCGGATTCCTATGAGTGTGGCGTTGATGATCCGGTGTGTTTTTTCTATTTCCGTGTTTTTAATGATTGCAAACGTGTCATCGACATATCTGACCCAGAGTTTGGGTTGAATTTGTGGTAGGACTGTTTGTTCTAACCTTTGCATCACTGCCTCTGCTATGAGTCCCGAGATTGGTGATCCCATGGGTGTTCCGTTGATTTGTTAGGATAAATCACTGCTCCTAGATTAATAGCCACTGTTTTCTGCCAGCAATACTTAGTTGTCAGTTTCTGGCAACAAGTAGCTACGAATCGATCCGTGGTAAACTCAGCTGTGAACCAGACAGAACAGTCTGTGACTGCATAAAGAAGCACAGCATGGATATTGCACAAAGTGGTCGAATGCACAGAAACAAACTGTTCCTCGGAAACAATGGGAATCTGTCTCAATATCAGATCGATGATTACAATGAGTACATCGGCTGCTGACATGGCGACCAGATTCTGGATCAGTGGTGCTGGAAGAGCACAGCAATTCAGGCAGCATTCGAGGACAGGCAAAATTTTCCTCCTCTCTCTACAAGAATCTCAGGGAGTCTGATTTTGCCTGTCCTCGGATGCTGCCTGAATTGCTGTGCTCTTTCAGCACCACTAATCCAGAATCTTGTTTCCAGCATCTGCAGTCATTGTTTTTACCATGGCGACCAGATTAACAAGTAGTGCACACTTGTGATGAATCAGCACGAAAAACGTCAGTATGTTCACTGCAAGGAAGATAATTAATAGGAAATTACACATAAGTCTGCGAGAAAAAAACATCAATATAACTTTCATTGAGTTTTGCAAATGTATTACTGCATTTAGAAATTAACTAAACTTATTGTTTGATCAGGATTCTGCACTGGAAGCAAACACTTGAATGTGTTATTTAAGAATAAATAATGCATGGCAGAAAATAAATTCTAAATTAAATTGTTTACTTAACAGCTTGATGCTTCAATAATTCAAAGTCTAAAATACGTGAAAATACTAAGGACCACAACAGTATAGTCGCCGTTGTCAGAAAAAGAATAAAAAAAGAACCAAGCTATGGGAGCTTCAGATCAATTTCTTTTCATGTGTAATCGTCCAAAAATTGCAGATTGTGTACGGCAAGTTACCATAACAGCTTAATCATGCTCGTGACCGAGTGACTTATTCTGTGGATAGCTTGCCTGTTTTGAACCATAGGACCATCCTGAAATTTCGAAGAAAAATAAAACAGCCAACGATATTTTCCCTCAAGGACAAACGGTGATAATGAGAACAGAAATGTAAAAGCGTTCTCTTCTGCAGTTTTGAAAATCGCGACATCAGTTTAAGAAATCTGTCAGTCATTGTTTAGTTGGTCAGTTCAAGGTGTGAGGTTTTTCTGGCTTGGAGTCAGGCATAGTGTTCCTGCGGGAACATGGTCCATTCCTGCAGCCTAAACACAATCCTAAACAGGAAGCTACGCGGATTTAAGTACATTTGCCCATTTTCTAACACACTTCACTTCATTACAATGTTGGAGATAGGTTAGATACGAAAAAGCGAAGAAACTGTTTGGATTAGATGAAACATATTAACAATGACTCACGTGATCATTGATGAAGTTTTCTGAAGCATATGCCATTTTTCGAAATGAACTTGAAGTGTAAATGGCAGAACAACTATTATTTTTTTCACATTAATACTGTCCAAGTGTCTTTGGATCATCTTCTCCACGGGCAATTTAGAGTCAACCATGTTGCTGTCGTCTAGTTTATAAAGGCGAGATCAGGTAAACCGAATGTCAGAACATCAGAAGTATTCCTGACCGACATTACAAAATAGATGAATAGTTTACAAAACTTATTATACAGTCATCCTGCGGCATTTTCACGATTCCAGTACTTTGGAGAATATAAATTTCATTATCTTATAACCAAGACTTTTGGTCAAGAATTACGAGGTTGCTAGCCCAATGTTATTACCAGTTTGTCACCGACCTTGAAATTCGTGAGATTGATATAACCACAATTCGTATTTGGTCAGAATGGTGGCTCAGTGGTTAGCACTGCTGCCTCACAGCGGAAGGGGAATAGGTTTGATTCCATTCTTGACTGTGTGGATTTCTTGCGACTTATCTGGTTTCTGGTCACAGTCCAAGGATGCGCAGGTCCGGTGGATGGACAATCCGAAATTGCCCATAAGCAACACTGTAAATAATGCTTCTAATATTTAAATTCCCCGACACATCTCATGAATAATTGTATGCCACGAAACATCACAATGCGTGAAGATACTGCACAGAAATCCCAATGAGTCAGGATATCAGTAACTCAAGACAAGCAATAAATGTGAACCAGTTGCAACAATCTTTATTCGAATGTCCACTGGAGAACGCCAAAATCATTGATGACAACTTTCCTCTAATTTACTGCAACACATGACATGAAGAAATGTCCGAAGGCACTGTTAACTGGAAAGGCTATGTGCTTTTACGACATTCTTGTAATTGTAAAGAACACTTGTATTTCTGCAAAACTTGCTGTGTATTCTTGAACAGTTACAACACTGGAATTTAGCTGATGGCATATGCTTTGTGCACAAACACAGGACATAATTAATGTGGCAAACTGATGCACCATGAATATCATTTTAGTCATCATCAAAGTGATAGAAAGTGTCATCAATTGAGAAAACAAACACAACCAACTTACTGACCAGCTGTACACTTGTGTTTGTTTGCCATGAGTTCACTCAGATTTGAACAGTATTACAATTTTGTTCAAAATGGACAAACGTGTGAGATTACAGCGTTTAAGATGAGAGTGAATGACATCGACTTCAAGGTAGAATTTAATTGAATGTAGCCCCGAGGACCCCTACTCAACGTAAACCATAGTGAAGCCTCAATGTTGGATATTGGTGTTCACATTCAATCATGCCCAATTCCATGAGATCAATGCAGTAGATTAACAATGCAGACATTTTCAAATCATTCTGTCCAGTGATGATATCACACACGACCAGAGCAGGTGGGACATAAAACCAGATGCCTGCCTGAGACGTAACGGTACTATCATTGTGTACAAAATTCTTCCAGTTTCACATTGTAGGCATTTGGGACCCACCTTTTCAAGGACATTCAGGGACATGCCTCGGGATCAGGTCGGACTTGAGCCCAGGGCGCCTGTCTCAAAGGTAGGGACACTATTACTGTGCTATATTGATCTTTCCCTCTTAGCTTCAGCAACAAATGCAACTCTTCAGATATGGTAGCTTATTATCGTAGATCGTATCACCCAGGAAATATGCAATTTTGGTGTTCACATGCAATGTAATGAGCATTTCTAATAAAACAGAGGCAAACCATTACCCCATAGCATTCATTTGGGTTGCAATTTCTGAATCACCAATCCGAAAACATAAGTACTACTAATGGTAATTAACTAAATTGCACTTGGCACATAAACACTGCAGCTTCAGGAAGAGTCATGTACTATGAATCCTGCTGGAAGCAACCGAGCTCATTAATCCTCAAAGTCTGTCTGCCTTCAGCAAACACAATGTTGGGAGGTTCATGGAGTATGCCTTACTTCCTCGAGCAGTTGCTGTAACATTGAACAAGATCACCAACATCTAATATAAAGCAGAGTACGTTCTTGGCACCAAATCCACAAATATTCAGTCACTCTGACATCGAGGCTCAGCACAGTCAACATCCAAGACAAAAGATGCATTTCAGAAGTTTACCGAAGTTCTGTATATAACAACTTCCAAACAAACAATACCTCTCACTGAGAAAGACGGGTCAGCATTACATGGATACATTACCTTCTGCAAGTTGCCATCCAAGCCACTCGGCATCCGCAGTTAGGTAAATGCAATTTAGACATCAGTTACACGAGTTGAAAAATCCTGGAACTCTGTCTCTCACTACACCATACAAGTACCAAACAAAAAATGGACTGAAGTAGTTTAAGAAGGCAGCTCACCAACTCCAACATCAAGGGGAACTCATGATGCAACATCTATAATGTCTCAGCAAGAGATACTTGTCTCCCATGAACGACTAACATCAACGAATATCTATAAAATGACTTGAAACAAGGAATCATTGAAAAATGTAAAGACGGGGAATTGCAACAGCAGCAAGTCAGGAACAATAGCTTTTCTCTACTTTGAAAAGGAATATATATATTTGGAACTCGAATAGGTATATTTTGTCCATTCTCACTCACACTCTCCCTCCTTCACAGATGCCTCTTTGTTCCAGAGACGCTGCCCCGAATAAAATTGCATTGCAAAACACAAGTAAAAGATGCTCTTTATAATGAAACCAAAGTCCTCAAGGGACACTGCATTGCCTACACAGAATGACACTATTTACACTTACTGATGAAACAGCATTACTTCTTCCTGTTCATGTGACCATATTAAGAAGGGACAAGAATATATCTCTTGGCACTTTCAACTGTTCCAACATTCAATAAATCCATGGTTGATCTGATTTTAATCTTGATTCTACATCGTTATCAATAATTTGCCACACCCTTAGTAATCAAGATACCAAATCAGTCTTTAAAATATTTAGGATTTCTCACGCACTACCTACCGAGAAATTGAATTAGAAATAATGACAAATATCTGAAGGAAAGATAAAATGTTCCCTCATCTATGTTTTAAATTGGGGACACCTTGTTTTAAAATGATTTCCACAAGTTCTGGATTCTACCACAAGTGGAAACACTCTTCCAACATACAAATAGCTGAGCCCTCTCAGACTTTTATTTGTTTCAATTAATTCATCTGTGAGTCGTCTAAATCCCAGAACGTATGGATCTCGCCTGTCTACCCTTTCCTCAGAAGGCAATCTGTTCATCCCAGACTCCAGCAGACGTTGTGTGTACTGCTTCCGAAGTTTTACCATTCTACTGCAAGTACAGTGAATGATACTGCACAGACCACTCCAGCTACAGTTTCATCAATGTTCTGTATAACTGAAACACAGCCTCCGGAAGTAAGGCAATGCGTTCATAGAATAATGCACATGAAAATGCCTTTCAACCACCGACTCTGTGTCAATCGACCTACACGAATGTAACTTCCAAGAATTTGGTCGTGGTATTTGGTATTATAACAGTTCAAATGGACATTACATTGCCTTTTAAGTTTGTGAGAGCTCCTACTTTTATTGCCATCCGGAGAGTGCATTCTACAATTTCACTAATTGAGGAAAAAAGGGATCAAATTCTCCTAGCTCTTATTTTTATATCATAGCCGTGTTCGTGACTCTTCAATTGATAATAGCTGTTTGTTATCCACCCTGTGCACACCCCTCACATTCATACACACTTCAATTATGTGCCCCGTTCCGAACTCTATGTCCCTAAACTAAATTCAAGCTATCCAACGTCTCGACGTATCTGAAATGCTCCAAAGAAACTGTTGTGTGACGCCATAGTCTTAGCAGACCACAGGATCTGCACTCTCAATAGAGAGAGAAGGGAATGGTGGTGATTCAACCTGAGGGCCACGGGATTTCTTGTGAGGGAAGAGGTTGTGAAGGAAAGTCCTTCATTTAATCTCACACCTGCGATGGGAATTGAACCTTCACTGTTGGCTCTACACTACTCTGCCAACTGGCAACATCCTGGTAAATCTTCTCTGCAAGGACAAAGTGAGGGCTGCAGATGCTGGAGATCAGAGCTGAAAATGTGTTGCTGGAAAAGCGCAGCACGTCAGGCAGCATTGAAGGAACAGGAGAAGGGCTTGTGCCCGAAACGTCAAATCTCCCCTGCAACCCTTATAATGCAACAGTGCAATGACATCGTATGGTCTGAAGGTTAAAATTAAAGGCGTTCTTTAAACAACTGAGGCCATTCGACTGCTCAGAAAAAAAAATTGCTTCCAGAGTCCGAAAGACACACATTCCTTTTCTTCATATTCTGCAGTGAGCTCCAGTGGGCTTGTTTTGTTGGTACAATAGAATCTGAACAGCTTGGCTTATTGAGGAGTCTTGGATGTTGACCTGAATGCATTACTTAGTGATAAAGAAATGTTGCATCTTCTACAAAAGCAGGACTCCCAGGCGACCATCTGCACCACTAATATGGACGCACCAAGTTGCCAAAAGTACTGAAATAGTTCATGGACACATTATCAGTGTTTTACGCATGCTTGCTCTTATGCAACTATACAGAGAAAAATGTGCTTTCTCTCGCACAAGTGAGGACCATGGGATCATTTCCAACTATTGGATAACATGGGTTTTGTCTTGGTATTTAATATTTCTAATGAGGCTTTGTATCTTTGAGAGTCCAGTGCAGGAAATGATCTCTGGACTCATTAAGATTCCGCGAGCACTTGCTGCATAGCAAAGGATTTCACAGATACACAAATGGAAGGACTTGAAACAACAACAATGGAGAACCCTTAGTTGTGCTAAAGAATATCATCGATGATTAAATCGTGTTAAAATATATTTGCTGGACAATAGATATAAAAGACACATTCAAGTTGGAAACACAAGCTGCAAAATTCAAAGTAAGATCTATAAGCACAGGAAATTTAACATCCTTATCTTTGTGCAGGATAATGTTGTGTGAAAAAGCCATGTTCCATATAACTACATTTGCATTGGCAATCAGAGCGGCAACAAAATTAAATCAAGTAAATGGTGCAGAAAGACAGTGAGAGTGGAAGCAGTGAGAGGCTTTGCTACAGACGTCAGTGGCTACACTGTTTAAGAGTGTGAACTGTCTGAGGCGAAGCAGCACATTTCACGCATCCAGCTTGCTCCAGCATTCTACGAGAACAAGTTTAATCTTCATCCTTGGTGTCTTTTTTCATTATAGTCTGTTATTCCCTCAGTATGTTTTTCTGGACACCGTCAGTCCACAAGCCTCTATAATCTGCAATATTGTCCTGTTCCACCCTCAACCATTAGCTACTGTATCATAATGTAACGTGTTACTCAACATACACAATTTAACCATCTTTCATTCATTGAAATTAAATGTCCTTCAGTTTCACCATTCTCGATTGTGCCTGAACCTGTGCATTAAGAGTTGTTTCTCTTCTATTTTTGACACTCCATCACCCTCGATTGTACGTCTTCTTCTGGATCCCATCTCTCCTTCAAATTATTTACTAATTGTAGCACCAATTGTGTCAGGAACTCTTCTCCTTCACCCGCAACTCTCAGGAACAACAACAGCATCTATTTGGTCTCCTGTCGGTTTTGTTGCAGTGCACCTGGTTAGTGCATATTTCATCTTCACAACCACAGACTCAGTGATCCAGAATGCGAAAGACCTTTTATCTTACATCAGCTCTTGAGGTACTCATTCGTTTAACCTATTTGCCCATTCAAATAACCATTGCTAAGTTTCGCATTGTGCAGTCTGGAGAGTACAACAATGAGGCAACATTATTCAATCTAGTTTAAAATTTCTTAATACAGTACATCATCCTCTTTCTGTCTAAGTCTTGGTATCTTTATGAATCCAAATATCTGACTGTTTGTGCTGCCCAATCAGGATGCTCTCGAGCTGTTCGTTGACATGCTTGACCTTGTCCCCATTACAATAACACACCACATTTTTGTATAGTTTACGGCTACAAAACTAAACAACAGAATGTACTGCACACTATTGTGGCCCTTCCTCTATTAGTCTTTATCAATTTCTCGAGTACAAATACGCTCTGGCCCAACTACCCAGTGGAACTCTCACTGCCACTGATTTCGACGACAGCAAAACTTTGTTGATTGTGATACCCCATAGATCTTTCCAGATTACTGCTTATTCTGACTGGTGATGAACTATTCCTTCTCTGAATACACTTTCGTAATTCGCCGGGTGATCATTAAGAAAGAAAATAACGTGCAATTCATGGATTTGCTTCCACCCATCACTTTCGTGGAAGCGCTAACTTTGAAAACAAGAGGAAATCCTGTAGATTTGTTCATCCGGAATTCCAAGCACATTCAAGACGTCTCACACTCTACAGATCATGCAACGAACAGTCCTGAACTTCCCTATCATCGTCAATACAATCTTCCCATAAATATAAAAGAAGTATGGAAATATTTTCAGCATTTAAAAGAAAACACACACAAATCTCGCCTTCTCCATTCCAACAATAATGTCGGGAAACAAAACAAAGTGACCGAATTTGTGGCTAAATTGATTGGCATCCTTCTGTTCGAATTCAGATGAGCCTTATTGTGCTGACAATTCTTCCAATTGGCTCAGTCTGTACCTCAAAACTCATAACTTAAATTCAGAACTTTTGCTGTCTCTGCTCATTTTCAAGTTTGCATGAGGCTGCTCCCTCCGATGCTCTCACTGTCTGGATGAGGACCTCCACACTCAGATTTTTATTTAGGAAGTTTCCTGGCGCTGTTCTCCTCCATACTATGTTTATTACAGTCCTACTCCTCATCTGATGAACTCTGTCTCTGACTGCCGAGCATAGGCTCCTCATCCTGTCCACACATTCGTGATGCTGACTACATAAGACTATAAGACATAGGAGCAGAAGTAAGCCCATTCGGCCCATCGAGTCCACTCCGCCATTCAATCATGGCTAATCGGCATTTCAACTCCACTTACCCGCATTCTCCCCGTAGCCCTTAATTCCTTGTGACATCAAAAATTTATCTATTTCTGCCTTGAAGTCATTTAGCGTCCCAGCCTCCACTGCACCCTGTGGCAATAAATTACACAGGCCCACCACTCTCTGGCTGAAGAAATGTCTCCGCATTTCTGTTCTGAATTTTCCCCCTCTAATTCTAAGGCTGTGTCCACGGGTTCTAGTCTCATCGCCTAACGGAAAGAATTTCCTAGCATTCACCCTCTCCTAGCCATGTATTATCTTGTAAGTTTCTATTATATCTCCCCTTAATCTTCTAAACTCCAATGAATACAATCCCAGTATCCTCAGCCGTTCCTCATATGTTAGACCTACCATTCCAGGTATCATCCTTGTGAATCTCCGCTGGACATGCTCCAGTTCCAGTATGTCCTTCCTGAGGTGTGGGGACCAAAACTGGACACAGTACTCCAAATGGGGCCTAACCAGAGATTTATAAAGTCTCAGGAACACAACAGTGCTTTTATATTCCAACTCTCTTGAGATAATTGACAACATTGCATTCGCTTACTTAATCACAGACTCAACCTGCATGTTTACCTTTAGAGAATCCTCGACTAGCACTCCCAGATCCCTCTGCACTTTGGCTTTACGAATTTTCTTACCGTTTAGAAAGTAATCCATGCTTCTATTCTTTTTTCCAAAGTGCAAGACCACTCCTCCAAACTGTCTAGTTCCTTCTGCAGCCTCCCTACCTCCTCAGTACTACCTGCCTGTCCACCGAACTTTGTATCATCGGCAAACTTCGCTAGAATGCCCCCAGTCCCTTCATCCAGATCATTAATATATAATGTGAACAGCTGCGGCTGCAACACTGAACCCTGTGGGACACCGCTTGTCACCGGCTGCCATTCTGAAAAAGAACCTTTTATCCCAACTCTCTTCCTTCTGTCAGTCAGCCAATCCTCAATCCATACCAGCAGCTCACCTCGAACACCATGGGCCCTCATCTTACTCAGCAGCCTCCCGTGAGGCACCTTATCAAAGGCCTTTTGAAAGTCTCGATAGACCACATCCACTGGGTTTCCCCGGTCTAATCTTCTTGTCACCTCTTCAAAGAGCTCCAACCGGTTTGTTGGGCACGACCTCCCCTTACTAAATCCATGTTGACTTGATCTAATCCGACCCTGCTCTTCCAAGAATTTTGAAACCTCATCCTTAATGATGGATTCTAGAATTTTACCAACAACCGAGGTTAGGCTAATTGGCCTATAATTTTCCATCTTTTGCCTTGATTCTTTCTTGAACAAGGGGGTTACAACAGCGATCTTCCAGTCATCCGGGACTTTCCCCGATTTCAGTGACTTTTGAAAGATCTCAACAAATGCCTCCGCTATTTCCTCAGCCACCTCCCTCAGAACCCTCGGATGTAACCCATCAGAGCCAGGACATTTATCAATTTTAAGACCGTTTAGCTTTTCTAACACATTCTCTTTTGTAATGGCAACCATACTCAACTCAGCCCCCCGTCTCCCTTTAATTGTTGGGATATTACTCATGTCTTCCACTGTGAAGACTGACGCAAAGTACCTATTAAGTTCTCCTGCCATTTCCTTATCTCCCATCACTAGGCTTCCAGAATCAGTTTGAAGTGGCCCAATGTCTACTCTTTCCTGTCGTTTGTTTCTTATGTGTTGAAAGAAACTTTTACTATCATTTCTAATATTACTGGCTAGCCTACCTTCATATTTGATCCTCTCCTTCCTTATTTCTCTCTTTGTTATCCTCATTTTGTTTTTGTAGCCTTCCCAATCTTCTGATTTCCCAGTGCTCTTGGCCACTTTATATCCTCTCTCTTTTTCTTTGATAGATTTCCTGACTTCCGTTGTCAGCCATGGTTGTCTAATCCCTCGCCGGATAATCTTTCTCTTCTTGGGGATGAACCTCTGTACAGTGTCCTCAATTTTACCCACAAACCCCTGCCATTTTTGCACTACTGTCTTCCCTGCTAGACTCTGCTTCCAGTATATTTTCGTCAGTTCCTCTCTCATGCTCTCATAATTACCTTTACTTAACTGTAACACCATTACATCCGATTTTGCCTTCTCTCGTTCAAACTGCAGACTGAACTCTACCATATTATGATCGCTGCTTCCTAAGTGTTCCCTTACTTCAAGATTTTTTATAAAGTCTGGTTCATTACATAGCACTAGGCCCAGAATAGCCTGCTCCCTTGTCGGCTCCATGACAAGCTGTTCCAAAAAGCCATCCTGCAAGCATTCCATGAATTCCCTTTCTTTGGATCCACTGGCAACATTATTTACCCAGTCCACCTGCATATTGAAGTCTCCCATGATCACTGTGACTTTGCCTTTCTGACATGCCTTCTCTATTTCCCGGCACATGTTGCGCCCCTGGTCCTGACCATTGTTCGGAGGTCTGTTCATAACTCCCACCAGGGCTTTTTTGCCTTTGTGTTTCCTCAATTCCACCCACACAGACTCCACATCATCCGACGCTATGTCATTCAGCACCATAGATTTAATCTTGTTCTTAACAAACAAGGCAACCCCGCCCCCTCTGCCCACCTCCCTGTCGTTTCGATAAGTTGAAAACCCTTGGAGGTTAAACTGCCATTCCTGACCCCCCTGTAACCACGCCTCTGTGATGCCTGCCACATCATAATCATTCACAATGATCTGTGCCATTAGTTCGCATGTTTTAATATGAATTCTACGAGCATTCAGGTAAAGTGCCTTAATGTTAGCTGTTTTATCATTAGAGATATTGGAAGTCATAAGATGTCCGAACTTATCCTTCCTTTTTGCTGCATTACCAGTCTGTTTGAAGTTTAAATCTGCCTGCGCATATGCTATCCTGCCGCTTATCTTTCCATTTAACTCCATACTCCCTGTCGCTTTCACTTTCCCTTCCCCCGACTCAGAAGTTTAAAGTCCTCCTGACCACCCTATTTATCCTCTTCGCTAGAACATTGGTACCTGATCGGTTCAGGTGGAGACCGTCCCAACGGTACAGATCCCCCCGGTTCCAAAATTGATACCAATGCCCCATGAAGTGGAATCCTTCTTTCCCACACCAATCCCTTAGCCACGTGTTTACTTCCCTAATTTTCTTATCCCTGTGCCAATGGGCACGTGGCTCGGGCAGTAATCCGGAGATTATGACCCTTGAGGACCTGTACTTCAATTTCCTTCCGAGCGCTCGACAATCCCCAAAACAGGTCCTCCACCCTAGCCTTGCTTAAGTTGTTAGTCCCAACGTGGACCACAACAACTGGATCCTCCCCCTTCCGCTCCAATATCCTTTCAAGCCGGTCAGAGATGTCCCGAACCCTGGCACCGGGTAGGCAACACACCATACAGATTTGAAGGTCCACACCGATGATGTTCCTCTTTGTAATATTTCTTTCTCCTCATGTGTTTCCCAATTAATTCAGTTCTTGAAGACCCTGATATATCCTATTCATCCAGCTCTGCAGTACTAAGTTGACCAATCTCTCTCCACACCTTTTTAAAATATTCATTCAGAAAGCCCGTTCAAGTACATGATGCTGGAAAAACACAGCAGGCCAGGCAGCAACCGTGGAGCAGGAGAATAGACGTTTTGGGCTTATGGCCTGGCCTGCTGTGTTTTTCCAGCATCACATTTTTCAATTCTGGTCTCCAGCATCTAAAGTCCTCACTTTCTCCAAGTACATGATGCGCCAACTTACCTCCATCTGCATCATCCTCTGATTCAGTGCAATTTTAAGATCCAATACACTGCCTGTCTGACTGGGAGGAAGCAAAAGAGAGACAATGACTAAGCTGAGCTAGCTCATCAGACGCAATAGAAACTCTCGGAAACTCAACAGGTTGCTCAACCCATCTGCTGAGTTTCCCCAGCATTTTCTGCACTTGGCCCATAGTTAATTCTTGTCCTGTTTTCTCATATTCTCTGCCTAAATCTACCATTCCTGAAGAAGGGCTTATGCCCGAAACGTCGATTCTCCTGTTCCTTGGATGCTGCCTGTCCTGCTGCGCTTTTCCAGCAACACATTTTCAGTTCTACCTAAATCTAACAGAGTGTGACAAAGGGACAGACTTAAATTGCCATCTGTTGCGTATAATTCCTGTGACTGTGCTGAGAAGGCAAATCAGATGGTGTGAGACAGGAAATTCATGAAGAATCACACAGGAGGTCCAATGTAACTTGCAGTCCGTTTCACTGCTCTTGTCTCCTCTTCCCCCTTCTTCTGACATTGAAAAATGTTTAAATAAATCGAAATGCAGATGCTATAATCCAGAACCAAACAAAAAAAAAGCCTGAAAAGTTCAGCAGTTCTAGCAGAATCTATGGAGAGAAATCAGATTTCATGTTTCTGGACAAGTGTTCTTTCCTCAACACCCTTGAAAGATGTTTGCCAACCAAATGGTTGTGTAATATGCAGCTAATGGAGATGGATGGATCTGGCTCGATGATCAGGACTGATCCCATTGAATCGTGGAAAAGGATAATCTACATTGCCTTTGGTCTGGATATCCTCCTGCCTGACGTGCCAGTGCAGATTGAATGTGATGAATAGCTTATTTTTGTACTATAGGAAATCTACGGCCTCCCCCTCAGCTATTGTGACGTCACAACGACCGGTGCACTCTCACCACGCCAGGTCCAGAATTACAGAATCCCTTGGGAGCAGAAAGAGACCAATGTGCCCATCGAGTCTGCACAGAACCGCAGAAGAACATCCTATACAGACCTATCCGATTCCCAAACCCTACCCTTTGAACCCACACTTCCCATGGCTAATTACCCGAGCCTGCACATTCCTGGATATTATGGAGCAACTTTTTACGGCCAGTCTGCCTTTAACTACGCATATTTGGACTGTGGAAGGAAACAGGAGCATCCAGTGTGAATCCAAGCGGAAACAGAGACATGGGAAAGCGTTGGGGCCCAGTCCGTTCCTCGGTTGTCAGGCAGCATCTCTCTCTGGAGGACTCACCGACGACACGGAAAATGCTGCCAACTTTATCATTCCTTGCCCGGGAGCTTGTCTCCTGATCACGTATTGCCGCTCAGTAACAATGATGTGGAGGTGCCGGTGTTGGACTAGGATGGACAATGTCAAAAATCACTCAACACCAGAATATCATCCAACAGGACGGACTTTAACGTCGGGTAATGTGATTTTTAGTTTACAAACAAGGAAACGTTCACAGTGTCTCCACGGTTCACAGCCACGATGACGTGAAAGCGTGAAAAGTGAGTTTTGCTGGCTTGCTCCCGGGCGAGAGCGAGCTGTCAATCAAAGGAACTTCCATCACTATGCACTGCCTTTGCAAAGCTCACTTCAAATGCAAAGGCAGAGTTGTTCAGAAAAATGTGCATAAATCACTGAAAAAAAGAAAAATCTGATACATAAAAACCGAAAATTACAGGTAAAGGCAAAAACAGTAAGTACAGCGATTGAATAATAGCAAATTTGCGAATTGCTCTTTGCAAAGCTTGTATGCAATGTCTCAAACACCCAAAATATTGGAAAATGGTCAGCAAAGGCGGTGGTGGGCACGATCTCAGGAACACAGATAGATAGTTCATGTATATTACAGAAATAGACATAAGTACCTGGGGAACAAGAGGCATGAAATTTAGAGTGCGTTTATTTTTCTAACATTTACACCAGTATTTAGCTAGCCAATGACTTGGAAACGCAAGCACCTCTCAGCTCACGGAAAACAATGTATCCCTTTTCCATATGACCCATCCGGAGATGCTAAAATACATCTCTGGAGCAGATGGGACTGGAATCCACGCTTTCTGGTATCGAATAACCATGGTATCACAAAAGCCCCTAATTTCAAATGGGGCATATATGGATCAGTTGGGAAATAGGGCTTAATTATTTACATCAACCTGTTCACTTATATTATGATTCATCCTTGGGAGCAGGTGAGTTTCGAATCCAGGGCTTCAGGCCCACTGACAGTTGGGCCCTTAAAATTATTTATTCACAAACTGCCTTGGATATAGTGTGGCATATCTCTGTGACAGGCAAGACATGAACCTGGATCTACAAGTCAGTAATGGAGACAGGATCACGGTGCCACAAGAATCATTCCATGTCCTCTATGTTTACAAACTAAATCCTTTCTCCGGATCTGTCTAATTCAATCATCCAGCTCTTTGTCAAGAGCCAGAGATTTTACTGTCAATGGAGATGCTATTATCTCCATGCCAGGTATCAAACATGCATCTATTCTAATCCCATTTTCCAAAAGTTGACCCCTCCCCGGTATGCAAAGTTGTTTGAAAGGTTTTACTCATTAGTTCTTCGGGGCTTTTCATATTCCTGCCTCTAATGCCATTTTCCTTAGTGTGTTCCAGATATCCACAACTCTGAGTGAAAATATATTTCATCGAAAAATGAAATGTTCTGGTCCTTACCGTAAAGTTGCACTCCATAATTATTGACCCCCACCATGAAAGCAAAAGTTTTTTCCCATCTATCCTGTCTCGATTCTTCAGGACTTTCAATACCTCTATCTCATACATCCTCAGCCTTCCCTGTTCTACCCTGGAAGACGAAGTCTCTCAAGAGCTGAATCACTCCAACCCAGACAACATTCCCCTCAAAGCTCCTCTACACTCTTTCCAGTGCATTCACATCCTTCCTAAAGGATGGTAACCAGAATTGTACGCAGCACTCCAGATTTAGCCTTTGTAACGTTATATGCCGCTGAAGAATAATAATACTTATTAGTATTATTATAATATTCTCCTCGCT
Source organism: Chiloscyllium plagiosum (assembly GCF_037043375.1). Classification (NCBI taxonomy): domain Eukaryota; kingdom Metazoa; phylum Chordata; class Chondrichthyes; order Orectolobiformes; family Hemiscylliidae; genus Chiloscyllium; species Chiloscyllium plagiosum. Next base: position 44,498,759 of record NW_028270173.1, read on the forward strand.
GTTTCATTCAATGCTGTGACTCATAAAGGCATGTATATCACATGCCTTCTTAACTACATTAACCAATATATCTACCTGTCTTGCTGTCTTCAAGCATCTATGAACATGCATACCAAAGCCATTGAAATTCTTTGTATTTCCTACCATTCAATCGGTATTTCCTTACCTTGTTCGTCCACCCAATCACACCGTTATTTTCAGACTTCAATTCCTTTTGCCATTGTTCAGCCCAACTGAAAAACTTGCTTATAGAGTATTGTGTTTTAGGTGAAGACTTTCCTCCTGACTATTTAACATTGTATTACAAAAATTGTAGAAATAATGTGGAAAATTATAAAACAAATATAAATTAATCTTAGAGAGCTGAGGCATCTGAACAAGTTCTATGTAAAATGACGTCTGTGCAAGACAAAATGGGTTTCCGCTGAACTGAGTTGGGGCTGGTTTTCTCAAAGGACAGGTGTAGTACTGTTGAGAGAGCTTTATATTAACTCAGTGGATTTGTGGAATTCAAAAACAAACATTAAAGAGAATATCAATGTGCAGTCAAACAGCGATTAGGTGATGTCTTAATGGTAGTATCATTAAACTATTAATCTGGAGACCGAGGTCATGTTCCATAACCAGGCTTCACATCCAATTGTGGCTGATAGTGGAATTTGGAAGAAACATGAATATGTAATTAGCACTTCAACCATGACGGATGGTGATAGTGGGAGAGAAATAAAATCTCATCTGCTCTGGTCAATATGTGTCTGTCATCTGCTCTCAATTCTACTAACCACGAGAAAGGGAAAAAAGGAATTAAAACAGACCCTGGATTCAGAAACAGCAGCAACTCTGGGTCAGGCAATGGTGAAGGTTCCAAACAGAGGTAAAAACATAGTTGACTTAATTCTTACCAACTTGTCTGCTACAGTTACAATTGACAATCATGCAGTCTTTGTTGGGATGATGTCTTACATTCACACTGATAATACCTTAAATCATGCTTGCATGGTAGGATTCCCAATCTAAGTGGGAGAGACTGAGCAGCTCAAGGTCTGAAGCATAACAGATACCAGTTTTAAAACAATTCAATTCACTCAATGTGATACCAAGAAACAATTGCAGGTATAGGGTGTAGGTTTGCTCGCTGGAGGCATCCAGGAGAAAGATATAAATAGAAAGCAGGAGACAACAGTTTCGCTTCACTTGGAGGTCGCCATTGATGATATTACCGAGCCAGGCAATGAAACGTCTGGATATCAAACCTACAGGTCAGCGCGCAAACCTACACCCTAAACCTCAACTTGAGCTACAAACCTTCACAAACCTTGCGAATTGCAGGTACAGGATACTGCAATGTCTATGGCCCCTTATTCGTCATTAGTTCTGAAGTGTTTTGCCACAGTCTTTGCCACAGCCCTGTCCAAACAGTTCTAGCACAGCTACAACACTGGCATCTATTGACATGTGTGAAATTGCCATGTACACGAAACATAGGGCAAATCCAACAAGGTATCATACCGCCCCATCAGTCTATTCTGAGTCATCAGTAAATTGATGCAAGTTATCATGAGCTGTGCATTCAAGCGGCATCTGCTCAGCAATAATCCATTCACTTACACCCAGCTTTTGTTCTGCCAGGGCCACTCAGCTCCTGACCTGAATGCAGCCTTGCTTCAAACATGGACAAGAAAGCATAATTTCAAAGTAGAGCTGATAATGACAGCCTTGACATCAAGTCGACAGTCGACGAAGTGTGGTATCAAGGAGCCCGAGCAAAAGAGCAGTCAGTGGGAATCAGCAGACAACTCTGTACTATTTGGAGTTATACCTGACCACATAGAAGAGAAGAACACTTTGGAGATCAGTCGCCTCAGCTCCCGAAGAGCTCTGCAAGTATTTTTTAATAGAGTGGCCAAGGACCAATCCTGTTTCACTCCTTTGTCAATGACACTCCGTCCATCACAGTGTTAGAAGTGAGGATGTTCACTGGAGATTGCACAATGTTCAGAAACATTCACAACTCCTCGGATATTGAAGTGGTTTATGTCCACATACATCATAATAAACAGACTTTGGCGGGAAGTGGTAAGCCACATTCATGCTGCAAATGCCAGGCAATAAAATGTCCAATTAGAGAGAATCTAACTAATGCTTTTCAACATACAATTATGTTGCCATTGCTGAATTTCACATTATCAGCATCCTACAAGCTACCATTGACAGGAAGCTGAATCGGACGAGCCATATAAATACATTGGCTCGAAAGAAAAACAGGCTGGAGGCTGGTAAATTGCTGCAAATAACTCACTGTCTAACTCCCCAAAGCCTGACCACCATTAAAAAGTGACGAATGTGAAGGAACACTCCCCGCTAGTCAATAACTCACAAGAAGCTTGACCAGCCCACATGATTGGCACCACATCCACAACAATCCATTCGTTCCACCACCATAAACAAAATGCATTTCAGAAATTCACTAATGATCCTTAGTTTCTTCCATACCCACAGCCAACCCCTACAGAATGACAAGGGCAACAGCTAAATGGGAATACCACCACTTGCAAGTTCTACTCCAAGACTACCAGCACCCTGACTTAGAAATATATCATCGTTCCATCTGTATTGGTGATCTAAATTCTGGAATTTTTTCCCACATGTCACCGTATGTTCACTTACAACACATGAACTGCAACAAATCATAAAGTCAGCTAACAATCGCCTTCTGAAGGGAATATGAATAGGCAGTAATCATTGGATGCGTCATTGACACTCCCAGGTGCCATCAATGTTTTTTTCCGCTGAAAGAGTCCGAAGTAAGAGTAGAGAACAAAGTAATTATGTTTAAATTAGGATTATGTCCTATATTTGGCAAATTTCCAATAGTCCAGAATTTAATATTCTTAGATGCAGTAGCTTGAAACAACCCCGTAGCTTTACGGGCGATTTCAGGGGACATTTGAAAAATCAAGCACAGTTCTGTATGACTGAATTTACAAGATTCAGGTCAGACAATGACGGCAATTTTCTTGTCCCAAAGCAAATCAGTGAAATATCGTCAAGATAATTACGTTTTCAAAAAAGAACTCCGAACGAAGCAACATACAACTTTCAAACACAGGCGAATCGAAACAGATTTGTAGAAAGCCAGAAATAGTGAACTATTTCAAAAATAGTGTCATATTCAGTGCGTCGAAAAAAATATCAAAACACGACAAATCCAAATTTATGGCAATACATTGCGTTCAGTATAAACTGTATTGCGTCAAAGGGGAGCACATATATCCCTGGTGGTCTAGTGGTTAGAATTCGGCGCTTTCGCTGCTGCGGCCCGGGTTCGATTCCCGGTCATGGAAGTTTTTTAGAAGAGCTGTCAACACGTAGTTGTTTCTGAGTCATGTTCGTCCGGCCATGTAAATACTTTTCACATAACTATTCCGGCTTAAATATATTACTGGCTTAAATATATTACTGGCTTTGAAACCAAATGCTTGCTAAATTCACCAGAACATCTTTTGCGCATCAGGTCTGCTTGGTGATCCAGCCCTACCTCAATTTTCAGCACTTTTGTCTTCAGCTTCGGCTAAAAAATGTTTATTCGGATAAAAATTTGTCGACAGCGAAAATGTATCAGTGGATAAAGATTTCGGGGAGATTGTGGCGTGACGGGTGCGAGAAGGTGATAGTGCATTTAACAACTACAGGTATACGCACCTAATCTTTTGCATTTTCGAATCTTCTTCCATGCCCATTTCACAGTTCACAATTCACTTTATGCGTGGGGAAAGAAAGAATACCAATTTCTCCAAATTTACACTCACCAACTGTTTCTGTTCCCAAGAAGAATTACTTCTCTCCCCATAGAGGTCACCAGAGATGCCCCATATTTCCGCTTTTTGCCGTTTTCTTTCATATTTTCCTTCCTCGAATCTTGAGAATCTTGCCCTCGTTCGGGTCCCTCGTCCTGCCTCCGGAAAACACCAGAACTGCTCGCGTCACAGGTGCTGTCAGACCTGCTGAGTTTTTCCAGGTGTTCTTCGTTTTTTGTTCTTGCTGACTTTGCTTTCTCCTTTGAGATACCGAACATTTACTCTGAACATCTCCACGAAATTAATTACTCTGTATTACTGAGACAATTCCAAATAGTGCACATCAGGACATAAAGTGCAAGGCTGGTTTCAGAACCTTGCAAATATTTCGTTAATGAGCAAGCCACGTACACCAGTTTCCAAAATATCCACGAGTATCCCCTCGGCAAACTCAACTGCCGGAGTTTCTACTGACGCTATCCATTGTCGGGTTTGGCTATTAATGAGTGGTTTGTGGTTTGAGCCTACCTCGGGATGCTCGTGCATATTAATTTTAGCACTCTTACTAAAAACATCACCACGAATTATTGTGCACTCAATCCCAAGCAAATTATCCATAAACTTTGTCATCGAAAGAAAACCAGAAGATAATCATTCATCAACTGAGAGGTCAGTTCGAATGATCTTATTGTACTCTGTACTGTTTTGCATCTCTACTGTCGCAATCATGGAGCAACTTACTACAGATGCTACAATCTTTACTGAAACAAACTGGAGACCACAAGCGAGTCAGACAGTTTCCATTGAGAGAAAGGAAGCTAAACCTTCGAGTCTGGGTAACTCTTTATCAGAGCTGGTGAAGCGTGGAATGGGCAGGTTTTATACAGTAGGGGGTGTGTTAGAATGCAGAAGGAGAAAAAGGTTTGATGGTTCAGATTCATTGATCGGAATGTGAGAATGACAGAACAATGGTGTGTCGAACTGCCAGACTGGAATTGTCATTCTAAGAGCATTGTATATACTTTTTGCTTCTTGGCTTAGAGAGTCAAAGAGGGTACCCACCACCCAGGATAATTAGCAATAGACAATAGCTGCTGACCTGTGCTTACTTCCCGTAATCGAATGCAAATTTCATTGAAATTTATAAGATTACATGTAGACTCAGGAGGAATATCTCCACCGGCTGCAAATGTAAAACAATGGAACTTCAAATTGAAGCATAGAATGAACATAAAACGTCTTCATTCGTTAACTTTGTTTTAGTTATTTTCCACACTTGGGAGGGATGGGCGGGAGTCTATTGAGAATGAGGCATTTGGAGAAAAAAGTACAGCGCAATAAAGAACAACTGTTGTGTAACAGATGAGTATAAATTACCGTCATATGAATGGGAATCATATTATTGCCAACGATTGTTGTTGATTGAGCTGTTATTCGTTTATTTGTTCGTAACAAGAAAATTGCTGGTGGTCCAAAGATGTTCCGATGTTTCATTAGAGGACAAACTTTAGCGTCAGCCTCCGTAAGAACTGGGCTATGAGATGCCAAACAAGAAATTCCGAACCGTTTCGAATTCGTTCATTCGGAAACATTGCGCAGATTCTCTGAACGGAATTGGAACTTCCTGGAGAAAAAAAAAACATTGGCTTTGCCAATCCACACAATTTATCACTAATTAGTTTCACCTTTGTAAGGATAGTGTATAACATTTGAAGTGTGAAAAATAGCGAATAAAGTCTGATTAGCTGTGTGAGGCAACACATTTCTGGTTGTCACTCCTGTACATCACTCTTTCTCTGCCAACTGGTACAATGTGATCTACCATCTAATGTCTCCAATTATTAAGCAAATGCTTAAACTTATTGCAATCAGGATTGTAACATTTCCCTGAGCTGGAGGAAGAAGCAAAAATGTAATCATGTAGTGACTTATCACTTCATCCTGACCTTCAGCAGACTCTACCATGACAGACGGAAAACAACAACTTCTCGAGATCACATCGCTTCAGACAGCATCCACGGAGAGCGAATAAGGTAACGTTTCAAGTCGAGGTGACGCTGATGAAACGTTGCTCTCTCTCCATGAATGCTGCCTGACCCGCTGAAATTACCAGCATTTGTCGTTTTCATCACAGATTCCAGCATCTGCAGTCATTTGTTTCCGCCATGAGAGCCTTTTGTGTGAGTATGAAAGCAATGAAATGTTTACTTGAATGTGTTAATGTCAGCCAAGAGTGTGGTGCTGGAAAAGAATAGCAGGTCAGGCACCATTCGAGGAACGGGAGAATTGACGTTTTGGACAAAAGCCCTTCATCAGGAATGTTGCGGGAGCCTTGACAGTGGAGAGGGAAATAATAGCGGGCTGGGGCTAGGGGGAAGGTAACTGAGAATGTGATAAGTTGATGGAGGTGTGGGTAATGTTAGTTGGTTATAGAAGATGCTGGAGCGGGTAGGTGAGAGGGAAGATGGGCAGGTAGGACAGGTCATGAGGGCAGCGTCGAGTTGGAAGGTTGGAACGGGATAATGTTGGGGGTGGGGAAATGAATAAACTGGTGAAATCCACATTGATGCAGTAGGGCTTTTTAAGATGAGATCCCCTACAGTATGAAAACAGATCCTTGAGCCCAACAAGTCCACACCGACCCTCCGAAGAGGAATCCACCCATTCATCACCCTCTAATTACCCTTAAGCAATTTGGCAAGACAAGCAGATTAAACATTTGGTGTGTATAACATTCTCTTAGACTGTCATTTTGGTACGTCCACTATACAGGTCACAAACCATTGCATTATCCCAGAGACACACATCAATAGCTGTTCTGACATCAGGAACGATATACAGATCAGAATCATAGAAAGTTTCTGATACAAGAGAGTGGCCAGTTGAGTGCATCAGCTGAAAAAAAAATACAACGACCAATTCAATTTCGGAACAACTTTTCCATGGTCAATGAATTCCCCAGCTCAGACTATAGTTGGTACAGTACTGAAAATAATAAATGCTGGAGATCACATCGGGTCAGTTTGCTTCCATGGAGAGAGAACAAGCTGAAGTTTCGAGTGGCCATGACTCGTCATTAGAATCTTGGGAAAACTGATTAACAAAAGCAGAGGTGAATGCTACGTAAAATAGTCAGGAGGAATGACCACACTCTCTCCCACTTTCACGCATTCCTTGGCTGAATGTGTGGGGGAGAAAATATAGAGAATCGCCAGGAGACGCAGAGAGTTCTTTAAGAAGTAGGTCTTCTATTTTCAAACAAAAAACCGTGACACTGATAAATCAGATTCTCGAATGCTCCTGAACCTCAGGGTTCGTGGATTTTTATTTTTTTTATCTTGTTGCGGTTAGCTCGTCAGCTTGTCCAACTATATTAATCAAAGTACCTAACTCTAGCTACACAACAAACCAGTGATGTTAGTTCCCATTACCTCTTTAGTTGTACATTCTACTTAATGTTATTCCAATGTCACGGTTCGATATTTGTGCTAACCCTTGCAACGATGGTCTTTCTTTCCAGACCCTAGTTAGTATTTTCCTAATGTCATGATTAGACATTTATTATCCGCTGTGCTACAGAGATCACCCAGACTAACCTGTCATTATAGATATTTAGCTATTCCATCTATTAAAATAGTTTCCTATCTCAAGCTGAATCTACTAACTACTAATTACATATTTTAATGCCTGTCCCAAATATTTATGGTCCCGATCCTGTCATAATAACACTTAATAGTGAAACTTGGTTTATTGCTTGTTTTATCCTTAGCCTTACTATGCTGATTAGTGTAAGAGCGTGTCTGGATATCACACACATCTGAAGACAGCGGTGGGTTTCACTGCACAGCCGGTGGGATTGAGCCACATAGTCCCAGGAACAGCAATCATTGCAGAACACACATAGCATCATAAATATGTATATAAATGGAAACTGCTCCCTTCGGTGATGTACCACGAAAGTAAAGATGTAATGAAAGAATAAAAATAAGTTAGTGCTAGTGATTTACAAGGAGGAAAAGAAAACATGGGAAAAGGGTAAGTTTTGAGCGGGGGTTCGGAACACAGACGCGTGAGGGCGCTAGGTTTAAAAGCTCCGAACAGGTTTTACCATCACGTATCTTTATTCTTCCCTTCCCTTCGTGAGTTCTATTGCCAGGTGTGGCAGTGTATAACTACGTCAAAATGAAAATGCGCCGTGACTCACATTTGAACCACGGTTGCTGCAGACACAACGCAGAAGACTAACCACTACACGATCATTTGTGCTTGCCCATCTCATTTGGATAATCGAGGTTCCTTTATGTAAGGTCACCCCTCAGCCTCCGATGTTCCAGGAAAACAGCGCCAGCCTACTCAGCCTCTTCCCATAGCGCAAACCATCCCACCCTGGCAACATCCTCGTCAATCTTTTTTGAACCCATTCATGTTTCACAACATATTTCCTATACCAAGGAGAGCAGATCTGCACGCAATATTCAATCCAGGATGGGTTTAAAAACGTAAACTTGACAATGCGTCAGGACATGAGGGAGCAAACCATTCCCTAAATTCCACCCAAATTGTGAACCGTAGAGATAGAAATGCAAAGTATCGCAGAAGGCGTTGCTAACGACTTTCTATGTAAACATTATAAGTTTCCAATCGAGGATATTGTTGACTGAGGAGTCAAGAGGAGATGGCCAGAAAGTGAGGACAGGCATATGGACCGATACTGTGTCTGAGAAATGGTGTGAGGGAGCAGATCACTACAAGGTCCTCCAGCGGTGATGTCCAAGGACCTGCCCCCACATGGAAGAAACTGCAGAACCCCTGATTATAGCCGGGATCCACTCGATCTCCACTAACTCTGGAGCTGCGATCCCTCTTGCCCGAACAGTGCAGAGTTCTGCTCCTCTCCGGGGATCTCTCAACAGCTCCGCTTCCTATCCCTCCATTGAGGATGATAAATGTCCCGATGAGGAGGGAGATCCGGACCCAGAGGGAGCAATGATCAGATATTATTTTTAATTTAAAAAGTATACTTTATTCAAAAAATATTTGGATGATCTGTACAATTGATCATGACATACATACGTAAATATTCCATTTCTTTGCATATAGAGATCAGAATTTATCATTTGTGTATACAAGTCTGCACGTTTACCAATCATATGTCCATACATTTAGCTGAGGCGTCAGTGGAGCCCACTTACTGCGTGGGCCCCCTGTTCTTTGGCAGGCAAACGTTACACGATGGCCTTTCCTCACCACACCCTGGCGGTGGCTGTCCCAAGCTTCAGCGCGTCCCTCAACATGTAGTCCTGGATCTTGGAATGTGCCAGTTCGCAACACTCAGTCGGGGTCTGCTACTTCAGCTGGAAGATCAACAGGCTTCGGAGAGACCAAAGAGCGTCTTTGACTGAGTTGATGATCCTCGAGGCACAGTTGATGTTTGTCTCGGTGTGCCTCCCGGGGAAACAGACCATAGAGCATGGATACCCGTGTCACGGATCTGCTCAGGACGAACCTCGACAAGCAGCACTGCATTCGTCTCCAGATTTCCTTTGTGTAGGCACATTCCAGAAGGAGGTGTGTGACAGACTCGTCCACTTTACAGCTGCTTCGAGGGCAGTGTGCGGTGCGGCAGAGTCCGGGCATGCATAAAGAATCTCACACGCAGAGCCCCTCTCACCACCAGAGGGAGCGGCGATCATCACTCTAAACAGATCCATTCCCGGGAGAGAAACAGATTGAAGTTCAAAGCTATTTGGAAAGATCTTTAAATAAACATCCTAGCCAATCAGAACTAGGCATAGACAGAGGTACAGGACTTCAACAATCACTGACCAATTGGAATTAAGAAAAAAATATCCAATCACTGCTGGAGGAGGAAGGAGAGGAACCAATCAGAAATGTTCAATAATCGGTGGGGGGGTGGGGGGCAGATAAGCCAATGAGAGTCGCTATACGTCCAAAGAGTGGCCAATCCAGAACAGAAACACCACAGGAGGCGACCAATCAGTCTGGGAAGTATCGGTCCGCGTCAGTTACCTGCTGAAAATAGACCAATTAGCGGGGAGTATAATGGCTACGTGTCCAGTGGACCAATTAGAACTGGGATGGGCGTTCGGTTATTGAATCGACCATTCAGAGACAGAAGGGGGGCTATCATCATCTGTTGTCAGGCGAAAGTTGGCAGTTTGTTTTGACAGTCCTGAAGTCCCTTGTTATTGGTGACAGGTCAATCAGAAGACAATATCTTCACCACATGGGGACTGGAAACTAAAGTACACTAAGTGATTTTGGAGCATTCAGTTATAAAGTAAGTGCAAAGAGGCTGGTGTTCCATCATCCCTTTATTTCCATGTGCACTTTGCACTGCTGTGGCCAGCCTGTGTGTCCATCTCTGAAGTGAGGAGATTCTAAATCCACTGATTTTATATATAGATGTTTTTCCTGGTTATATTTTCTTATATTCAAAATTCACATAACGTCACAGACACAGTACATCAGAGCACGTGGGCGGCCCGGTGGTACAGTGGTTAGCACTGCTGCCTCACAGCGTTAGAGATCCTGTTTCAATTCTCGACTAAGGCCAACTGACTGTGTGGAATTTGCACATTCTCCCCGTGTCTGTGTGGGTTTCCTCCGGGTGCTCCGTTTTCCTCCCACAGTCCAAAGATAGGCAGGTCAGGTGAATTGGCCATGCGAAATTGCCCGTAGTGTTAGGTAAAGGGGTAAATGTAGGGGAATGGGTGGGTTGTGTTTCGGCGGGTCGGTGTGGCCTTGTTGGGCAGAAGGGCCTATTTCCACACTGTAAGTAATCTAATCTAATCTAAAAAAAAAACAGATCACTGAGAGTAGAGACAGTAACATACAACATCTTGTGAAAAGACATCTGAGTGTAAACAATAAACTCAAAAGTCCACACCATGTTACATTGTCACAAACACGGCGAATGGCAAAATAACTAGAACACTGTAAAAGCACATTGCAGTTTTAAACAGTAAATTCAGAGTCTACATAAGGTTGCAGAATCTCCACCATGATCCATGGCAAAGTCACGATGCATCAGGCAGTTTGCTGAAGAGCAGAGGTGTTGACATATAAAATGTGTTTCTGTACGATGTTCTATCAAACAATAGAACATTGTTTTAGGTTTTTCCGACACAAAAGTCAAGCTATCAGTCAAGTTACACGGTGTCCGAGATGTAAAACGTGGAAACTGGACCTTTGGTCCAAGTCGTCCATGGCGACCAGATATCCCAACCTAATCTCGCCCCATTTGCCAGCACCTGGCCCATATCCCTCCAAACCCTTCCTCTTCATATACCCATTCAGATGCCTTTTAAATGTTGCTATTGTACCAACAGCCACCACTTGCTCTGACAGCTCATTCCATACACACACCAAACTCTGCATGAAAAGGTTGCTCCTCAGATCTCCTTTATATCTTTCCCCTCTCAACCTAACCCTATGCCCTCTAGTTATAGACTCCCCCACCCTAGGGAAAGCACTGTACATTTATTCTATCCATGCCCTTCATGATTTTAGAAACCTCTAAGATCACTGCTCAGCCTCCAATCCTCCAGCGAAACAGCCCCTGCCAATTCAACCTCTCCCTATAACTCAAATCCTACAACCCTGGCAACATCGTGTAAATGTTTTCTCAACCCTTTCATGTTTGACAACATCCTTCCAATAGTAAGGAGACCAGAACTGCACACAATATTCCAAAAGTGGCCTAACCAATGTCCTATACAGCTGCAACATGATCTCCCAACTGCTATACTCAATGCTCTGTCCAATAAAGGAAGGCCCTTTATTTTCAAGGAGCTATGAGCTTGCACTCCAAGATCTTTGTTCAGCAAAACTCCCTAGGACCTTACCATTAAATATATTGGCCCTGCTAAGATTTGCTTTCCACAAATGCAGCACATCACATTTATCTAAATTAAATTCCTTCTGCCATTCCTCAGCCCATTGGCCCATCTGATCAAGATTACTTTGTAGTCTGAGGTAACCTTCTTCACTATCCAATATATCTCCAATTTTGGTTCATCTGCAAAATTACTAACTGTACCTCCTATGTTCACATCCAAATCATTTATTTAAATGACGAAAAGCCGTGGACCCAGCACCGATCCTTGTGGCACTCCACTGGTCACAGGCCTCCAGTCTGAAAAACAACCCTCCACCAACACCCTCTATCTTCTATCTTTAAGCCAGTTCTGTATCCAAATGGCGAGCTCTCCCAGTATTTCATGAGATATAAACGGGCTAACCAGTCTCCATTGTGGAGCCTTCTCAAACGGCTTACTGAATCCAAATAGATCACCAAGACCCCTCCACCCTCAATCCTACTTTGGGACACAGAGGCATGGATCACATACCCGACACAGTCCAACTCAGAGGCAGAGTCGTCACACGGAGGCATGGTCCGTCCATACAGGGAAGCACAGACCACACACCAAGGCAGTCTGCACACAAGAATCAGTCTACAGCAAGGACATGGTCCACTGGAAAGGCATGATGCACTTCCGAAGGTGCGGCATACACCCGGACGCTCAATCCACATACAATACAAGGATTCGCTCCAGGATCCACACAACAAAACAGCAGCACAGAAGCTTGTTTCTGTCACCAAGTGATCCTTCAATTCACTAATTCACACAGTCCGCGAGCTGTGGACAGCCAGCTCTGAGGCAGATCCTGAAATCTGGAGATTCTCTGAATCCCCTGTTTTTTTTTTTTGCAAATGCATAATTCATTTCACAAAATGCGTGGAATTACTGTATTCAGGTCAAGCTGCATCACTAGTTGAATGGAATTTGCCTTTATTTCCTGTATAGGAAATACAGCCCACGGCCTGCACAAAAGCTTTTGATCTGCACACAAGTGCCCAGGCATATGCACAAAGGCTAAGTCTGGGGCCTACAGACTAAAATAGCAGCACAGAGGCTGAGTCCCGTTGCCAAGTCACCTTTTATTTACTTGTACACAGTACACTAGCTGTGGCCAGCTAGCTTGGCGTCAGTCCCTGAAGTGAGGAGATTCTCTGAATCCTCTGGTTTTCGTTAAAAATCTAAGATTATTTATTGTACCACATCAACCATAACACTGGACTCCTTTGGCTATAAATTGAGAGAGCATGATCATAACCTCCACAACCACCTGATGAAGGAGCAGCGCTCTGAAAGCTAGTGCTTCCAAATAAACCTGTTGGACTATAACCTGTTTTTTTTTTTGATGTTTAACTTTGTCCACACCAGTCCAACATCAGCACCTCCAAGCCCTTGCCCCCATGTAGCGAATCGGACTATTCAATGACGTCGGGCTCACCATGGAGGTACGGTCCATGCACAGGAGTTGAGGCAGGGCAGGTAAGAAGTTCAGTCCAAACAGCTGACTGTGGAACAAAGAATAAGTCCCATCGCCAAACTGACTCTTTCATTGCCACATCTTCGCCAAAATAACGTTACCGCTGATTGTGACTAACCAGCTGAAAAGCCAGTTCCTGAAGAAAAAGGAATAAAGCCAGCAGTGCCACTATGTGTTGCCAGACAGCTTAAAGTCAGTTCTTCAAGAAGGAAAAAAAAAGCTTCGTTATAAGATGAAAGCGCCTCCACCCCACCCCACCCACGCCCCAATCCCCAGCAACTGGCTGTGGTCAGCTAATTCAAGGGTCAGTTTCTCACAAAGAAATGAAACCAATAACAAAAACTCCCCAGTGTCACTGGTTGGAACCAGCCACTCAGTCAGTTTCTGAAGTGAGATTCTCTGGATCCCATGGACATATGTGTTTCGTTATTTTATTAAACTGTACAAAATGCAAACAGTGAACAATAAACAACAGTTTTCAATAAACAACAATTTACAGAAAAAAGGCGCAGCAAGTCAAACCCCAAACCACACCGTACAACCAAATTCTCAGGGAAATGCAGACGAACCCCAAACCCCAGCTTAACTCACTAAAAAGGAAACAGTAGTCACAAACATATACAAAACATAAAACAAAACAATAAAACAGTGCATATTACACAGACACTACTGGTAAACCAGCAACCAGCCCGCCTCTCTCATCTTCTGGCCAACAAAAGACAGCCCACCCCATGCCCATCCCGGCCCTCAGCCCACCCTTACTCCCCTACCGGCGCTCGGTCTGCAGCCCTGACACAGCTTCCAGCCATCTCTATGTAGCCCGTCCCGTTCCCTCCTTCGGATGAGCTCACTCAGGACAGACCTCCTACCATCAGGCTCTCAGGGTGTCTGGCGTCAGAATAGACAACCCACCTTCCAGTTCTTGGGACGGCCTACTCACCTTCAGGTTCTCGGAATGACAGCTTTCTGGTCAATATATGAGCTTCCTGCTCACAGCAAGTCCTGCCAGACCCAGGGACACACAAGGCCGTGCAGGTGATAAACCCAATCATTAAAAATACAGAGTCTATTCCAGTATGCAGTGAATGCTCACCTCAGATCACACACAGTTGTTCAGTCTCTACAGAGGTTTGATCTACCCACGGAATCTCAGGCCCACTCTCCGTGGTAGAGCTCATTTGTTAAAGTGAAGTTGACTCACAGGGGCTCAGGCCAAAGACTAAAAAGTGAAAACACGTGCAAAAAAGGAAGTGCAGATATTAAAAACCGTAGTGCAAGAGCTGAACCCTGCCGGAAAATAAACATTGTCGTTACTTAGAAATGACAACGAGTAACACACAGACTGCAAGCAGCCAGTGAAACAACAGTTCTCTGGAGAGAACTGAGATACAACAGTTGCACACTGACTGTGTGGTCACCCAGCTCAAAAATCAGTCCTCTTCAAGGAATGGCAATTACAAACTGGCTGTGTAGATCAGCCAGTTCAGGATTCCGGTCTCAAAAAAGAATAACAGTTGCGAGTTTTGAGAAGATTTGTCGTTCAGATTGAGGTTTTGGAGGTAAGTTTGCTCGCTGAGCTGGAAGGTTCATTTCCAAATGTTTCTTAACCCTACTAAGTAACATCTATATTGGACCTGAGACAAAGCAATGCTGAAACTTCCTGCTTTCAATTTATATGTTTGGGTTTCTTTGGGTTGGTAATGTCACTTCCTGTGGTGATGTTTTTCCTGTGATGAAGTCACTTCCGGTTCAGTGTTTCAGGAGGTGGTAGGTGGGGTCCAACTTGATGTATTTGTTGATAGAGTTCCGATTGGGACGTCATGCTTCTCGGAATTCTTGTGCGTCTCTTTATTTGGCTCGTCATAGGATGGATGTGTTGTCCCAGTTGAAATGGTTTCATTCCTCATCAGTATTTGAGGATAATAGTGAGAGACGATGGTGTTTTTTTTGTGGCTAGTTGGTGTTCATGTGTCCTGTTGGATAGTTTTCTGCCTGTTTGTCCAATGTAGTGTTTGCTACAGTCCTTGCACGGTATTTAGTAAATGACATTAGTTTTGCTCGTGTATTTTCTATTTGACCCTTGAATTACAAGCCAGGACAATGGAATTGTTGTATGCATGGTTGTCAACTCTGACGTCGAGTCATCATATGGAACTTGATTAATGGACTGTACAATAAGATTGATAGCATGTGAGAAATACCATCACAAAAAATGAATAAACAGCCTGAGTTCTGCAAATTATGAAAATCTTTCATATTCTGTGAGAAGAATTGGATAAGTCATTCTGGTTGTCAGATTCTGACTTCAGAAACTCTGGATAAGGTTTGAAAAGACTGGAATGGATCCCAAAATAAGATTAAACGAATGTGGGCTTCAAGGTCCAGTAATGAAACCTCCAATTCTTTCTTCATGACATAAAAAAGATAATCCTCTACAATGTCCATATATTTAAAACCATTCCAGTAATTCTGAGACAGAGAAACAAAAGAGTGAACCCCTCAAATCTATTCCACCATTCAGTGAGATCACAGCTGATCCATGGCCGAACTCCATATTCTGCCTTTGGCCCATTCCTTAACAGTTCTGTTAAACAGTAAATTATTTATGTCAGATTTAAAATTCACAACAGATCCTGCATCCACTGTTGTATGTGGGAGAGTTCCAAACATCTACCACCCTTTAACTGTGGAAGTGCTTCTGAATATCTCTTGTAAACCTCTTGAATTCACAGGCTGTAACCCTAATTCTGGAATCTCCAACCTGTGGATATAGTGTATGTTTATCAATCCTATCTTTGCCTGTCAATACCTTGAGGACTTAGATGGATTCACCTCTTAACCTTTAAAATTCTACAAAGAAAACAAGCCTTATTTCTACAATCTGATCGCACAACTCCTGAAGTACAGGTATCATTCTTGTAAACCTGCGTTATACTCAGTCCAAGACCAATAATTCGTTTCTAAAGTGTGGTCTGCTCTCAGTACTCCAAGTGATTTCTACCTTTGGGTTTACACCCCTGTAGAGAACTGCTACGTAACTTCTGCATCCGTATCTTCTTCAACTTGTATTCCATTCACGAGATATAAAGGCTAGATTTCTTGATTATTCTGTGCACCTGTTTGTGACGTTTTAGAATTTATGCACCTGAACCCCCAAATCTGTGGACGTCCACAGTGTTCAATTTCATGCCATCAAGAAATGATTTATCCTTTTTTGTTTCAAAACGGATATTCTCACGCTTACTTAAATTGTACTTCACCTGCCACTGTTTTGCCCATTTCATTGTTCTATCAATATCAATTTTAATTCTATGCCACCACCTACACTGTTTATAATGTCGTCTAATTTTGTGTCATCAGCATATTTGGATATATGACTCTACATGCCATGATCCAAGTAGTTAATAAGTAAGGTGAATAATTGGGGACCCAGCACAGATCTATGTGGGACAACAGGTCCCATCCTGACAATTTGAATACCTACCCATTATCACTACTTTGTCGCCTGTCAATCAAGCAATTTCCCAGTCCTGTCAGTAATTTGCCTCAATTCTGTCGGCTTTGAACGGAGTTAACAATCTTTTTTGTGAGCCTTTTTCAAATGCTTTCTTGAAGTCGATGTAAACAACATCCACAGACATGAGTCACTGTTCCAAAAATTGAATGAGGTTTGTCAGGCCTGAACTAGCTGCCACTATATCCATGCTGGCACTTCCTGATTAACTGAAAATGTTCAAGGTGTTCAGTTAACCGATCCTTGCTTATAGACTCCAACAATTTCTCCATCACAGATAATAGGCTGACTGGTGTAAAATTTCCTGGCTTTCCTCTTTCTCCCTTAGTAAAAAGTGGAGCGACGTGTACAATCTTTCAATCTAGAGGGTTGACTTATGTGTCTAGCGAACTCCGAAAGCTCCTCTACTTCCTTTAACATCCTTGGATGAAAACCGTCAGGTTCTGCAATTTGTTACTCTTTAATTCCATTACTTTCCTAATTTCAAATTTTTATACAATGTAACTTTTTATTCAGTCTCTGTTCCCAATCTTCTATTAATTTCCTCATGACTTCTGAAAAGCTTTTCTCCTTTACTGCTGTAAATGTTTTATTTTCTTCTACTGAGATAAAGTAATTATTCAACATGTCTGCCATTTCCTGATAGTCATTGACATTACCCCACTTTCAGTCATTAGTAAGCCAACATTCCTCGTGACTATTTTCTTTATGTCGTTACGAAACTTCTTGATTTTAAAGTTCCTGGCATGTTTCCTTTAATAATCCTTTACCATAACTCCCATAAGCTGCTTTGTGGCCCTTCAATTGTCTTTGTATGTTTGCCATTCAGAAGAATTTGTGGTTTTATTTTGCATTTTTGTTAGCCCTTTATATTAGTTTTACTGTTATCTCTTCAATTGCCCTGGATGTTTTTTTTTTCTGTTAAATGGAGCATTTTCCCCTCAGAGTTATAAACTGATTTTGAATTTTTTTAAAAACATTCTCCACTGTGTTTCAGTTGTTTGACCAATTAGCAGATTTCCCCAATTCACTGTGGATAGACTCTGTTTGATTTTGTTAAAGTTGGCTGTATCCAAATCGAAAACTCTAGTTTACGGTTTTCACTTTTAGACTTGCACATATTCGCTGAGGTCCAAGCACCAATCCCTCCCATTCCCCATGAGTCACTGGCTGCCACTTGGAACATGTTCCATCTATTCCTGCTCTTGTTTCATAACTGTAGCCAGTTCTCTGTCCATGTCAATTCACTATCCCCAATATCATATACTTTAATTTTACCTGCTCAACTCATATGGGACTTTACTGAGAGCCTTCTCATAGTCCAGGTAAACCACATCTCCTGACTCCTCCAAATAACTTCACGAGTTACATCCTTTAAAAATTCCAGATTTGTCGACCATAACTGCCCTTTCAGGACTGGTTTTCTCTCTGTCTCCCTTTTTAAATAATGGGGTTATATTAGATACCGTCCAATCCATAACAACAGTTCCAGAGTCGACAGAATCAAGAAAGATGGCAACCAGTGCATCCATTCTTTCTCGAGGAATGTCCTTCAATACTTTAGGATGTAGATTGCTGGGCTCCAGGGACCTGTGGGGCTTTAAACCCTTAAACATCCCCAACATCTTTTCCATACTAATACTGACTTCCTTCTGTTCCTCTCTGTCATATGTTTCTCAACATTTTAGGGATATTATTTGCGTCACCTTTGTGAGGACAGAATTAAATTATATTTTCAATTGGTCTGTCAACTCTTTGTACGTCCCATTATAACTTTCTCTGTTTCTGACTGTTAGGGATCTACATTTGTCTTCACTCGTTCTTTCTTTTCATATTGTGATGTTGCTATGGATTTAAGAGGTAATTTTGTACTTCTCTTTTTAAAGAGAGGTTTTAAGACTGGTACACAACTCTCCAGTTTGAACATTAATTAAGTAAACAACTTCTGAGTCCACGGTGTTTTCTGTTTAAAGTTGGAACGATAAAAGCAGCATAGTTGGGTGGGGCCAGGATTTCTACATTTGTTTTAGTTTTTAGGTTTAACTTGAAGCAGTTGCTATTGGAGCCTCAACGAGGCAGAAACGGTTGGATTTTTGAAGAATTAGAAGAATTTCTCTCTGTTAGTTAAAGCTAGAGGCTGGGATTTCTCTCTGCTGCTGAGATACCTGTGAGACGAATCTTTTTTCTGAATTTGCCATTTTGCCAAGAGATATGCTTATGGGATGTTACTATACAGGAACTGTTCATGAGCAATAGTTACAATATCTATTATTTAATTAAGTTTCCCAATAGAGTTAGGTTATTCTAAGTCTTTATTACTTTTGTTGTATTTTGTGTTTTGAATGATCTGTTTTTTACAGTGTTGAGTATTTTGACCAATTGAATTAGCATGTCACATTTGCCTTTTCAATAAGAAATAATTAGGGTCAAATCTATCTTCTGAAAGTATTTTAAGGTATCTGGTCTGGTCCCTATTAATACATCTTTAGAAACTTATACAATCGGTTTCAATGTTCTCTGCAAGCTTACACTGGTACTGTTTCTCTCCCTGGCAATTAATCCCTTGGTCCTCTTTGCTGAACGTTTAAAATGGGTACAATCCTCAGGTCTGCTGCTTCTTTTGGCCATTTTGTGTGCACCTTCCTTCAACTTAGTATAATCCCTTGTTTCATTAGTTAACCATGGCCAGGTCATCTATTCTGTTTTCATTTTGTGCCAGGCAACAATGAACAATTTTTGAAGTCCTCCATGCACTCTTGAAATGTTTGCCATTGTCTATCACTGTCGTCTCTTACAGTGATGTTCCCTAATTTATCATCGCCAAATTTGGGAGGCACGGTGGCACTGCTGCCTCACAGCGCCAGAGACTTGGGTTCAATTCCCGACTCAGGCGACTGACTGTGTGGAGTTTGCACATTCTCCCCGTGTCTGCGTGGGTTTCCTCCGGGTTGTCCGGTTTCCTCCCACAGTCCAAAAATGTGCAGGTTAGATGAATTGGTCATGCTAAATTGCCCGTAGTGTTAGGTGTAGGGGAATGTGAGGGTTGCGCTTCGGCGGGTTGGTGTGGACTTGTTGGGTCAAAGGGCCTATTTCCACGCTGTAAGTAATCTAATCTAATCTAATCTAATCGAACTTGCTCCTCATAGCATGATAGTTTCCTTAATTTAGATGCAGGACCCTCATCTCAGAATTAACTATATCACTCTCCACCTTGATAAAGCGTTTTATCATAATAAAGGTCACTCTTCTCCAAGAGACCTCACTCAGCTGGATTGCTAAACATTTTAGAATTCCAACTGAGGGAGTATTTCACAATTAGTCACATCTAGAGTACCTCAACATTTTCTCAAGCTTCATTGGGGGCGGATTATATACTGAAGAAAAACCTTAACGCAGTGAACACCGTCACTTTAATTCAGCAACAGCTAAAGTATAGAAAAGAAAAGTTATATTTGCTCCAGAGATGGAGATAGAAAACATTTGCTTTTCCATCAACAAATGTACAGTCAGTAAATGAATAGTGTGGCTCTCAACTGCTGGATTTGAGTATCATTCATGTCATGTTAGCATTGTTATATCTGACACTATTGTGCCCTGTCATACAGAATGCGATGTTCCTTCTGCTCAACACCTTCATCTTCATTCTGTGAAGATTGCTACTGCTCTCCAACTCTTCAATGCCCATCACATCCCCTCTTTGCCTGTTCCAATTGAGAAGAGAACATTATGATGTTTTTTTGTTTTATTTATTCAATGCCTGGGCAACATTTATTGCCTGTTTCTAGTGCCCTTAAGAAGGTTATGATGCACTGCCTTCTTGAACTGCTGCAGTCCATGTGCAGTAGGTTGACGCACAATGTCCTTAGTGAGAGAAAGCCAGGATTTTGTTCCAGTGACACTAAAGGAACAGCGATAAATTTTGAAGTTAGGATGGCGGGTGGTTTAGAAGGGAACTTGCAGGTGGTGTTGTTGCCCAAGTACCTGCTGCCCTTGTCCTTCTCGATGGAAGTGATTGTCTGTTTGGAAGGTGTGTCTGAGGATCTTTAGTGAATTTCTGCTGTGCATCTTGTAGATGGTACACACTGTTGCTAATAAGCAATAGTGGTGAAAGGAATGGATTTTGTGGATATAGTGACCATGAAACAGGCTGAGTTTCCCTGGATGTGTCAAGTTTCTTGAGTATTGTTGGAGCTGCACGTATCCAGGCAAGTGGGGAGTATTCCATCACACTCCTGACTTGTGCCTTTTCGATGGTGGACATGTTTACTCACTGCAGTATTCCTAACCTCTGGACCCATTGCGTTTATGTGGTGAGTTCAGTTGAGTTGCTAGTCAACGATAACTCCCAGAATATTGACAGTGGGGTATTCAATGATGATAACACCATCAAGGATCACTGATTAGATTGTCTGTTGTTAGTGATGGTCATAGCCTGGCATTTGTGTGGCTTGAATGTTATTTGCCACATATCATCCCAAGCTATTCAGATCTTGTTGCATTTGGACACCGACTGCTTTAGTGTCTGAGGAGTCGCGAATGTTGCTGAACATTTAACAATCATCAGTGAATATCTCCACTTCTGACTATATGATGGAAAGGCATTGATGAAGCAGGTGAAGATGGTTGGGCCGAGGAGGAGCTCCCACGGAACTCCTGCAGAGATGTCCTGGAGCTGACATCAGTGCCTTCCACTTACTGTTTATTCTATTTGGCACACAAGTACTCCTGTTTGGTAGCTTGACCAGGTGGACCCCTCACTTTCAGGTATGCGTGATGCTGTTCCTGGCATGCACCCCTGCATTGTCCATTGAATGACGGTTGATCCACTGGTTTGATGCTAATGGTTGACTGGAGAATATGCTCGACCATGAGGTTACAGATTGTGTTGGACTGAATTCTGCTCTGATGATGGACCACAGCACTTCACGGATGCACAGTTTTGAGTTGCTAAATGTGTTCAAAGTCAGTCCCATTTGGCACAGTGATAATGCCACACAACACAATGAAGAATATTCTCAACGTGATGACAGAACGTTGTCTTAACTAGGGCTGTGCGATGGTCACATTTAAAGATAATGTCATGGACAGATGTATCTGCAGCTGGCAGATTGGAAGGATGACGTTAAGTGTGTTTTTCCCTCTTGTTTGTTCTCTCACCGCCTGCCACAGACCCAGTCCAACAGCTATGTCCTTTAGAACCCGACCAGCTCGATCAGTGGTACTAGTGTTACTGGTACACAATCTTTTATCTGAAATTCCAAAATCCTAAAAGCTCCAAGATCCAAAGATTTTGTCTTGATGTGCTTTTCTGCATAACAAGGTTGTTTGGCGTGTGAACAGTTAACCCAACTCCACACCCACTTGCCCCACATCACTTAGATGCGACGTGGCATCGTGGCCCCGCATTGACAGGAGTTAATTGTGTCTCTGTGCGTGAAGTAGTCACAGCCGCAGCTGCTGTTTGGTAATTTCTTTAAAATTAAAAACTTTCACTGTGATAGTGTCTGTTATTCCAAGGGTTTCGGATAAAGGATTGTGTACCTATATTATTGCTGGACTACTAATCCAAAAATTCAAACATTGTTCTGGGAAGCCGGATTCGAATCCCACCAGGGCAGATTGAGGATTCCAAATTCTTTTTTTTTCAAATCTGGAATGAAGTATGTAATGATGACCATAAAATCATTGTCAATTGTTCGAAAAACCCATCTAGTTCACTGATGTCCTTCAAGAAGGATATCTGCCATCCTTATCTTGTCTGGTCGACATGTGACTCATACTTTAACAGATTATGAGGCGAAGTGAGCTTTTCCGGGTGTTTGTTTTAATCAGCACAAGGGTTTACCCGTGTCGGAACACTCAATGGTGGGTCAGCCGCAAGCTGGAGTGTATTGTAAGATCATTGTTGTTCCCTAAATCATGTCGCAATCCGAAACAGACCTTAGTCTTTTTCAGTCCAGTAACTTCAATATTTTCTGCTCTTTATTTTCATTCAGCCCATAGTGTCATTTCAATTTATCTGCATGTTTTTGTTTACAACCTTTTGTTACATCCGCAACTCCAATGGCTCAGGGTCCGCATGTAGCTGTGTCTCTGTTCTTACACTGAACATCGAGTCTCCTGGCACTCTATCCCCAGTCTTTGTAAATTTCCCCATAAACCACTATTCTCTCTGACCTGACTCCACATAGGAAACTTAACCTCCCTTGTCAAGAGTATCACCCCTTTTGGATAATAAACCTTATCTAAAAACCTCTTCCCTGTGACCTAGTGGAGTGTTGAAGAGCTGTAGTCTGGGACATTGACCTCATCATATCTTTTTTTACTATTTCACGTTGGTTTTGGAAGACATTCTCACACAGCTTGGGTTTTTTGAAAGTTCCCAGGATTCGTGTTATTGGGATTTCAGGGTGAGGATGGGCAGATGGGTTTGGTGCTCACCTCATTCTCACCGGCCTTCCTCGTCATAGATTCCTAGAGGCACACAGCATGGATTCATAGATCCTTCAGCCCAACTTTTCCATCCCGACCAGGTTTCCTAAACTGAACTAGCCCCATTTGCCAGCATTTGGCTTGTATTCTTCTAAACATTTCCTATTCATGTACCTATTCAAATGCCTTTTAAATGTTTTAATCGCACCCACTTCTGCCACTTCCTCTGGGAGCTCATTCCACCTTCGTGTGAACAAGTTGCCACTCAAGTCCCTTTTAAATTTTTCTCCTCGCATCCCAAACCTATGCCCTCTTGTTCTGGATTTCCCCACCCCACAGAAAAAACCCTGACCTCACCCTATACATGCCCCTTGACATTTTATAAACGTCTCGATAATGTCACCTGTTTATCTTCTCCATTTCAGAAAAAATGTCCAGCCTATCCAGACTCTCATAACTCCAGCCCTCTATTCTTAGTTATATCTTTGTAAATCTTTCTGCACCCTTTCCAGTTTAATAACATCTTTCCTAAAGCAGGGTGACCAGAATTGTACACAGTACTCCAAAAGTGGCCTTACCAATGTCTTTACAGCCATAACCTGATAACCCAGCTCCTGTACTCAATGCTCTGACTGATGAAGTCAAGTGTGCCAGATACCTACTTTACCATCCTGTCTACCTGTTATACCACTTCCAAGGAACTACATACCTGAACTCATACGTCTCTCTATTCAACAATATTCCCCAGGACCCTACCATTCACTGTATAAGACCTGCCCTGGTTTGTCTTACCAAAATGCATCTTACCTCACATTTATCTAAGTTAAACTCCACAGGACATTCCTTGGCCCACTGGCCCAGTTGATCAAGATCCTATTGTACTCTTAGATAACTTTCTTCACGATACACAATATCACTGGTTTCGATGTCATCGCCAACTTATCTATCTTTGTGTGTTTTAGACTCCAGCACCACCTCTTCTGTAATGTGGAACCTTTTTACGACATCAACATTTAGTTCCCTGATTCCCTAGCTTCCTTGTCTTTCTTTACAGTTAATATTGAAGGGAAATATTGGTTTAGGATCTCACCCATTTGTTGTGGTTCCACACATAGATGGCCTTGTTGATCTATAAGGAGTCCTATTCTCTCCCTAGTTACTGTTTTGCTCTTAATGTACTTAGAGTCTCTTTGGATTTTCCTTCAACTTATCTGCCAATGTTACCACATATTCTCCCTCTTTGCCTCTTGATTTCCCTCTTAGGACTACTCTTACACTCCCAATACTCCTCGAGGGATTCACTTCATCCTAGCTGTCTAAACCTGAACATGCCTCCTTCATTTTTTCTTGACCAGAGCCTCAATATTTGTGATCATCCAGTGTTTTCTACTCCTGCCAGCCTTGCCCAACAAACCAACAGGAACACGCTGTCCCTGAATTTCCGTTATCTCACTTTTGAAAGTCTCCCACTTATCAGACGTCCCTTTATCTGCAATCAACTTTTTAAAATTCCTGACTTGCCCCAATTTAGAACTTTAATTTGTTGACCAGGTCTATTCACTTCCACGACAATTTACTATGTGGAGGCACTGGTGTTGGACTCGGGTGGATAAAGTCAGAAAAAGTCACATGACATCAGGCGAGAGTCCAACAGGTTTATTTGAAATCACAAGCTTTCGAAGGGCTGCTGCTTTGTCAGGTCGGTCAGGCCACTGACAAAGGGGCAGTGCTCGAAAGTTTGTGATTTCAAATAAACCTGTTGCACCTTCACCTGGTTTTGTGTGACTTCTAACTATGACTACTTAAAAAGTAATAGAAATAGTTAAAATCATCTACTTATTGGAACCCTAATATTCTTATTGATATCTGTGATTTCCCGACAGACTTGCCCCTCAATTTTCTGCTGACCTATTGGGAACAGATTGGACAATCCCATCAAAGTGATCACCCCCTTCTTATTTCTCAATTCCACCCAAACAGCTTTATTGGATGATCCCAACAGGAATATCTTCTCTAAGTACTTGTGTTTTACGGCAAAAATGTTTTTTTTTTTCAATACAGTTATAGTCGTAAAGGTTAAGAGTTACAATAAAGAATTGAGTTTGAAACAATCTGTGGATTAAGGAAGTACTTGTTTGTTAGAGTTGTGTGAACAGATCAGAAATAAACTGACTTGAAAAACTTAAAATTATTGCACAATCACAAATTCATTGGTTGCATATATGTCAACTGTTAGTCTTCATGTGGATATCACGTGCAGTGTCAGATATTTATTGTCTTATCTAATTGTGTTGTTCCTGAAGTAGAATTTTGATGGTCAGAGATTGATTAAGATTAGCAATGACAGACAGATTAATATTACAGCAGTTAGAAAATATAGGGCACAATGTTCATTTGTGTTGCACCAGCCAAGGCAGGCCTAACTGCAGCAGCATATGTAACACTTACTGTGTATCAGGTAACCCACATAGTACAAGTCAACTGGAATGGTGCAGGTACAGCTCCTCACTGGAGGCTGTCAGGTAAAGTTCAATTGAAGATAAATTATTGACTTGGTAAGAAAGTTCTGAATGGAAGAAGACACAGCAGGGATAATAGTAACGTTCTCAAACTGGCGGAATGGAGATAGTGGAGACACACAAAATTGTGGTCTTAACTATTCCCTATATTCATGGAAGATGTAGATGATGTGGAAAATCATATATCAAAGTTTGCTGATGACTCAAAAATAGCATTGTAAACAGTGTAGATAGCAGCATAAAATCACAAAGATCTTAAAAGGTTAATTAAAGGGCAAAACTGGGTCAAATGGAACGAAATGTAGGAAACGTGGGAACATCCACTTTGACAAATGGTGAGAAATAGAAACAGTGAAGGTCCAGATAATGAAAATGACAGGTACAGGAAAGGAAAATAAAAAAGAATGCTGATGCAATGCTGGTCTTTATATCTAAAGGAAAAGAACACAAGGGGTTACAAGTCATGTTTTAGTTATTGAAAGTCGGTTTGATTATGCTTGGAATACTGGGAGCAGTCCTGGGAACATCACCACAGGCTGGAGGTATTAGCCTTGGAGGGGTGTAGTTTAAATTTACCAGAATGATCCCGGAATGCTGGGTTCCATTATAAAGAGGGATTAAACAATCTAGGGTTATATTCCCGGGAATTAAGAAGGTTAATGTTCAGTGGTGTTCAAAATTTCAAAGTAATTACTGGGAGCCGTCAACTTAAGCAGATGTAAGCTATTTCACTGGTTTGTTGAGTCTACAACGAGGTAGCATAATGTAAAAACTAGAGGTGGACCTGGTCAGAAAAAAATTAGAAAACATTTCTACACACAAAGAATGGTAGAAGTTTAAAACTCACTTTCACAAATGGGAAGTCCGATCAATTTTAAGCCTTAAATTAGACATTAGCAGATATTTTGTCATTCAAAAATATGAAGGCAAGTGGGTTAAAGATGGTTTATTGCAGTAAAGTTGCAGATTACCCATGATCTCACTGGATGGTGGAGGGACCGAATGGTCAAGTGCTGTCCCATGCAAACTGGAGTGAAGTATTCAATGCTACCCATGATAAAAGACACTGCAGACAGTATGAATTCCTCTTCACTTTCTGTAGATTTTGCATCTTCCCCCGTAATTCACCCCCGGATTTATTCCTTCATATGCTTCCTATTATTTAGTGTTTTACAGTCTACACACACATATTCCTTATTCTCAGAGTGCTTTAAAATTTAGAAAGTGCCACTACACATCTGCAGGTTAATGGGAGCAGTGCCAATGGGATGAATGTGCTCATCAGAAAGCCCTGAAATGGCTGGGTGGATTATTGCAGTGCTATGGTCTAAGTGAAAAATAATGTCCAATGATGACAGCTCTGAATGGATCCCATCTCCATCTCACCCAAGGACTGATTCTTCCTGTGAATGACAGCAATGATTATAGCAGACCAGCTCAGTGCTGCCCATGTCTGTGTACACATTTACAGCAATAAGGACCAGTGACCTTGTGTATCCTTAACGTTCCTGAATATGTGTTATAAACACAGACCCTGCACCCTGTACTTATCCCTAGATGCCAGGGGTTGCAGCCGTTTCCTCTCTTTAATCAGTAAAATGACCGCTACAACAGCACTGATAATTCCCAGGCTGATTCCCACAATACAGATCACTGTCCAAGGACCAGACTGTTCCTCTGGTACTTCAGGTTCTACATTAGAGAGAGGCAGGGAAAGAATGAGTGTCTCATAGTGAAACTTGAGATGTCAACAGTGTGGAAAGACTATTGGAGGGTCTTACCCATGCTGCGGTGCATCACCAAGTAAAGTGCCCACTGGCCATAAATATGCATCATGCTTAATTGTGTTAATCACGTACACAAAGTTCCAAAGTCTAGGAATTCCTGATGGCAATGCTATTTGTAAAGGAAAGAATTTACCCTACAGAAACAGTAACATAGACTCATCAGGAAGTACCGGGAATGGGAAACTAGTTATGAGCAGAGGTGCTCACAAAGGCTTTACTGGAATGACAGCTGTTTCGCTCAGTATCCCATTGCTGGATCTTTGAAAGAGTTACCCAGTTAGTCTCAATCACTTCTTATTCATAGTCCAGCGCTGGCCTGCAACTCCCACTGACTAGACAGTGTTATTCCAGTGAAGCAGGGAGTTGTGCATGGGACCCTGTAGAAATTCCATTGTAACAAACTCTGAAGGAATTGTTGAATGTTTGAATTTTCCACAAGGCAATGTGTGTGCATGCGTTCTCTCTGTGTGTGTGGGTGGGGGTGGAGGGGTGGGGGGGCAGGTCTGGGGGGAAGGTGGCAGAGTGTGTTGTGTGTCTGTTCTTTGCATGTGTATGTGTTCTGTATGTGTGTTCTGTGTGTGCATGTGTGTTGTGTCTGTGATCTGTGTGTACACGTGTGTGTATATGCATGTACATATGTATGTGTGTTTGTGTATATGTATCTATGTGTATGTGTGTACGGGTGTGAATGGATATGTGCATGTGTACATGTGTTTGTGTCTATGTGTGTGTCATCTGTGTGTGTGCCCATGTGCATACGTTTCTCTGTGTGTGCATATGTTTCTCTGTGTGTGCATATGTTTGTGTGCAAGTACAAGTCTTTGTATATATGTACATGTCTGTGTGCATCTACTAGTATTTGTATGCACATATGTATGTTTGTAAATACCTATGAGTATTTGAGTGTGTACGTGTGCTTGAATGTCCATTTATGTACATATGTATGTACATATGTGTTTGTACTGATGTTTACATACCTCTGCGTGCATATTAGTTTGTGTATGCGTGTGTGTGTATTTGTGTGTCTATCTTTATGTGTAGGCATGTGTTTGATTTTATGTGCATGAGAGAAACCATCTGTGACAACCACCCTTTCCACTGTACCAAATCTCTTCCTCCCAACCCAACCTACCCTAACACTGCAGCATTTACCTGGGCCCCTAGCACCTTCACCCATGTGGCACCCTTCACCACCCTAACCCAGCCAACATCCGACATACATGGAAGCCTGGGCCTCCTACCATATAGCATTTACCCACCCAGCAACTAACATTACACTTCCCTTCCGTGCTTAGATCACACATTTACATAACAGAATCTGGCAGCTGAATGCTGTGAAGAGGGGATGCAGGTTAGCAGTTCTGACGGAACCCTGATTAAAATCTCCTCTCAGAAATGTGGAGCTCCGTTCCTTCATAAAACAGGCTGGAGTGGCGACCTGAATGGGATTGGCTTTCCTTGGTAAATCCAGACCATTATTTTTTCTTCAAACAGTATTCAACCTCCTTCGCTCCCAACAATTGTTCACAACAAGAAGCAATGAATAAATTTCCAGATGCTCCCTGGTTCTTTCACTAATTATCTTCTATCTGTGCCCTCTTCTTATCCATCCTCTTACCAGTGGAAGCAGTTCCTACCGCTCCAGTCTATCAAAACTCTTCAATATTGTGTGTCTCTTTACCTTCTGTTCCAATGTAATTGAAGTTACATATGGTTTCATTTCAGTAACTCTCCTCCCAAGGCCACTAAAATTGTTCCTTTTAGAACAGGGTGGGCTGAAATTAGATTTGAATTTAATATTTTGAAATTATGAAGGATATTCATTGCGGATTATTCCCCTTGGTGAGGCATACATGACCTCTGAGGCAGCATTAATGTTAAGTAATCAGTAAAGGAGTGAACTGAGAGATTAGGGAAAATCTGAAATCCAGGAAATATAGACCTCTGTTGCTTAATCTCTCCTCATAACATAACTCTTTAACTCTGGGGCTCAGTCTGACTAATTACACTGCACCTCCTCCAAGGACTCCTTACTGTGGGAATATGTCCAGAACTTATGTTTCAGAAATACAAAGGCCTGTTTTGGTCGAACCAGTCCTTTGCATTACTGAAACATAACTTCTCGCTCCTTGTATTCTTTTCCTTGCAATCCCTGAGGATTTTGATTATTTTCTGGACTTGATCAGAACCTTTTCATGATTTCTGTACCTGAGTCCCTAAGTAGTATTAAATACTGACGAGCGGTGGTGTAGATGGGAGTCACTGGTGAATCTGGGATTCAGGTTACTATTTACATTGGAATTAGGGTAGTTTTTAATCCTCTAACCTTTCCTCGGTGGCTATAATTTTAAATGAGCCAGGACGCTCCAAACTCAGTTTTTATGTATGTTTTTGGACAGTTCGAGTTGCAGTGGAATTGCCTATCAGAAACGTCAAATTTCAGGCCAATTTCCCTGTGCTGAGGTTTCCTGATGCAGAACGCCAGTTTGCACTGCAGGTACAACTGTCGAGTCCCTGGAATATCTGAGCCATTAAATATCTCCCGAGAATCATTTGCCACTGCACCTCCAATGTCTTACCTGTCTGATAATTGGACATTTGGAGAAATAAATCAGCGACAAAGATGAAGCCATCTCCAATCATGACAACTAGATCAATGCCCGTTTTGGAGTAAAGCACTGCTGGAATCTCATATGGATGTAAATGTTCTCTACGTTGCTGTGGCTGGTGGCACTGACATACCTCACCTACTTTTTTGGTGCCACTGTTAATTACTAGCTGATAAACTTAATCACATGACTGGCATGACATCTGCTGTAGGCCAATAAAGTCCTTGGTGCAGTTGTAACAATATTCCCTGACAGAGAGTTTTGGGCATGAGTAGTTGTTTATCTTTGAAAATTATGCCCCTTAAGATACCGAGCTCATCTCTGTTAAGTCCAGAATTATATGAGAGTATTTGGAATCTCTAACAATGTTAGGCCACCTTTCAATGATAACATTGATAACGATAACTCTGTGCCTTCAGTTATAGGTTGTTAGCCGTTTTGAAATGATATTGTTGAACAAAATGCAATATAGATTGACTTTGAGAAGATCTTAAACCTGAATATTCATGCTGTCAATGTTTATATCAAGTGGAATGCTGACGTCCATGTCCGGGTTTGGTAATCTGCTCACAGAATCAAATGTATTTGTGTGGGGATGCACATGATGGTTGGTGGCATTGTATTCGAGTCCTTGCACTTATATCGAAGCTTTTCCTGTATGTGAACACCACACTATCTGGGAGGGTCAGTTGATGGATTTTTATGCTCTGAGCTGTAATATAGTGTCACTATCGAAAGCTCCTATGACATTAAAACTATTGTACAATTGTTGAAAATCCTGGACTGAGTCAATGAGAATATTCTCGGTCTTTTCTGCTACTGTGAGTAGCTTTGTGATCTATGAGCTGTTTTGAGAGCTGTAGTTCTGGTCGATTTGTGTCCATCACGTAAAATATTTGAGGTTTCCATGTTTAATTATAGTAGCTACATCACATTGTTAATGCGGCAGTGAAAGAGATGGGAAATCCATTGTGTGCAGGTAATGTAGCGGCTTTCAGTAGTAAGATAGTGTTTTGATGGTTCTGGTAAATGCCCTTCACTAGGTTCAATTGATGTCAGTCTTTGGTTGAATGTGTGTTTGCCAGTTTACTTTGTGCAAATTATGCTGGTTAACTTCCAGGTGATTAACATCATCTGTTACAATCAGAATGGTGAAGCCTTTTCATCGTCTGGTTGGATGGTATTCTACGCTGGGTCTGGTCTCACGTCTTTTGCTGTGAACGTGGTGGCTACAAGAGTAACTGTCACTAATGCTTGCAGATTTCGCAGGGATCATTCCCTCCAGGATATATCAGTCCATTCCACAACCTACATCACCACCACCGCCTTCCGATGTAACAGCAGAAGGTGCAAGACTTGCCCCATCCCCTCCTCCCTGCTCACCATTCAAGGGCCGAAACAGTCTTTCCCGGTGAAGCAGCGTTTCAAATGTTCCTTCTCCAATCTTGTGTATTGTATTCGCTGCACCCAATGCGGCCTACTCTATATTGGGGAGACCAAATGCAGACTGGATGGCCGCAATGCGGAACACCTCCGGTCTGCACACAAACAGGACACTGACCTTCGCACAGCTGGACAGTTGGAAAATATAGGGGGATGGATTCTCAGGGGAACGCAGCACGAATAGCCAACTTTCTGGTATTGAGACTGGCTCGAATGCAACGAGGGCTACGCGGCTTCTAAGAGATCAATTGTGTTCGGGTATTCTGTAGTCCGAGGTAGAGACAGACATTTCTGTGGCCAGCAGAGAAAAAGCAGAATGGTGTGTTGTTTCGCAGGTGCCAGTATCAAAGATGTCTCAGGAGGATGCGGAATGTTCTCACGGGGGAGAGGGGCCAGCAAGGTGTCATTATCCACATTGGAACCAACGATATAGGAAGGGAAAACGTTAAGATTCAGAAGGAAGATGACAGAGAATTAGGCACAAATTTAAAAAGGAAGTCCTCGAGAATAGTAATACCTGGATTACTCCCAGTGCGACGAGCAAGTGAGGGCAGGAATAGGAGGACAGAGCAAATAAATACATGGCTGAGGAGCTGGTGTATGGGCGAAGGATTTTTGGATCATTGGAATCTCTTCTGGGGTAGAAGTGACCTGTAGAAGAAGGACGGATTGCTCCTATATTGGAAGGGTCTAATATACTGGCAGGGAAATTTGCTAAAACGGCTTGGGAGGATTTAAACTGGTAAGTTGGGGGGGGCGGGGGGGGGGGGGGGGACGGTACATGGAGATAGTGAGTAAAGAGATAAATCTGAGACTGGTACAGTCGAGAACAGAACTCAAACAAACCAAGCAAATATCAGGGCAGTCAGGGACAAGGTAGGACTAATAAATTAAACTGCATTTATTTCATTGCAAGCGGCCTAACAGGGAAGGCAGATGAACTCAGGTCATGGTAAGGAACATGGGACTGGGATATGACAGCAATTACAGAAACATGGCTTAGGGATGGGCAGGACTGGCAACTTTAATGTTCCATGATACAAATGATACAGGAAGGATAGAAAGGGAGGCAAGAGAGGAGGGTGTGTGGCATTTTTGATAAGGGATAGCATTCCAGCTGTGCTGAGGGATGATATTCCCGGAAATATATCCAGGCAAGTTATTTGGGTGGAACTGAGAAATAAGAAAGGGATGATAACCTCATTGGGATTGTATTATAGACCCCCTAGTAGTCAGAGTGAATTTGAGAAACACATTTGCAAGGAGATCTCAGCCATCTGTAAGAGTAATAGGGTAGTTATAGTAGGGGATTTTAGCTTTCCAAACATCGACTGGGACTGCCATAGTGTTAAAAGTTTAGATGGAGAGGAATTTCTTAAGTGTGTACAAGACAATTTTCTGATTCAGTATGTGATGTACCTACTCGTGAAGGTGCAAAACTTGAGCTACTCTTGGGAAATAAGGCACGGCAGGTGACTTAGGTGTCAGTGGGGGAGGTCTTTGGGGCCAGCCACCATAATTCAATTCATTTTAAAATAGTGATGGAAAAGAATAGGACAGATAAAAAAGTTGAAGTTCAAAATTGGAGGAAGGCCAATTTTGACTGTATTTGGCAAGAACTTTCAAAAGCTGATTGGAGGCAGATGTTTGCAGGTAAAAGGACGGCTGGAAAATAGGAAGCCTTCAGAAATGAGATAACAAGAATCCAGTGATAGCATATTCCTGTCAGGTTGAAAGAGAAGGTTGGTAGGAATATGGAATGCTGAAAGACGAAAGAAATTGAGGGTTTAGTTAAGAAAAAGAAGGAAGCATATGTCAGGTATAGACAGGATAGATCGAGTGAATCCTTAGAAGAGTACAAATGAAGTAGGAGTATACTTAAGAGGGAAATCAGGAGGGCAAAAAGGGGACATGAGATAGCTTTGACAAATAGAATTAAGGAGAATCCAAACGGTTTTTACAAACATATTAAGGACAAAAGCGTAACTAGGGAGAGAATAGGGCCCCTCAAAGATCAGCAAGGCGGCCTTGTTGTGGAGCCACAGAAAATGGGGGAGATACTAAATGAATATTTTTCATCAGTATTTACTGTGGAAAAGGATATGGAAGATATGGACTGTAGGGAAATAAATGGTGACATCTTGCAAAATGTCCAGATTACATTGGAGCAAGTGCTGGATGTCTCGAAACGGTTAAAGGTTGATAAATACCCAGGACCTGATCAGGTGTATCCGGGAACTCTGTGGGAAGCTAGAGAAGTGTTTGCTGAGCCGCTTGCTGAGATAGTTGTATCAACCATAGTCACAGGTGAGATGCCAGAGCATGGAGGCTGGCAATCGTGGTGCCACTACTAAGAAGGGAGGTAAAGACAAGCCAGGGAACTATAGACCGGTGAGCCTGACATCAATGATGGGCAAGATGTTGGAGGAAATCTTGAGGGACAGGATGCACATGTATTTGGAAAGGCAAGGACTGGTTAGGGATAGTCAACATGGCTTTGTGCGTGAGACATCATGTCTCACACACTTGATTGAGTTTTTTGAATAAGTAACAAAGAAGGTTGATGAGGAAAGAGCAGTAGATGTGATCTATATGGACTTCAATAAGGCAGTCGACAAGGTTCCCCATGGGAGTCTCATGAGCAAAGTTAGATCTCATGGAATACAGGGAGAACTAGCCATTTGGAAACAGAACTCGCTGAAAATGTAAAAGAGAGAGGGTGGTGGTGGTGGGTTATTTTTAAGACTGGAGGCCTGTGAAAAGTGGGATGACACAAGGATCGGTGCTGGGTCCTCTACTTTTTGTCATTTACATACATGATTTGGATGGGAGCATAAGAGGTACAGTTAGTAAGTTTGCAGATGACACCAAAATTGCAGGTGTAGTGGACAGCAAGG
Organism: Chiloscyllium plagiosum; assembly: GCF_037043375.1. Taxonomy (NCBI): domain Eukaryota; kingdom Metazoa; phylum Chordata; class Chondrichthyes; order Orectolobiformes; family Hemiscylliidae; genus Chiloscyllium; species Chiloscyllium plagiosum. Next base: position 44,533,117 of record NW_028270173.1, read on the forward strand.
AGGATTACCTCAGATTACAACAGCATCTGGGCCAGATGGGCCAATTGCCTGAGAAGTGGCAGATTGAGTTTTATCAGATAAATGCGAGGTGCTGCATTTTGGGAAAGCAAACCTTAGCAGGACTTCTACACTTAATGGTCAGGTCCAAGGGAGTGTTGCTGAACAAAGAGACCTTGGAGTGCAGGTTCATAGCTCCTTTAACGTGGAGTCGGAGGGAGATATGATAGTGAAGGCGGCGTTTGTTATGCTTTCCTTTATTGGTCAGAGTATTGAGTAGGAGTTGGGAGATCATGCTGCAGCTGTACAGGACATTGGTTAGGCCACTGTTGGAATATTGCGTGCAATTCTGTTCTCCTTCCTATTGGAAAGATGTTGTGAAACTTGATAGGGTTCAGAAAAGATTTACAAATCATTTTGCCAGTTTTGGAGGATTTGAGCTATAGGGAGAGGCTGAACAGGCTGGGGCTGTTTACCCTGGAGCGTTAGAGACTGAGGGGTGACCTTATGGAGGTTTTCAAAATTATGAACGGCATGAATACGATAAATAGACAAAGTCTTTTTCCTGGGGTGGGGGAGTCGGGGAGGGCATAAGTTTAGGGTGAGAGGGGAATGATATGAAAGAGACGTGTAGGGCAACTTTTTCACGCAGAGTGTGGTACGTGTTTGGAATGAGCTGCCAGAGGATGTGGTGGAGGCTGGTACAATTGCAACATTTACGAGTAATTTGGATGGGTATATGAATAGAAGGGGCTTGGAGGGACATGGGCCGGGTCCTGTCAAGTTGGACGAGATTGGGTTAGGATATCCGGTCCAACCCGTCCATGCCAACCAAAGGGTCTGTTTCCGTGCTGTGCATCTCTATGAGTCTATGACAACCTTGAGTTGACGGTACATTTTTCCTTGAAAATGGTGTCACATGTAGATGGGAGTGCACTGGATCACTAGAGATACTGAGGCTCCGGTAAAGAAAGTAAATGAGGCATGTATCAATTTGTTTGGCACGCTTCCGTTCAGTCAGTTCATCAAGTACAGGAGCTGAGACATCACGTTACTGCTGTACAATATATTGGTAAAGTTACATTTGGAGTACACCATACCATTCTGGTTTTCCTGCTATAGGAATTATGTAATTAAATTGGAAAGGGTGCAGAAAGATTGACAAACATGTTACTGGGACTGGAGGGTTTGAGTTATCAGGAAAGTCGAGATTGGCTCGGACAACTTTGTCTGGAGCATCGGAGGCTGAGGTCTGATGTTATAGAAGTTTAAAAAATCATGAGCGGCAATGGTAAGGTAAAGACAAGGTTTGTTTCTTGGGGTAGGGGAGTCCAGTACAATTGGGATAGGTTCAGGTGAGACAAAAAATATCTACACGGAAACAGAGAGAAGTTGTTTTTCAATCAGAGTGTGATGTATATGTGGAAGAAGCTGCCAGAGGAAATGATAGAGGCAAGTACAATTACAACATTTAAAAGACATTTGGACAGATATGCAAATACGAAAGGTTTAGAAGGATATAGACCAAATGCAGACAATGTAACTAGTTCACTTTCGGAAACCTGGTTGGCATGGACAAGTTGGACCAAAGGGTCTGTTTCCATGCTGCACATCTCTATAATTCCAAGACTCTATAACAGCAGGGACTGAAGATCTGCAACCCTGTCAAACAACTTACCTGCCACACACTCAGTCAAATTCTGCTGACACTTCTGCTGTAGTGGCAATGTCAGTGGACTCATAATCCAGAAACCGAGTCTAACAGTCCAGGGACACGGCTTAAAATAAAGGAAATTACTAATAGAATTTGAATTTAGTTTAAAAATCAGAAATTAAAAGCTAATCTCAGTAATGATTGTGATGTAGATTTTTGTAAAAACCCACCTGATTCACTAACATCCGTTAAGGAAGGAAATCTGCTGTTTTTACCTGCTCTGTCCTGTGACTACATACGAATTCAGACACATGGCAAAGTCATCAACACTTAATTCCCCTCTAAAATGGCCAAGCAAGCCAATTCAAAGATAATAACAGATGGGCGACAATTGCTCGTCTCACTCACATGGTCCTATGTCCCTTGAATGAATAAAAACAAGGTGTGACTGCTTTCTTTATTAAAGTCTCCAGGTAACTTTCTCCTTCTATGATGGTTCACGTTCTCTGTAACTTGACTGCAGCTTATTAACTCGAAGTCCAACGTTTTCTAGCTGCAAACACTAATTGGACAAGCTCCCACCTCGTAACGTCTCAACACATCATCTGCTAGGAGATGCTAATTAGTTAATATCTTCCTTGTTCCTAATTATAAATGCTACTGTCACGACTAATATTTATTTTGCGAGTATTAGCTTACTACTTATAATAAAGCTTTACAATTATTAATCAGTTTTGAGTTTCTAGAAGTTAAAGGAGAAAAATACTAACTAACCAATCACCTGTTACCTTATGAGAGTACTCAGAATTTGGCTGAGAAGGAAAATAAGGAGCATAAGAACAATTGCAATCCATGGCCAAATTCTTCAGAGGCTCCAAGCTCAGTGCTTATAGAAAGAAAGAGAAGAAACAGTGGCAAATTAAATTAAAGACAAATTAAGCAATGAAGAGTGAAAAAAACAGGGACAGACAATGAACAGAGACATTGGAGAAAAAGAAGCGTTTAAATTCATAATTTAATACGGGAATTACCTTGCAAAATAGATTATATGCATTTTGAACATTTCCAAAGAATCTTCAAATTGCTATTTTACATTGAAAGTTTATCACAAATTTTGGTGTGAAATTCAGTTTTTCAGAAACAAGGCGAGGCATGAGGTAAATCTTGAGCTCTGTTTTCCCAATCACCCTAGATTTAAATTTGGTGAACATAATCACCAGTGAAAATAATCGAAACTACAGAAGTGAGAGTGTGTAAAACATACAGTACAATGACAAGTAAATCTCAAAATGTAAATGGAAAGATATTGCATTTGGTATGATTTTGGTTTGCGTGGTTTTGTTTTAAATCTATTTTTTGCATCATCAAGACTGGATAAATTTAGCTGACTGAAAGTATGTTGCTGAAGATTATACGATGATCTTTGTTTTTCTCATTCAGTGAAGACCAATCTTTGACTTAATTACATTGTTGTGAGTTTTCTGTTGGAATCTGGACTGGGTGTAAAATACAGTAAACAGCCTAAATAATTACAAATTATTTCTTATTGCTTAGGATTCTACTACTACTCTTTTGGTTAAAAAAAAAGAGACCTTTTAAGAAAACGCAGGGGAGTTTCGGTAATACACACAGTTTATTAGACACGAGGATGAATTCAGCTCTTACACAATATATTCACGACTGACCCCAGAATACAGTGGTTGGATCCTGCAGCCCGTCGTGTTCCACGTGACAGGAATACATGTCTCCAGGATTTGGGATGAAGCTCAGGTATGTGAATCTCTGATAGGAATGATCCTGTTTCATACAGAATTCTGTAATGTTGACTTCATCAGTCACTGGCTCACTGTTCCTCTTCCATCTCATGGTGATGTGTGGAGGGTAGAATCCATCAGCCAGACAGATCAATGTGTTGAGCTGTCCCCATTTGGCAGGCTTTTCAGGATACATGACAATCTGAGGGGCAGCTGTGGGGAGATACATACACAAAAACAGGTACAATTAACCAATGTGTAAAATATATAATAAGCAACTACTGTATAACTAATTCCAAATCATTAGGAGATTAGCAAATCCCATAGGAAATTAGACTTTTTTTACGTAGTGGATGGAAAGTTAACTAAAGGAAGAGTTTATGTATATTTATGTACAGCTCCTCATCTCATCCTCAATATATCCTTAAGTCCTTCACATACAGTGTTGTGTACATACCAAGATCCAGAAAACATCCAATGAAATTAAAGTCAATGTCATTTGTATCAGATGATCTTAGTTGGAACTAAACCTTGACTGAGATACTGAGAAAGTGATCTACTCTTTCTATAGGCTCATCATGGATCCTTTGATAACTACCTCTGGTGACAAATACAACCTCAGTTTAACATTACAATTAAAAGAGAACACTTTTTAAAAACTTCAAGATGTCTGTCTAATATTGTAAAGTTCTCATTTATCGGCTATCCATAGTTAAGTCCTTCTCTGATTTGCTTAACTAAAATGCAGCACCTCTCGTTTATCTGAATTAGACTCCATCTGCCACTCCTCGGCCCATTGTTCAACAAGGTCTGATCGAGTTGTTGTTTAGGAGATGTGGGAGGGGCGTGGGGTGCACACTCAAAAACAATGAAGAATTTCCTTATAGGGCCATGAGGGCCCCATACATTTGTTAATTAACAAACTTAACTGAAGTCATAGGACCAAGTTCACAAAGATATATGTGGAATCTTGACAAAGCTTTGCTCAACGGCTGCCACCAAAATTTGGAAGATATATCATTTCAGCTAGGTTCAGACAGCCACAGCCATACCAAAAGTTTGGAATATCGATGACCGAGCGATGGTAAGAAACTGTGAAAGTGTCTGAAACTTGTATGAAGAACCGTACAGATAGAAGATAGGTCTCTTGTTGTATGCAGTTTGGTTTTCTAAAACAAGGTCTAATGATTTCACACTAACCAAATGAAGTGTAGAAAGCTGAAGAAGCCTACTAGAACAAGAATCATTATGTGCAGGGTGGGGAGCATGTCATGGATGCCATGGTTAAAAAAAACTGAATCCATACCATAGACGATAGCAGGATGTTCAGAAATAGTTCTGCATTTATAGAAACCACAGCGGTACACAGAATAAGCCACATAATTAAATGCCATAAACCAGATTATGTAGCCTCAGTAAATGGCACCATGAGTTGTGGTCCTAGATCTCAGTGTACACTTGGATTCGTTGTTTAGCCTATGACACCAGAACATACTGCTTATGCGTGTGAACATAAATGGGCTCAAACTACATGGAATATACAAGGAGTAGCAGTATAAGTCATATAGATGTACCGCATGGAAACAGAACCTTCGGTTCAACTTGTCCATGCCAACATAATCTAGTCCCATTTGCCAGCACTTGGCCCATAACCCTCTTAAACTCTTCCTGTTCATATAACCATCCAGATGCCTTTTAAATGTTGCAATTGTCCCAGTTTCCAAAACTTCGTCTGGCATTCCATACACACACCACCTTCTGCGTGAAAACGTTGCCCCTTAATTACCTTTTATCTCTTTCCCCTCTCATCCCAAACCTATGCTCTCTAGTTCTGGACTACCCCAACCCAGGGAAGAAACTTTGTCTATTTATCCTATCCATGCCCCTCATGATTTTATAGATCTCTGTAAGGTCACCCCTCAGCCTCTGACGCACCAGCGACAACAGCCTCAGCCTATTCAACCTCTCTCTGGAGCTCAAATCCTCTAACCCTCGCAACAATCTTGTAAATCTTTTATGAACCCTTTCAAGTTTCACAACATCCTTCTGTTGTATGATAATTATTTTGTTCTAAGCAGGTTTAGAATGTATGGGTTGTGTTCAATATGTTTTCACATCAGCTTGGATTAATAGAGGATGCGTTCAAGCAGCAAACAATGCATCACTAAATATAAATATACCTCTTTCGCCTGTCCAATTACCAGAATTAGTGAAAGATATTAATTACTCAAACTTGTTTCAATTTGACTCCGAATAAATCCTAAAATTCAGCAAGTCCCTGAAGCAGGGGACAATTCTTCCTCCTTTAAAGACCGACACTTTCCCTTCCACGTGATTGAAGATGCCCTCCAACACATCTTGCATATTTGCCTTCACCCGAACCCTCCAACCGCAAAAAGGACAGAATCGCCCTGGTCTTCACCATCCACCCAACCAACCTCTACTTAAATCGCATCATCTGCCGACATTTCCGCCACCTCGAAATGGGCCCATCACCAGGTATATCTCCCTCCCCACCCCTTTCTACTTTCTGCAAAGACCTTTCCCTCCACGACTACCTGGTCAGGTCCATGCCCCCTGAAAACTCACTCTCCCCTTCTTGCACCTTCCCTACCACCACAGAAATTGCAAAACCTGAGCCCAGACCTCTCCACTCACTTCTATCCAAGGCTTGAAAGGAGCCTTCTACATCCATCAAATTTTCACCTGCACTTCTACATGCTATTTATTGTATCCGTTGCTCCCGATGTGGTCTCCTCTTCACTGGGGAGGCTGGACGCCTTCTCGCAGTGCGTTTCAGAGAACATCACCAGGACAACCGCACCAGTCACCCCCAGTGACCGAAAATTTCAACTCCCACTCTGCCGAGGAAAATGAAGCAGCAGAGGCAAAACGAACCAGGAAGGCGACAGCGAAGTAGAAGCTGGAGCAGCAGCGGAAGTGACGCGGACCAGACGGACTGCCGGGAAGGAAAGGAGTGAGTATAAATATTTTTCATTCGACACCAGCCGCCTTTTTTGCGTGGGAGCAGCAGCGGAGGTAAGGCAAACCAAGAAGACTACAGCTAAGGTAAGTGAGATTTTTAAAATTGCATTTTGGTGAACGAGTGTATTAACATGCATTTTATTTCCTCTAAATCATCCAGGCAATGTAAAACTCTGTTAGTGAACCGTTTGAGAGTTTGTGTGGTCACTTGCACATAATTTGTTGAATGCCAAAATAAATTTTGAGATTTTGCTAGTGTTTTTCAGCCATTCACTGAGTCACCAAGCATTGATGGTGTGCCTTGCTCCTCAGCTGTCTTAACTCTATATAGATAAAACACACAGTTGTCATCTCCAGATTTGTTAGGTTGCACTGTCAGTGGTCACATTAGGGATCAATATACTGTACCAGGTTAACATACAGGAAAATTAACAATGACATTTTCACCATTTGTGATGTAAGGTGTGTAATTTGTCTATTTTCAAAATATAATTTATTTTCAAATTTGGATTTGAACTAGTGGCATGTGGGTTTGGTCATTCAATGATCAACTTGTAAGTATTTCTGTCGCCATGCTGATTTTGTTTCCAACAGTATGTGAAAGACCTCCTGGAGTACCATGCGGTTTGGTTTCAATTGGGAGAGTTTGACAGTACACAACATAAATAGTATGGTGCATTAGATGTTCAGATATAAGTTTCTGGGATGTTTGGGGGTAACACCTAAAACGTTGGGGGAGGGGAAGGGGAAGGGGGAGTGGGAAGGAGGAAACAAAAATTTTGGGTTCTAATAGGACAGTCAGAGAGAGTTTAGCCAAGATTGAGGATGTATCCTTGACTTGAGGGTTTGAGTAATACGGAGAGGCTGGTTAGAATGGAACCTTTTCATTCGAATGTTGGGAGGCTGAGGGGTGACCTTGTAGAAATTTTACAATCATGATGGACACTGAGAGAGGAAATAGGCAGGATGGGAGGCGTTCAAAATGAGGGGCATATTTCTAAGATGAGAGGAGAAATTTGAAAAAGGGACATGTGGAGTAACCTTGTACAGAGGGTGGTTTGTATGTGGAATGAATTGCCAGATGGAATTGTTGCAAGTGCAGTTGCAACATTTAAAAGGCATTTGGACAGGTACATGTATTGGAACAGTTTAGAGATATGGTTAACGCAGGCAAGTGGTAGGCATTTAGATAAATGTTAGGTGCTACATTTTGGAAAGGCAAATCAGAGCAGGGCTTATGCACTTAATGGTAAAGTCCTGGAGAGTGTTACTGCGCAAAGAGACCTTGGTGTGCAGAATCATAGTTCCTTGAAAGTGGAATCGCAGGTAGATAGGATAGTGAAGAAGGTGTTTGGTATGATTTCCTTTATTAGTCACTGCATTGAGAATAGACATTGGGATGTTATTTTGAGGCTGTACAGGAGCATTGGTTCGGCTACCGTTGGAATACTGCATGCAGTATAGGAAGGATGTTGTGAAACTTGAAAGGGTTCAGCAAAGATTAACAAGGATGTTGCCAGGTTTGGAGAGGTTGAGGTATAGGGAGCGGCTTAATGGGCTGGGGCTGTTTTCCCTGCAGCGTTGGAGGCTGAGGGTGACATTATAGAGGTTTATGAAATCATGAAGGGCATGGATAGGGGAAATAGACAAGGACTCATCCTTGGGGTGGGGTGGCGGCAGAACTAGAGGGCATAGTTTAGGGTGGGAGGTGAACGAATTAAAGGGGACCTAAGCCGCATCTTTTTCACACAGAAGGTGGTGTGTGTGTGGAATGAACTGGCAGAGGAAGTGGTGGAGGCTGGTACAATTACTGTATTTAAAAGGCATCTGGATGAGTATATGAATAGGAAGATGTCAGTGTTATGGGCAAATGGCCTAGATTTATTTTGGCTATCCGGTCGGAATTGTGGTTGGGTTGGGGCTGGTGTAGGCGAGTTAGACGGAATGGTCTCTTTCTATGCTGCATGACTGGGTCTATTGTAGATAGGAGTCAATAGAAGGCTCCAAAGTGGATATCATTTTCACTATCACAATCAACTGTCTTGCTGTGAATACTGTGTACGTGATTGGATTTTCAGTATCTTGGCAATCCTGGTGGCTTGTTGTCAGAGAATTAATCAGGATAGGGTCAGGTGCTGGGGCTGCAGAGGGCTCTGATGCCCTTGGGAGGGGAGGTGGGGTCCCCAATCATCACTGCGCTCAACACACCAGTGAGCTTGTTCCTCCATTTGCCAGTTTCTACTTCATGCTCTATTGTTCTAAATGGGCATGTCAGCCCTTTCTGTGCTAAACAAAACTGGCATTCACAATGATCCATAGGAGGGGCTTTATTTTCTTTGTCTGCTTCATGCAGAGTTTTGAGTATGATTTGTAAATTTGCACGTTTCTGATAACTCAATCATTTTCGGGATTTGTCACATTTGCTGATTGCGTGCTGTAGTTTTTTGATACTGGGTCTGTACCTCGCCCATTTGTAATAAATTTAACTGTTTTATTTTTTACTTTTGTTCCAGCACTTTGTTGTATATTTTCTCCCACACCTACTTCAACTCATCCAACTCCTGTCTTAACTTTGTATTTTTGCAATCCCTTGTAGCTGCTCCATGCAGCCTTGTTCAGCTGGGGAGCACACTTGCCTAAGTCCCTACACACTTTTTCCCAATACTTCTATCATGTGGGTCCCAGACCTGATACAGATTTTTCTGCAATATTCTGCCCACCTGGGCCACCTTTTCTTCAGGAGCAGTGATGACTAACTACGCTTGTACAGCGTCAAAGTGTGCTGCTGGAAAAGCCCAACACGTCTGGCTGCATCCGAGGAGCAGGAGAATGGATGTTTCGGGCATCAGTCTTTCCCATCCCACATTCCTGATAAAGGGTTTCTTCCTGAATTGTTGGCTCCCTGCCCCTTGGATGCTGCCTGACTTGCTGTGCTTTACCAGCGCCACACTTTTTGACTCTGAGTCTCCAATATCTGAAGTCGTCACTTTCTACTTTCAATCCCACGTTTTGTGTTAATTGACGCTTCAACATCCCAGCCTCCAGCAAATCTGGAGTCTGCACTTTCGCACTGACGACATTCCACCTGGGCATTGTCCATGCCACTGTTCAGCCTCTTTTCACACTGAGAAAGGCAAGTAGTGTCAAGAAATGCAGCTTAATGTGGGCAGTGAGCTCGTCCTGGTCCCTGGATACATTCCCAGAGCCTCCATGTCTTCTATTTTCTCACATCACTCTGACGACCGATATCCCTCTACCCCCACTCCCATCAATCCTTTCTCCCTTGGAGACTGACCACATTGAACTTTACTTGCCTGCAGTTTCCCTGCCCCCAACGCCACCTTTACACCATAATGTTGCCCAAGCTATTTCTCCAAGCTCCCCTTGTGGAGGTCACCATAGTGTTCGCTACAAATAACCCCTCCATGCCTCTTATAGCTTCACATGCTCCTTGCTCTCCCACACTCTCCCACCCATTTTCCCACTTCCACAAATGCCCCCACTTTAACAGGACCTTCCCCACTCCAGCCTTGATTTTCCCACTCCGCTTTGCCCTTACTGGGCCACCTTGCACTCGCCTTAATGATCAATGGACAGACACTCAGGACTCGATCCAGCTCGACTTCTGACTGACTTTGACATGCAGCCCCGAGACATGACTGAGCAGACGCCGACCCATTGTGCTTGTAGCTCCCTCATTGACAATGTGAATTCTGCTGAACGCAGTCTCTGATCCTACAGGACTCAACGCTGAACACTGCTTGGTCTGTAGGTGGAAAGACCTTCTAGGGGTGAGGGCCCCAGCCTTCTATAGGTGACAGTGAAAAAAAACGTGGAGTGAGTGTGGACCCTGCCCGTGTCTGGTAATGCTGGGACCCCTGTACTGATATCCCCACCCTACTTGAGTTGTTTGGGGACTAGCTCCCACCCAACTCCTAACATGGCCACTTGGTTAAATACATGTGCAGGCTGTCTGCCACACAGGCAGCTGGCAGAAGATGAAAGTGTAGGAATGACATCTGTGTGTTTACATCAGCATGCATACCGCTCCATATCCCACCCCCGAGCGCGCACATACACTCTCTCACACACACACACAGCAGCAGCAGCATCATTGATAACATTCTGCACTGACTGATGCACCAACACATTAATAGGAAAGGTCTGGCAGGGCAGGGATGTTGTAGAAATACAAGGTGGAAACAAGTGGGTTAGTGCTCATAGAGCAAGTGATCAGCCCTGAGAACCAGCCCTGAAAAATCCAGGACCTGGCTGTTTTTCTGTGGCCTCACTGCAGCTTGTCAGTGGTCGGTGCAGAGTGGAAGAATAAAATACTTTTGAAGCATATGATAGTTTGGTATTGCTGGTGGCCAGTGGACAAATTAGTGAGGGAAGTTCTTACTAAATATAGCTCATGTGAATGAAACACTGCAGTAATTGCTTAAGCAGACCACGCCAGGTATTGGAACCTGCATTTTAAACAAGCGGACATATTTTTAGCCAGAATCCTTGGGAAAAAGTAAACAGTCCCAATGTTGTACTAACATTTTTCAGTTGGACCGATTATTGCAATTTTGTGCTCACTGCTTTTCTGAATAATTTTTCAAGTATATGTCATATTTTTAAATTGTTGGAGAGAGTTGTTGTTACCTGTTATGTGACTAGGTACTCTGTCCCTGCATGCAGGAAAAATAGAGCTTGGTTTGGGCAAATAAATAATTTGTCTGAATCTTGTTTAGGATTGATAAAAGACTTCAATACCAGCAATGCAAAATGTGTTTCTTATTTGGCCTGCCATTGGATCAGAGGTGCCACGATGGTTTTGAGTGGTTGGCAAGTACCAGATGCCAGTGTCTGTGGCTGAGGCTATTTCTGATGTGCACATGGCTGATGCTGAGGAATGCTGCCCTGAGATATGTTTGATGCTGAACAGCACGGAGGCTCTTCACTGGCAGCAATGAGATGAAGGTACCAGGTTTTTAGACAATAGGTGCAGGAGTAGGCCATTATGCCCTTCGAGCCTGCACCACCATTCATTATCATCATGGCTGATCATCCTCAATCAGTATCCTGTTCCTGCCTTATCTCCATAACCCTTGACTCCACTACCCTTGAGAGCTCTATCCAACTCTTTCTTAAATGAATCCAGAGACTGAGCCTCCACTGCCTTCTGGGGCAGACCGGTCTACACATCCACCTCACTCTGGGTGAAGAAGTTTCTCCTCATCTCTGTCCTAAATGGCCTACCCCTTATTTTTAAGCCGTGTCATCTGGTTTGGGAGTCACCCATCAGCGGAAACATGTTTCCTGCCTCCAGAGTGTCCAATCCTTTAATAATCTTATACGTCTCAATCAGATCCCCTCTCAGTCTTCTAAACTCAAGGGTATACAAGCCCAGTCGCTCCAATCTTTCAACATAAGATCGTCCCGCCATTCCAGGAATTGACCTCGTGAACCTGCGCTGCACACCATCAATAGTCAGAATGTCTTTCCTCAAATTTGGAGATGATCTGCACACAATATTCCAGGTGCGGTCTCACCAGGGCCGTGTACAGATGCAGAATAACCTCTTTGTTTCTATACTCAATCCCTCTTGTTATGAAGGCCAGTATACTATTAGCTTTCTTCACTACTTGCTGTACCTGCATGCTTGCCTTCATTGACTGGTGTACAAGAACACCCAGATCTCTTTGTACTGCCCCTTTACCTAACTTGACTCCATTTAGGTAGTAATCTGCCTTCCTGTTCTTGCCAGCAAAGTGGATAACCAAACATTTGTCCACATTAAACTGCATGTCAATATTTCTCAATGTCTAGCTTGTTTGTTAGGAACGGAATCTGACTTTAGTGATTGATTTTTTTGTGCTATTAACAAGGCATTTAGCAAGCTCTAATCTGTCAATTGGCAACTTGCCACTGCCTAATCAGAAACTCGTCTTACTACTCAGCAATAAAAGCACAAAAAATGCAGCAAGATGCTCCCAACATTGAGCTCGACGACAGTGTTCATTTCATGACTCAGTTACAAATTTGGCTATTGCCCATGTACCCTGGCGCCTTGCACAATTGACATATTCCATATCATTGATACGTTTTCAGGTAAAGTTCAGTTGTCCCATGGTATAACCACTGGACAATGTAGATTCTGAAACTAAAATTCTAAAACTAAGGTTCTGAAGAGTAAAAGTAGTCTTTCATTGTTAACCAAAATGTTATCGTTGTGGCTAAAATCTCAACCTTGTTCAAGGCATTATTTCAAAATTCAATGAGCATGTAATATCATACGTGCATCAGCGTTTTGTGCTGCTTAAATTTCAGCTGGTTTCTGGGATGTTCATGTACAAATTTGTTCATTAAAGAAACACAGGACACCTTACACTCTACATCTAAAATACAACTCAATTTGTACAGAGGACCCAATGGAATATAGAGGGAAATGGCAAGTGAGCAAAATTGTTTTGTTTAGGAAGATAACCAGAAGTTTATGGTCTGTTTAAATAGTAATTTCGAACCCCAAGATGTAATCGGTAAACCTTTTAGAAACCCAGGACCTCTTTGCCTATGACACCATTTCATTGCTTATGGTCTGCCAATACTCAAGTGCTATAGTATTACAACCTGTGTATTATAGCAGTAATCACAGTATTCCAGCAACTGCGTTCTCACTGACTTTGGAAAAACATGGCCCAGAGCCCAATGGACAATGCATGAGCTGTGACTCAGTAGGTTTGGGATGTAACGAGCCAGTGTACCTGTTGTGAGGACTGTCCTCTACCTGGTGTGGGTTCCAATACCTGACGTGGTCCTGCTTAAGCAATTACTACAGTGTTTCATTCACAGGAACTATATTAAGTAAGAAATTCCCTCACTGATCATAGCACAGTGATTCAGTGAACACTACTGTTCCTATAACGAGATTATTGTTTCTGATCTTTTATCCGATCCAATCCAAGGCAGTAAGAGTAAAAGCTGTTGACATTCCAAATTATTTAGACTGTCACAAATAAATTCTAGGCAGCAACGAGAGACACATTTCGTCACTCGTCTCATTGAATGATAGGGGTTTTCGGTGTAGTTATTGTCAAACAGGTCACTGATTTGATCAGTTACTTAATAACCTGGTTGAAACAGATCCGGGGACTTCCCAGCACTCACTCCCTTCAGATGATTGAAAAAATCCCTTTCCAGTACAGCGCACAAATTGTTGTTGGTCGTGGAAAACTGGTTTCACAGTTGCTGCGGAAAAAGTGCCTTTGTTAACTGTTCACAATGAAGCGTCTGTACAAAGATTTACTAGATGGATTCCTAGGATGGCAGGGTTGACATATGATTAGAGTCTGGATCTCTATATTCGTCAGAGATTGGATGGGCTAAGAAGCAGAGAGTTGAACAGAAACCTTGACAGGGTAAATGCAGGAAGGATGTTCCCAATGTCTCAGGATTCCAGAACCAGGCGCTACACTCTAATGATAATGGGTCAGATGCTGCCTGACGTGTTATGCTTTTCCAGCACCACACTCTGGACTCTGATCTCCAGCATTTACAGTGTTCACTGTCTCCGTTTTCAAGAAGTATCCAGTTCTGGCCACTTAGTTACAGAAAGGATACTATTAAGCTGAGAGCGTGCAAAATGAGCTTTACCAGGATGTTCCCAGGTATGGAAATTGAGTTATAAATAAAGGCTGAGAACTTTTCACTGGCATGTGAGGTTGAGAAGCAACCTCATAGAAATTTATGCAATAATGAGGGGTATAGATAAAGTTAACATAGGTGTCTTTTCCCTCCGATGGGGGAGTATAAATTTGTTAGAGCTCTTAGATGAAGTACCCAGGAAGGTTGATGAGACCAGGCTGGTAGACATCGTTTACATGGATTGATTAAGGCCATTGATAAGTTTCCATATGGTAGGCTGTTCTGCAAGGTTAGATCACGTGGAATCCAGGGGAAGCTGGCAATTGCATACACAAGTGGCTGTATGTTATGAAGCAGAGGGTAATAGTGGAAGGATGCTTATGGGTCTGGAGACCTGTGACTATTGGAGTGCCTCAGGGATCAGTGCTGGGATCATGTTTGTTATTTGTATTAACGATATGGATGAGAATAAATAAGGAGCCTTGATGATGGAGCCACCCTGCAATGCTTTGGATGGATCACACAAGGCAAAATAGATAGCAGCTGTGGTGTGGGAGGATTGCAAGTAAGAGGCTTTCCTATGGCAGTCAGTACGCTGAGCAGAGGAGCTTGCACATTCTGAAAACTCAGTGAAATTATGGAGCTTATTCCACAAGATTGAAGGGGAAATTGATTGGAAGATTAACATGCATGAAATCACAATGTGGGGTGGGGTGCAGGAAATCATGGTCTATGTTGTGTTTGAAGTTCTCCGGAACGAGGGTGTGAAGCATAATCTCCTACTCACAAAGGCATGCTAGCTACTTCTAATCGAACCCTGTCTTTCCAAATGTATGCATATCTTATCTCTCAGAATCTTCTCAAATAACTTACCTACCATAGAGGTCAAGTTTACTGGTCTATAGTTCCCGGTTTTTCTTTGCAACACTTCTTGAAAAGGTACACAGCGTTCGCTAGACTCCAGGCTTCTGGGACGTCACGCGCAGCTAATGAGGATGCAAAAATATCAGCCAGGGTCCCTGCAATTTCTTGTCTAGCCTCTTGCAGTTTTCTTCGATGTGTCTGGTCAGTACGAGGAGATTCATCCACCTTCATACGTTCGAATGCATCCAACATCTCCTCAACCATGATATGAACTGTTCCCAAGATATCACCACTAACTTCCCCAAGTTCCAAAGTTTTCATGTCTTCCCTAAGGGAAGCACAGAAGAATTCATTGAGGACCTCACCCACCTCCTACAGTTCTAAACATGTTCTCATTGGTCCTTGAGGGTTCTTTTTTCTCTCTAGTTATTCTTTTTCCTTTAATATACTTAAAGAAGTTGTTTGGATTCACCTAATCTCCTCAGCCAAGGCTATTATGACTGGAGGACCTGCTAATGGAAGATAGCCCCTCTCCTCCAGGTCCATGTCTTACATCAGTGTATCCAGTGTGGAACTGGAAAATCTGGGGGGTACATCCTGAGGCCAGTAATTCCATTTTGAAAAGTCTTCAAATGTAATTGGAACAGTTTTAGCCCCAGGCTGCAGCCAGAATGCATCTTGCTTTTAAGCAGTGGAGTCTGACTTTATGTAGTGCAGACTAGCTTTTAAAATGAGGCTTACAAAACGGTTTGTGCTGTGGTGTGCAGCTACTCAGCAACAGACAGTCCTGTTGCCTGCACATCACAATCACTGGCATGAACAAGTTAGTGTGCTGTCTACCAAACTTTCATCTGGCTCTGTTCACATCCCTGAAACCAATTTAATACCCAGTGGGTTGTGATGTAGTGTGGACTATTCAATTAGATGCTACTGTGGGCAAATCCCTTCACAGATAAGCAAAAATCAAGAGGTGAGATGAAACAATAAGTGCGAGAAATACTCAGCAGGTCTCCTAACTCTGTTTCTCTCTCCACAGAGATTAACATTTCAGATTGATGGTTTTTATTGGAACCAAATGCAGTTCTTACATTGCAATCAATGAAATGAGTGGGGAAGGTGTTACACTGAGTATACATTCCACACGCACCATCATGGCATTTTGTAGATGTGTATTTTATGTTCTTCTTTGTTTCAGTATGGGTGACCTTTAGCAGTTTATCTTTCATCATCTGGTCAAGATGTTGGCCTCTTTGGGATGTATCCTCTCCCCAAAGCAAAGACTACTGCTTTTCGCAATAACTCTTTATGAACAACGATTATCAAATCCTTTCGACTGTGGACTTTACGCATGGTTAGGACTTCTCCCTCCTTCCAGTTCCATTTAGTTTGTCATGTGCTGCATAAATGAAAGTTGTAGTTGAGTTGAGAAAGTTGATTACTCTATCTGCCTGAATGGATGCAGTGGAGTGGGTCTTTGAACTCTCACCTTCAAAAGCAATCCAGGCAATATGGGTGCTATCGTGGGACTAACTGCCACAACTTGAAGATGAGCCGTTTATCTGGCATGGGTCAGAAACATAATCCCTGCCTCCTGCTGACACACTTTGTGCTGCATACAACAACATATACCAATTTCCTATGCATGTGCTTCTCCAGAATGGACAGCAAGATCACAATCACAATATGTTCGTGAGAAAGCACATCATGTAGGAGCCTTGGTAAGAGAGCGACCCTGCAATTCTCTGGATGGGTCACAAGGCAAAAAGATAGCAGCTGTGGTGATGAAGGATTACAAGAGGCCTGCCTATTGCAATCAGTACGCTGAGCAGAGGGGTTTGCACGTTCTGAAAACACTCAGTGAAATGATGTGGCTTATTAGACCTGATTGAAGGGGGAATTGATTAGAAGATGCATGAGATCACAATGCGGTTGGGGTGGGGGAGGGGTGTGAGTTGCATGAAATCATGGTCTATGTTGTGTTTAAAGTTTTCCTGAACGAGGGTGTGAACAGTTAACAATGGCAATTTTCCAGCAGCAACTGTGAAATCAGTTTTCCCTGACCAACAATTATTTGTGCGCTGAACTGGAAAGGGATTTTTTTCAATCGTCTGGAGGAAATGAATGCTGGTAAGTCCCCGGTTCTGTTTCAACTAGGTTATTAATTAACTGATCACACCAGTGACCTGTTTGACAATAACTACACCGAAATCCCTATCTTCACTATCATCCAATGAGGCAAGTAGATAAAATGTATCTCTCGATGCTGCCTGGAACTTATTTGTGACAGTCTAAATAATTTGGAATGTCAACAGCTTTTACACTTACTGCCTTGGATTGGATCAAAGATCAGAAACAATAATCTCGCGATAGGAACAATAGTGTTCACTGGATCACTGTGCTATGATCAGTGATGGAATTTCTTACTTAATATAGTTCATGTGAATGAAACACTGTAGTAATTGCTTAAGCAGGTATTTGGTAACTACACCAGGTAGAGGACATAGTCCTCACAACAGGTAGACTGGCTCATTACAACCCAAACCTACTGAGTCACAGCTCATGCATTGTCCATTGGGCTCTGGGCCATGTTTTTCCAAAGTCAGTGAGAATGCAGTTGCTGGAATACTGATAACTGCTATAATACACAGATTGTAATATTATGCCACCTGAGTATTGGCAGACCATAAACAAAGATATGCTGTCATAGGAAGAGGTCCTGGGTTTCTGAAAGGTTTACCGATTACATCTTTGTATTCGAGATTACTTTTTAAACAGACCATAAACTGTTGCTTACCTTCCTTAACACAGTAGTTTTTCTCACCTGCCATTTCCCTGTATATTATGTTGGGAAGTCTGTACAAATTGGCTTACATTTAGGATGTAGATGGTATTGTGTCCTCTGTTTCTTTGATGAACACATTTATACAGCAACAACCCGAAACCAACTTAAAGTCAAGCAGCACAAAACGCTGATGCACAAGATATTATATGCTGACAATGAATTTTGAAATAATGTCTTGAACAATGTTGTGATTTTGGCCACAACGATAACATGTTGGTTAACAATGAAAGTTTAATTTTATTCTTCAGAACGTTAATCTTAGAATTTTAGTCTTCAGAATCTATATTGTCCAGTGGTTATATCATGGGACAACTGAGTTTTACCTGAACGTATCAAAGATATAGATATCAATCCAAAACAAGATTCAGTCAAAATATTTATTTGCCCAAACCAATCTCTATTTACGTAACAGGTAATAACTCCTCTCTCCAACAAGTCAAAAATAGAACATGGAAAATTATTTAGAAAAGCAGTGAGTACAAAATTGCAATCATCGGTCTAACTGATAAAAAAAAAAATGAATATTAGTGCAACATTGGGATTGTTTGCTTTTTCCCAAGCAATCTGCCTTTCCCACGGATTCTGGCTAAAAAGATGTCTGCTTGTTTAAACTGCAACCTTTCTATCCACAGTCTACCTGCAATACCAAACAACCCTATGCTTCAAAAGTATTTTATTCTTCCACTATTGGTGGTCCAGCACCTAGAACTAACAAGCTGCAGCAAGGCCTCAAAGAGACAGAAACCTCCTGGATTATTCAGGGCTGGTTCTCTGGGCTGATCACTTGCTATCTGAGCATAAACCCACTTGTTTCCACCCTGCGTTCTTGCAGCATCCCTGCCAGACCTTTCCTGTTAATGTGTTGGTGCTTCAGTCAAAGCCGAATGTTATCAATGCTGCTGCTGCTGTGCTTGTGCGTGTGATTTTGTGTGTATGGGGATATGTGCGGATACATGAGTGGGTATGTGTGGGTGGGGTGTGGGGCAGTATGCATGCTGATGCAGAAACACTGAGATGGCAGTCCCACATGTTCAGCATCTGCCAGCTGTCTGTGTGGCAGACAGCCTGCGCATGTATTTAACCAAGTGGCCATGTTAAGAAATGGGTGGGACCTAGTCCCCAGACCACTCAAGCAGAGTTGGTCTTTCAGTACAGGGGTCCCAGCATTACCAGACACGAGCAGGGTCCACACTCTCTCCTCGGTGTTTTTCACAGTAACCTATAGAAGGGTGGGACGCTCACCCCAAGAAGGTCTATCCAACTACAGACTGAGCAGTTTTCAGCGATGAGTCCTGTAGGGTCAATGCCAGCAGTTAGCAGAATTCACATAATATTAATCAGGGAGCTACAATCACAGTCGTTAGCGGTCTATCGACACAAATCATAAAGTTGGGTTGAATAAACTGTTTCTATATTTTAAGTCCAAATTGTGGAAAATAGACAGAGGAGCTCAGCGATGCAACATCATGGCTCTCTAACCTCTTCATAGGGTTCAGCTGGTAGTAATAACGGCCACCTAAGGAGAGATTGCACTGGAGAGATTTTGACCATTTTCAAAATTCAATCTAGTCATTCAAAAAATAAATCCGATTAGAATGAAGAAAGACACTGAGACCATTAGCCATCAAGTCTCATTCAGAGTTTGCCTTTAAGTGAACAATCGAGTCTGGGAATATGGAAAGGGGAATTGTGTCACTGCTTGTTAGTTTTCCTTTTTCACAAATGTGAACATTTATAACTTTGACTTATCCTCTCAGGGGGACAGATAATTAAATTCAGGATTCAACTTTCCTTTTTGTTAGAAGTTGATTTGTTGAAATGATTGCATTCACTCCCATCCTTCTCAACCACATCTAAGTCACCTCCTCTGTCTCACCTGAGCTTATCTAGCTATCTAAATTGTACTCTCCTGTCTCTCCTGAGCGTTTCTCTCCACCCATAGCTAACTCACCACCTCTGTCTCTCTTGTGCTTCTTATTTCCACCACTGCCTTCTTTGACTTACCTTACACTCAACACCATTCCCATACAATCCTCTCGTCACTTTTCCTGCATCCCCCTCTCGCTTTTCCCACTTCACTCTCACTGGAGTTTCTCTCTCCTCACTCACTTCTCCAACTTTCTCCACACTTGTCTGTCCTGCCCAACCCTGCCACTTATACGCATTCCCTCTCTCTTTTCATTCCTCGCTCAACTCTCTCAATCCTGTCTTTACGTCGCCCCTCTATTACTCCTCCCCTCCATCTCAACCCAACCACTCACCATTTATTTTTCTTATACCCCTATCCCCAAAAATCTAATTCACACGTTCTCTCACTCCTGACTCTCTAAGGTTTGCCTTGATTCCTCATCCCTATGTTGCTCTCTCTAATAACTTTCTAATAACTCTCTAATAATCCAATAACTTTCTTCACCTCCACCTGTCTTTTACCCCTGCTTCTGACACCTCTAAGTCTCTCTCCTTTCATGTCACTCCTCTTTTGCTCTCTCAAATCATTTCCACATGCTATCTCACTCTCTGACAGTCTCTGTCATCCCTATCCCAGCCCCATCCTATCTCTGTTTCAGCTCCTCTATCCTTCAGCTGAAGATACTGCTGAGGTAAGGCCAAAATACGTACATAATATGCTGCAATTCTTTCCACATACCTTTTAATTGAAAAGTCAACATAAACTGCATCTGAATACAACTTCTTTAAAATTGTCCTCTTGTTTTTGTTCACAACTGTATGAAAAGTGGAACAGAGGCACCTGGAATAGAAAAAATATTTGAGACAGACATTCACAAAAATGTCAGCCGACAGTTCAGTCTTTAAAAGAGCTGAAACCTTCAAGTAGAACATTGAATCAAGGCTTTAAAATACAAAAGCGACAACTCCATCAATAACTAAATTGTTACAATTGTGAAAAAAAATCGCTAAAATTCTTTAATTTGGCTAAGTTTTTGTAAAATGTTATAAATTTCAGACTAGTGTCACGTCCACAGACCTGAAACTCTGATCACCTTCAGACACATTAACTTTTTAATTTCACCACATTTCTTTATAAAATGGAGTTTCTGCCGAAGAACTTTCTGCAGATGTAAATTCAGTGGCTGTCTGAAAAGCCTGAGGACCATGTAGTTTTATTTGGTGCTTGTTCAAATAAATTGTGACTGAACTGAGAAGGAGCTGTTTTAAAACCAACGTTTCAAGACATGGCTGCAGTTCTGAAAAGTCAGTAACCTGATACCTAAACATGCCAAGTATTGTGTAATCAACTGTTTGAACAAGCCATAAATGAAGTTTGAGATGGATGATTTAGAGTCAACGGATTTTTTTTCAAATCAGTGTGTGTTACATTATTATTTCTTCTCACATTTATTAAATAATAACTTCACTCACTTAACCCCAGAAGGCCTGTTTAAATTAGTTCCTTTTGAAACATAAATTTATTAGGTCTGGATGAAAGGCATTGATTTTGTAAAATTCTGTATAAATTGACCTTGTCATTACTGACTCGGGGGTAGCTAATAAAAATAGTGGAGCCAACAATACTGTAAATGCTGGAATCCAAAGTAGGCGGGCAGGCGGCTGGAAGAACACAGCAAACCAGGCAGCATCAGGAGGTGGAGAAGTCGATGTTTTTGGTGTACCCCTTTTCCAAAGATGCTGAGCCAGTTCATTCTTTCTCACACAGAAGCTTCATAAAGTGGAGGATCTCTCCCAGGGGCTAGTAGTAATATTAGTTTAACAATTGTAGTTGAGAAATTGTACATAGTTTTAGTTTGAAGAGGAGAAAATGTGGTCAGGTTGTTATATTTGTAGGGTGATGAGTTTACATAGGAGCATAAAGTTGATAAAAGGCAGGCAATAGGTAGGTGGATGCTATTGTCAGCTAGATATTGACTGATATAGAAACGGTGGGTTGGGCCTAAAGTAATGGCCTTCGCTTTTTGTTGTATCGATGCTTAGCATCATCAACACTAAGATACAACTTAGTCCCAAGTGAATAAAACATGAACAGATAATTTTGTGAATATACACTCACAATGGATACTGCAGAGGCTATGGGCCTTGACGACCTTCCAGGAATAGGACTTGTGCTGCAGAATTTGCCGTTTGCGAGACAAACTTTTCCAGCATAACTCGAGCACTGGCATCTACCCCAACAATATGGAAAATAGCCTAGCTGTGTCCTGTGCATAAAAAGCAGGACAAATCCAACCCGGCCAATTACTGCCCCATCAGTCTACCCTCTATCATCATTAAAGTGATGGACGGTTCATCGACAGTGCGATCAAGCAGCACCTGCTCAGCAATAACTTGCTCAGTGGTGCCATGTTTGGGTGCCACCAGGGTCAATCAGTCCCTGATCTCATTACAGTCTTAGTTCAAACATGGACAAAAAAGCTGAATTCCAGAGGTGAGAGTGACAGCCCTTGACATTAAGACTGCATTTGACTGAGTGTGGCTTCAAGGAGCCAGGGCAAAACTGGAATCAATGGGTATCGGGTAAATCTCTCCAATGTTTGGATTCATTCACAGAAGATGATTATAATAGTTGGAGGTCAGTCATGTTAGGTCCAGGTCATCTCTGCAGGAATTCCTCATACCTAGGCCCAACTTTCTTCAGCTACATCAACAATGACTTCGCTCCATCATAAGGTCATAAATCTCCAGTGAAACTCTGGACATTGAGTTTGGTCTGAGAAAAGCAGTGAAATTCACAGTTGACCTTGGACAGACCTCATTATTGAACCACCTTACAGCTGAGGATCAGTTCAGTGTTTTATAAGACTTTTAAAAAAACATAAACCTTAATCTATTCTTTTTTGTGAAGCAATAATAGTGAGTAACGTGAGATTTTTTAATTCATCTTTTATTCAGATTTGTCTCGATTAAATTGATTCTTAAATGTATCCGGCAGCAATAAGGATCTGCTATTTTCTGGGTCTGCAGCTTGTTAAAGTAAAAAGATGGCCTTCAGAGGAGTGATATACTCTTCCCGTTGGATGTGAGGGATTAGGGAGCGTCTCCATGTTACTAATAAGTATGTTTGCAGTAAATGTGTGTTTGGTTGTGAATCCCATCAGATCACATGATGGGTTGGAACGTCAGTTAGAGACAATGAGGAATGTACTGGACCAGGAAGGTGTAATGGATGGCAGTTTCAGGAAGGGAGAAAGATCACAGTTACTTTCAGGTAGGAAAGGTAGGAGAGGGAGACAGGTAGTGCAGGAGCCTGTTGTGCCTATACTTAGCTCAATCAAGTGTGCTGTTTTGGGACAATGTCGGGGTGATGGACTCAAGCGAATGTAGCATGAATAGCCAAGTTTCTAGTACCGAGAATGGCTCTAATATAATGAGGGGTATGTCAGGTTCCAAATGAATGATTGTGATAGAAGACTCCCTCGTCAGACATTTCTGCAGCTGGCAATGAGCAAAGAGGATGGTGTTTCATGCCAGGGTCAAGGATATCTTGGCAAGGGTGTGGAATACTCTCAAAGTCGAGAGGGATCCGCAAGTGGTCATTGTATACACATTGGAGCTAATGGTATAGGATAAGAAAGAGATTGAGGAGACAATATAGGAAATGAGGCAGGTGTTTTAAAAAAGGTCCTTGAGGGTAGTAATATCTGGATTACTACCGTGCCATGAGCCAATTGAGCAGAAGGATAGAATAGAAGGATAGTGCAGGCGAATGCGTGGCTGAGGAGCATGTGCAGGGGACAAGGGCTCACATCTTTGGATCATTGGAATCTCTTCTGAGTTGATCTGACGTATATAAGAAGTACGGGTTGCACCTGAATTAGAAAGAGACTAATTTACTGGCAGGGAGATTTGTTAGTGTTCCATGAGGCTTGAGACTAGCAAGGTGGGAGGAGTCCAAAGAGACAGTGGAAACAGTGAGACTGGTACTGTTCTGGAAAAAAGAGCGAGTCAAACAGTCAAGGCAGGCAGGATCAAGGCAGAGAACAAGGTAGGACTGATAAATGAAACTGCGTTTATTGCAATGCAAGATGCCTAACATGGAAGTCAGATGAACTCCTAGCATGGTTAGGAACATGAGACTGGGATATCTTGGCAATATCAGAGCATGGTTTAGGGATGACAGGACTGGCAGCTAAATGTTCCAGAATGTAAATGCTACAGGACGGATTGAAATGGAGGGGCGTGGCTAGAGTAGAGGTGGAGTGGTTTATTTTAGTTTGGGATAACATTAGAACTGTATATAGGGATGATATTCCTGGGAGCTGATTCAGGACAGTTATTTTGGTGGAACTGTAAGATAAGATGGCCTCATTGGGATTATAGTGTAGACTCTTCCCCCCCCCCCCCCCCACCCCCCACCCCCCCGCCCCCCTGCCAAAAGTCAGTGGGAAATTGGTAAGCAAATTTGTAAGGATATTTGTATGAATAATTGGGTAGTAATAGTAGGCTATTTTAACTTGCCAAACATAGACTGGGTCTGCCATTGTGTTAAGGGCTTTGATGATGAGGAATTTGTTAGGGGTGGACAATGGGATCTTAATCAAATGGGCCAATGGGCCGAGGTGTGGCAGATGGAATTTGATTTAGCTTAATGTGAGGTACTGTATTTTAGGAAGGCAAATCTGGGCAGGACTTATATACTTAATGGTAAGGTCCTGTAGAGTGTTGCTGAACAAAGGGACCTACGGGTGCAGGTTCATAGTTCCTTGAACGTGGAGTTGCAGGCAGATAGGACAGTGATGAAGGCGTTGGTATGCTTTACTTTATCGGTCAGAGCATTGGGCGCAGTAGTTGGGACGTCATGTTGCAGCTGCATCGGACATTGGTTTGGCCATTTTTGGAATAATGTATTCAATTCTGTCTCCTTCCTACAAGAAGGATGAAATTTGAAACGGTTCAGAAAAGCTTTACAAGGATTTTGCCAGGGTTGGAGGGAGAGGCTGAACAGGCTGGAGCTATTTTCCCTGGAGCGTCAGAGGCTCAGGGTGACCTTGTAGAGGTTTATAAAATCATGAGGGGCATGGATTGGGTAAATAAACAGGTCACTTGCCTGGAATGGGGGAGCCCAGAACTAGAGGGCTTGGTTTAGGGTGAGAGGGGAAAGATATAAAAGAGACATAAGGGACAACTTTTTTCACGCAGAGGGTTGTGCGTGTATGGAATGAGCTGCGAGAGGAAGTGCTGGAGGCTGGTATAATTACAACATTTAAAAGGCATCTGGATGGGTATGAGGATTTAAAATTTGAACTTAGGTTGTTGTCAGAAGCAACAAACATATGTAGGTTTTGACTAACAACAAAATGGCTGCAGGTTATGATTTGACTTTGTGAACCTGTAGAGCTGCTTTGCTGAATTAGCTGAAATAGAAGATAATGGAGTTTTCATAAAGCGAATAACGATATATTAATTGACCGTTCGAACTAACCTTGAACTCCTAGCATTCGATGAAGATTTACATGACTAAGAACCGATTCCCAGGGAATATCTTTGGATAAGCCTGTTGTCAACTATATCACTGTATTACAGTTGATTGGTCTTTTCTTGTAATTAAGGCTGTACTGTTTCTCAAAAACACGTAAAAATGCTTATTGTTCAATAGTAATTGCGCAATTTCGCCACAGAGCACAGAAGCTTTAACCTCTGTTGCTGGAAAGAATTGCATCAGGCTGCCTTACTTTATTAAACTAATGACCTTGCTTCGTACAGACCGCATTCCATTGATTCTTTTGACCAATATCGAATGAACGGGCCCCTCTGGAGGGGTCCATATCATCAGGTATATGAATAGGAAGGGTTTAGAGGGATAGGGGACAAGTGCTGGCTAATGGGACTAGATTAATTTAGGATGTCTGGTCGGCAAGGACAAATTGGACCGAAGGCCGGTTTTGGACTGCACATCTCTATGATTCTCTATGACTCTATGACCTGGATAAAATCATTACATTGTGCCACACAAATGCCAAGCAAAGACTGTCTCAAACAAGAAACAATCCAAGCACTGTCCACTGACATTTAATGTGGTACAATTACTGAATCATCCAGTGTCAAGACCATGGAGGTTACCATTCACCAGAAACTCAACTGCACGAGCCATGTACACACAATGGCCGCAAGAAAAGGTCCGAGGGTAGGAATACAGCAGTGAGTAACATGAGGGACACTTAATTTACAAAGAGTGTGGTTCATGTGTCGTGTGATTGTGTAAGGGGAGTCTCTAATCCGAGGTACAGACAAACGTTTCTTTGGCCAGCAGTAAAAAGGCAGAATGGTGTTGCTTCCCTGGTGCTAGAATCAGGAGTGTCTGAGGGTGTAGAATGTTCTCAAAGGGGAGGAGGGCCAGAAGGAAGTCATTGTACACATTGCAACCAACAACATAGGAAGGGAAAATGTTGAGATTCTGAAGGGAGATTAGAGTTAGGCAGGAATTCAAATAGGAGGTCCTCGAGGATAGTAATATCTGGATTACTCCCACTGCTACGAGCTAGTGATAGGAATAGGAGGATAGAGTATTTTAATGCGTGGCTGAGCAGCTGGTGTATGGGAGAAGTATTCACATTTTTGAATCATTGGAAACTCTTCTGGGGTAGAAGTGACCTGTACAAGAAGGACGGATTGCTCATAAATTGTAACGGGACTAATATACTAGCAGAGACTTGGTAGAGCTGCTTGGGAGGATTTAAACTAGTAATGTCGGTTGGCAGGTGGGGCGGTGTGGCGGTGGTGGGACCAGAGAGATAGTGAGGAAAGAGATCAATCTGAGACTGGTAAAGTTGAGAACAGAAGTAAGTCAGTCAGGACAGGCAGGGACAAAGCAGAAAACAAGGTATGACTGATAAATTAAACTGCATTTATTTCATTGCAAGAGGCCGAACAAAAAAGGCAGAGTGTGGAACATGGAACTGGGATATCATAGAAATTACAGAAACACGTCTCGGGGATGGACAGTACTGGCAGCTTAATGTTCTAGCACACAAATGCTACACGCAGGACTGAAAGGGTGACAAGAAAGGAGGAGTGGCATTTTTGATAAGGGATAGCACTCCAGCTGTAATGAGAGAAGATATTCCTGGAAATATATCCAGGGAAGATGTTTGGGTGGAACTGAGAAATAAGAAAGGAATGATGACGTTATTGGGATTATATTATAGGCCTCTTAATAGTCAGAGAAATTGAGAAACAAACTTGTAAGGAGGTCTCGGTTATCTGTAAGAATAATAGGGTGGTTATGGTAGGGGATTTTAACTTTCCAAACATAGACTGAGACTGCCATAGTGTTAAAGGTTTAGATGGAGAGTAAATTGTTAAGTGTGTACAAGAAAATCTTATGATGCAGTATGTGGATATACCAACTAGAGAAGGTGTAAAACTTGACCTACTCTTGGGAAATCAGGCTGGGCAGGTGACGGAGGTGTCAACGGGGAAGCACTTTGAGGCCAGCGACTATAATTCTATCATTTTGAAAATAATCATGGAAAAAGATAGACCACATCTAAAAGTTCAAATTCTAAATTGGAGAAAGACCAGTTTTGACAGTATTATACAAGAACTTTCAAAACATGATTGGGGGCAGATGTTCGCAGATAAAAAGACAGCTGGAAAACGGGAAGTCTTCAGAAATGAGATAATGAAAGTTCAGAGACAGTATATTCCAATTAGAGTGAAAGGAAAGGCTGGTAGCTATAGTGGAAGCTGGATGACTAAAGAAATTGAGGGTTTGGTAAGAAAAAGAAGGAAGCATATTTCCGGTATAGACAGGATGGATCAAGTAAATCGTTAGAGAGTAACGACAGTAGAAGTATACCAAAGAGGGAAATCAGGAGTACAAATAAAGGGATAAGAGATAGCTTTGGCAAATAGAATTAAGGAGAATCCAAAGGGCTTTTACAAATATATTAAGGACAAGCGAGAAAGTAAGTCCCCACAAATATCTGCAAGGCAGACTTTGTGTGGAACTGCAGGAGATGGGGGAGACACCAAACGACAACTTTGCATCAGCATTAAATGTGAGAAAGGACATGGAAGACATAGAATGTAAGGAAATACATGATGACATCTTGAAAAATGTTCATATTACAGAGGAAGTGCTGGATGTCTTGAAATGCATAAAAGTGGATAAATATCCAGGACCTGATCAGGTGTACCTTAGAATTCTCTGGGAAGCTAGGAAAGTGATTGTTGGGCCCCTTGCTGAGATATTTGTATAATTGATAGTAACAGGTAAGGTGCTGGAAGACTGGAGGTTGGGTAATGTGCTGCCACTGTTTCAGAAAAGTGGTAAGGCCAAGTCAGGAAACAATAGACCAGTGAGTCTGATGTTCGTGGTGGGCAAGTTGTTGGAAGGAATCCTGAGGGACAGGATGTACATGTATTTGGAAAGGCAAGAACTAATTAGGGATAGTCAACATGGCTTTTTGCATAGGTAATCATGTCTCACAGACGTGATTGAGCTTTTGAAGAATTAACAAAGAGGATTGAGGGCAGAGTGATTGACGTGATCTGTATGGACACCAGTAAGGAGTTCGACAAGGTTCCCCATGGGAGATAGGTTAGCATGGTTAGATCTCTCGGAATACAGGGAGACGAAGTGATTTGGATAGAACTGACTGATGAAAATGACAGTGTGGTGGTGGAGGAGGGTTGCTTTTCAGACTGGAGGCCTGTGACCAGTAGCGTGCAACAAGGTTATATAAATGATTTGGATGTGAGCATAAGAGGTATAGTTAGCAAGTTTGCAGATGACACCAAATTTGAGGTGTAGTGTACAGCAAAGAAGGTTAACTCAGATTACAATGCGATTTTGATCAAATGAACCAATGGGCTGAGAAGTGGCAGATGGGGTGAGAAGTGACAGATGGGGTTTAATTTAGATAAATGTGAGCTGTTGCATTTTGCGAAAGCAAGTCTTACCAGGAATTATACACTTTATTGTAAGGTCCTAAGGAGTGTTGATGAGCAAAGCGACCTTAGAGTGCAGGTTCATAGCTCCTTGAAAGTGGAGTCGCAGATAGAGAGGACAGTGAAGAAGGCGTTTTGTATGTTTTCCTGTATTGGTTAGAGTACTGAGTACAGGAGTTGGGAGGTCATGTTGCGACTGTACAGGTCATTGGTTAGGCCACTGTTGGAATATTGCATGCAGTTCTGGTCTCTTTCATATTGGAAAAATATTGTGAAACTTGGAAGGATTGAGAAATATTTACACAGATGTTACCACTTTTGGATGATTTGAGCTATAGGGTGAGGTTGAATAGGCTAGGGCTGTTTTCCCTTGAGCGTCGGATGCTGAGGGGTGACCTTAGAGATTTACAAAATCATGAGGGGCATGGATGGGATAAATAGACAAAATCTTTTCCCTGGGGTGGGGGAGTCCAGAACTAGAGGGCACAGGTTTAGAGCAAGAGGGGAAACATATAAAAGAGACCTAAGCTGCAACGTTTTCATACAGCGGATGGTACATGTATGGAAAGAACTGCCAGAGGAAGTGGTGGAGGCTGGTACACTTGCAATATTTGAAAGGCGTCTGGATGGGTATATGGCTCGGCAGGGTTTGAAAGGATATGGTCCGTTTTTGGCAAGTGGACCTAGATTGGGTTGGGATATCTGGTTGGACATGTTGGACTGAATGGTCTGTTTCTTTGCTGCACATCTCTGACTCTATGATTGTATAACTGCCAGTCGAAGTAGTAGTTATAGGTACATTTACAATGTTTATAATATCTTTCGATATTTTCATGTAAAGGAAATGCTTGTAGCGATCATTGCCAAACACAGGCACGTCGGATCAAATTCGTTGGGGAACATGGTCGACACAGTATCGTTGGACCAAACTATCTGTTTTTATGCAGTATGACTCTCAATCTAAGATTGATTCTCTTCTGAAGACACTGCATTCCAAGAAGAGAAAGAAGGACTCTGCTAGGGATAAAGCTTCAGGATTGTGACAGTCTGGGCAGATGTGTCCATTGCATCAAGTTCCAAAATTAGGATGACGTGCAATTTGAAAACAAATTGGTGATGTCGCCCTTCAGAATTCCTGCTCTCCTTCATCGTTTATGAGCCGAGAGACTGATCAGCAATGGTGCGCAGTGAAATTTTGAGAAATATTTTAGTTCCTTTTGCGTATAGTCAACACTAAACACTACAGCGCCAGTGATAGATGGAACAATTGGTTAACGAGACAAAACATCAAAATTGCGCATCTTTGTTCTGATGGTGTCGAGAATTCAGATATTATTCCGATTGCATAAATTAGGGGAGTGGAACAAATGGAATGATACTCCCGCAATCTCGAAATGCTGCTGCAAATTAGTGAGTTCGGCCAATGTACCAAGGACATTCCACTGATTTCTGTAGCCTCAAAGTCAGCCTTTCACAGCGTAATAACCGTGCTTTGATAACTAGTCCAATGTTACTTTCAGTTTCACTTCACAGTTAATGTTGCATTTTGTTTATACAAATATTTCCAGGTATAGCAACCTGACCAAAGAGCGAATGTTATGTGCCAACAAAGCTCCGAGGGAAGGCTTTCTGCCACTTAACACATTCTGACTTTACCATTTGAAAATCACTGAATTTTAGTTAAACAACGATCAGGCAAATCGAGAACATCGCCAGATGAGAGTTAAGTCTGTGATGTTCCAAAAAGAAGTATGGTGATAGTTAAACTGAGCTACGAATTTGCCTTCACCAAATACATAAAATCCTATTGATTTCATAGGGAGAAACGACATTCGAGATCTTGGAGTTTTCGCAGTTTTTCTGGCCTAACATATATTATTCATTTCTGTTCAAATCCTGCCAGTGGACTTGTCGTACACAGAAGATGGATTCATGAAGCGACTGAACAGGATTGTTATCCAGCTCGTCTGTTCAACTGTTGAGAATCACTTTGCAAACCGTCCAAGAAGTCTATGATGGGATGGGAATTCAGGGAGAAATATTTAATGACGAGTGAGATCCCACGAGGTATTCAGTGGACATGCATGCAAATGTTCCTCTGATCCTGGTTACTTCTCAGCGTACTGCAGTTCCTTGTGTGTTCCGTTTCTTTGTTTGTCCTGCCAAAATAAAAGTTGAACAGTCGGTGCTGAACAGTGATCACTGCTGAATCCCAAAAGCCGTTCAACATTAACCTCTGTACTCTGCCAATTCTGGATTTTTTTTAGGGTAGTTTCCTTTGATAGCATGGCACTGCTCACTCTCAGACTCCAAAGCGGATTTTTTTATCAGAATCTTTGCGAAAGTCCAGTTAGTGGAAGTTAATTTGATGCGATCTCAGAAATACAAATAACCCTTCTTGGGTCGTTGATAAATATTTGAAGAATGGCTTCTTTCCCACTGTTATAAGAGTTCTGATTGGACCTGTCAAATCTTAATTTTAGTGTTGATCTCGGTCTTTTTGTAACTTCACTGCAGCCATAACGATTTATTCTCCGCAATCTTCCTTTGCCGCATTGCACTTTTTATAGTCTGATCTATGTGTCTTGCATGCAATACGAAACTTTTTCATTGTACTTTACTACATGTGGCACAAATCAAATCAAATCGACCATTTATTCTCGATGGGATTGCGGCTGCAGCGTCAAAATGACGAACCAGGCATTTTTGCCGATAAGAAGGGTTAGTTACTTAAGGCAAGATAATGCTTCTTTGAAATTCACTGCCTCTGAAATCAATGGATCATGTTTTGTTGAGAGTATCCAAGACATATACCCGTAAGTATCTAGAGAGTGGATATTAAGAGATATTTGAATAGCCTAACAATGTGCAGTTCGCTGACCAGTTCTGTCATGACTTTATTGACTGGCGAGAGAAAAACCGTGTGTGATTTCTAAACTTGTTACACTCGTTGTTGTGTTAACTATGGTTAAAATCATTTCAAATTCAAAGGAGGCAGTAGAAGGAGCATGTCTAAATTGATGAGCGAGGTTATTTTTATTGATATTTTATATTTTCCTCATTTCTGTTTCTGTTTTTTGTTATTCCACCGCAAGGCAATCTTCACATTAACATAGGCAGTAATTATGGCAATTTGCATAATTCACTATCATTACATCCGCAATGACTTCACCATGGAAATGTTCCATCTGAGGACTGGGAAGCTTTTAAAGAGCAACACCGGGTTACTAAGAAGAAAATACGCAGAGGTAAAATGAGGTACGCAGGTAAACTGTCCAATAATATAAAGGAGGATAGTAAAAGGTTTTTAGTATGTGCAAGGCAAAAAAATGGTTAGGACTAAAATTGGGCCCTTGAACACAGAAACAGGGGACTATATTACGGGGAACAAACAAATGGCAGAAGAATTAAATGGGTATTTCAGATCTGTGTTCACTGTGGAAGATACAAGCAATCTCCCTGAGGTAAGTGGCTGAAGGACCTGAACTTAAGGGAATTTATATTTGCCAGGATTTGATGTTGGAGAGACTGTTAGGTCTGAAGTTGGTAAGTCTCCGGGGCCTGATGGTCTACATCCCAGGGTACTGAAGGAGGTGGCTCGGAAAATCGTGGATGCGTTGGTGATTATTTTCCAGAGTTCGATGGATTCGGGTCGGTTCCTGAGGATTGGAAGGTGGCTAATGTTATACCACTTTTTTAAGAAAGGTGGGAGAGAGAAAGCAGGAAATTAGAGACCAGTTAGTCTGAACTCAGTGGTGGGAAAGATGCTGGAGTCTATTATAAAGGATGAAATTACGGCACATCTGGATAGTAGTAACAGGATAGGACAGAGTCAGCATGGATTTATGAAGGGGAAATCATGCTAGACTAATCTTCTGGAATTTTTTGAGGATGTAACTCTGAATTTGGACGAGGGAGATCCAGTAGATGTAGTGTACCTGGACTTTCAGAAAGCTTTTGATAAAGTCCCACGCAGGAGGTTAGTGAGTAAGATTAGGCTGCATGGTATTGGAGACAAAGTACTAGATTGGATTG
Organism: Chiloscyllium plagiosum; assembly: GCF_037043375.1. Lineage (NCBI taxonomy): Eukaryota > Metazoa > Chordata > Chondrichthyes > Orectolobiformes > Hemiscylliidae > Chiloscyllium > Chiloscyllium plagiosum. The sequence continues at coordinate 44,565,746 of NW_028270173.1, forward strand.
ACAATGGGTTGGCTGATAGGAAACAAAGGGTAGTCATAAACGGCTCCATTTCGGAATGGCAGGCAGTGACCAGTGGGGTACCGCTGGGATCCGTGCTGGGACCACAGATTTTACAATATATGTCAATGATATAGAAGATGGTATCAGCAATAACATTAGCAAATTTGCTGATGATACAAAGCTGGGTGGCAGGGTGAAATGTGATGAGGATGTTAGGAGATTACAGGGTGACCTGGACAAGTTAGGTGAGTGGGCAGATGCATGGCAGATGCAGTTTAATGTGGATAAATGTATGGTTATCCACTTTGGTGGCAAAAACAGGAAGGCTGATTACTACCTGAATGGAATCAATTTAGGTAAAGGGGCAGTGCAAAGCGATCTGGGTGTTCTTGTACACCGGTCAATGAAGGTAAGCATGCAGGTACAGCAGGTAGTGAAGAAGGCTAATAGCATGCTGGCCTTCATAACAAGAGGGATTGAGTTTTGAAGCAAAGAGGTACTTCTGCAGCTGTCCAGCGTCCTGGTGAGACCACACCTGGAGTACTGTGTGCAGTTCTGGTCTCCAATTTTGAGCAAAGACATTCTGGCTATTGAGGGAGTGCAGCATAGATTCACGAGGTCAATTCCTGGAATGGTGGGATTACCTTACACTGAAAGACTGAAGCGACTGGGCTTGCATACCCTTGAGTTTAGAAGACTGAGTGGGGATCTGATTGAGACATATAAGATTATGAAAGGATTGGACACTCTGGCTGCAGGAAACATGTTTCCTGATGGGTGAGTGCCGAACCAGAGGACACAGCTTAAAAAAGGGGTAGACCGGGGGATCCAAGATGGCGGCGACCCAGTAAGACTGAGTCTGTAGTGCTTCTCCCAAGACTTGGGCACAGTGGGTCACCTACCCCCTACCAAGCTCACCAAATCATTTATAAATCATTTATAATAGTTTAGTAACTCAATTAGTTGTGTAATATTACATTTTAGCAACTTAATCCTAAGTTAAAATGACTAAAGGGAAGGGAGCCCGCAGCTCTCAGCAAGCAGGAACCCCTCCCCCACACTCACCAGCTGCAGCAGAGGCGTCCACAGCTGCCCCGGGGGACTTACCGACAGTAGCAAGTCTTGCAGAAATGCTTTCCAAGCTTGACTCGAAGATCGATACCTTTATCGTCGAATCCAGAAATCGTTGGGAGTCGCTCTCGGCCGCGCTGCAGAAGCACGACCGTGAAATTGAAGAAATTCAACGCCGAGTCGGAGGGGCGGAGCTAAAGGCCGCGACCTTCGAGACAACCGCTCAATCGGCCGTGGATCAGGTCCGGACTCTCGAGCAGCGAGTCCGGACCTTGGAAAATCATATTGACGACCTCGATAATCGAGGTCGTCGAAAAAATATTCGTTTGCTGGGCCTTCCCGAACAGGAAGAGGAAGGCCAGCTTACAGCATTCCTGGAGCAGTGGCTGCCACAACTTTTAAATCTGCAAGCTGGATCAGGCCAGGTAAGGGTGGAATGGGCCTACCGGGTAGCAATACGTGGGCCCGGCTCGAACCAGCGCCCACGCCCGGTCTTGTTCCGGCTGCAGAGCTACAGGGAGAGGCAGATACTCCTAGAAGCCTCTAGAAATCTCGGAAAAGACCCCCAAGCTATGATCTACAATGGATCCAAGATCATGCTATTTCAGGACTTTTCCCCGGCTCTGGTTCGAAAGAGGAAGGCTTTCGACGAGGCGAAGAAGCGTTTAAGGGACTTAAATGTTCAGTACTGCTTACGCTACCCAGCGATGTTACGCTTTAACCATGAAGGATCTGTATATAACTTTGGATCATCAGAAAATTTTGGGCGGCACGGTGGCACAGTGGTTAGCACTGCTGCCTCACAGCGCCAGAGACCCGGGTTCAATTCCCGCCGCAGGCGACTGACTGTGTGGAGTTTGCATGTTCTCCCCGTGTCTGCGTGGGTTTCCTCCGGTTGCTCCGGTTTCCTCCCACAGTCTAAAGATGTGCAGGTCAGGTGAATTGGCCATGCTAAATTGCCCGCAGTGTTAGGTAAGGGGTAAATGTATGGGTGGGTTGCGCTTCAGCGGGGCAGTGTGGACTTGTTGGGCCGAAGGGCCTGTTTCCATACTGTAAGTAATCTAATCTAATCTAAATCTAAAAGGCTATGGAATTCTTGGACTCTCTTAGATAAACTGTAGGACATAATGGATGTTGGTCTGCCTTCCCCACCCCCCCCCCGCTTTGGTTTATATCCCCTCCCTTTTTTTTCTTACCTTACTGCTTAATATTATCATGGGGGGTGGGGAGAGGGATTTGATTTTCTTGGAGTTGTTTTTTGTTATTATTTTATGTATATATGAGGGATGTATGTACGTGTGTGTGTGTGTATGTGTATGTATATATATGTATATATATATTAGCTGGGGGATTTGGTTAATGTTGGTGGGGGGAGGTGGTTACCTTATTCGATTTTACCTCTGTCTTTAGGAGCGGGGTTGTTTTTTCCCTTCGTTATTTTGTATTATCATATTTAATTATTATTTGTTGAACTGGTAATTTTATAGTTATATGTTTATATATGGTATTAACATTACCAAATATACCCAGGTGTTGGTAGGGGTGGGGGTGGGGTGCTCACTGATAACTCTAGCTTTGTATTATATTTGAATTTTCCTCATTTTATTGAGGAGTGCCTGGGTCAAGGGTGGGGCATTGGTTGGGAGAGGATATGAGGGATTTTTGGAGAGGAAGTGACGCCCCCTGGGAACAAGGGGGAAAGTCTCCACTTAGATACGTTTTATATTTTTTTTATTTAGAAATAGTTTTTTTACTGTATTGTTGTGGGTGTATTAAAGAGGCTTTATTTTTGTAAATTTTACATGTTCCATGCTCGGGATGTTCTGGATAGGGTTCCCCCTCCCGAGGGGTCGAGGACTGGCCCAGAGGATTATGGTTGATCAGTCGGTTAAGTGGTGCACCTGGAATGTCAAGGGGAGTAATTCGCCACTTAAAAGGAAGAAAATATTATCAAATCTTAAGAAGGAAAGAGTTGATATAGCTCTCCTACAGGAGACACACCTGTCAGATAAAGAACACTTGAAATTACGACAGGGCGGATTTGATCAGGCCTTTTTTTCTCCTTTTAGCTCAAAAACAGGGGAGTAGTTATTCTTGTTCGGAAGAATTTCCCTTTTAAAATCCTAAAGCAGATAAAAGACGAATCTGGACGATATATCTTGATTAAAGCCCTCATACATGGAGTGGAATATGGGATTTTAAATTTGTACTGCCCCCCGACACACCCCTTTAAATTTATAACGGAAGCCTTTTCAAAATTGATGGCTTTTGATTCCCGTCATATAATTATAGGGGGAGACTTTAATTGTATTATGGATCCGGAAATAGACAGGATTCCCAAGAGTACTGCAGGAGTATCTCCCAGATCTAGACAATTGATGGATCTGAACAAAGAATTAGGATTAGTAGATGTATGGAGATGTCTTCATCCACAGGGTAGAGATTTTTCTTTCTACTCTAATCCACATAAATGTCATACCAGAATTGATATGTTTTTTGCCCCCTCGATTTTTTTTAAATTCCATATCATCCTGTAAAATAGGTAATATAGCAATTTCTGACCACGCTGCTGTATATATGGAAACTAAGGCGAGGAACAGTGGGACATCCCCTCGGCATTGGCGTATGGACCCCTTCTTAATGAAAGATAGTAAATTTGTAAGGTACTTCTCTCAAGAATTTAAAACTATTTTAGAAATTAATTCAGGTACAGCTAGCAACCCGTCAATGATGTGGGAGACCATCAAAGCTTACACGCGAGGCTTGATCATCTCCTACTCAGCGACCCAGAAGAAATTAAAGGGAGAACAAGAGCGTCTGCTTGAAGCCCGCTTAAAAGCGGCTGAAACAGCATACACTGATAGACCTTCTATTATTAAATTGCAAAGGATTACAGCTCTTAGGACAGCTCTAAATACTACACTTACTCAAACGGCTAAGAGGGAAATATTATTTGCAAAGCAAAGGTTATATGAATATGGCGACAAACCGGGTAGATACTTAGCATTTCTTGCAAAGAAAAAAAAGGCCCCTCAGACTATTATGTCTATCAAGGAAAGTACGGGTATTTTGACTCATGATCATAAAAAGATTAATGCGACCTTTAGAGAATTCTATTCTGAGTTATATAAATCACAGGATTGTGAAGATAGGACGAAGAGGATGCAGTCATTTTTTTAAAATTTGACTTTTCCAGACCTAACTCCGGAACACGTATCGGTCCTAAATGCTCCTCTTACACCCCAAGAAATAGTTGATGCAATTAGGCACCTTCAAAATGGTAAGGCGCCGGGCCCAGATGGCTTTCAAGCTGAATTCTATAAAGAATTTACAGAAATACTGGTTGGTCCACTTATGGACATGTATAACTATGCATATAGTCAGGGCTGTCTCCCGCCTTCGCTGAAAGAGGCAAATATCTCTCTTATCCTTAAAAAAGGAAAGGACCCAAAAGATTGTACATCATACAGACCAATATCCTTGCTAAATGTAGATTTTAAAATCCTCTCTAAAACGTTAGCACTGAGATTAGAAAGGATACTGCCACATATTATAAAGGAGGATCAGACGGGGTTTATTAAGGGCCGTAGATCATCCAATAATGTTGGAAGGGCTCTGAATATGATTCAAGCTTGTCATCAGGGAAAGATACCAGGAGTAGTGGTTTCATTAGACGCGGAAAAGGCATTTGATAGGGTCGAATGGTCATATTTGTTTTACACATTGGAGAGGTTTGGTGTTGGACAGGTGTTTACCAAATGGATCTCAACATTGCATAGTGATCCCAAAGCAGTTGTGGTTACCAATGGATTAGGCTCGGATAGCTTCAGTGTGGGTAGGGGCTGCCATCAGGGATGTCCCCTCTCGCCATTGTTATTCACGCTAATAATTGAACCACTAGCAGAAGCTATACGAGCTGATCCTAATATAGTGGCCCCAAGGATTGGTACAGGTAAACATAAAATTACCCTTTATGCAGATGATGTTCTTCTATTCCTCAGTAACCCTTTGATGTCCATACCTCGCTTAATCCAAGTTATTAATACATTTAGTGCATTCTCAGGCTATAAAATTAATTTTTCAAAATCGGAGGCTATGCCAATGGGTGGCCTTGCTGTGATACCCCGCTTAGCGGACGGTTCCCTTTTTCCCTTTCGCTGGTCCCTGGAGGGTTTCTTATATTTAGGCATTTTTATTACTCCAGTATTTGGTCAGTTGTATAAGGCTAATTTTGTGTATTTATTGGAAAGGATAAGGCAGGACCTCCAGCGATGGGGAGACCTGCCAATTTCCTGGTTGGGTAGAATAGCATTAATCAAAATGAATATCCTGCCCCGTCTCCTATATCCTATGAGAATGCTTCCGGTGATGCTGCCGAGGATGGCTTTATGTAAATTATACGGCTGGCTGAGTTCCTTTATCTGGAATCATAGGCGGCCCCTCATTAAGCTGAAGAAGCTACAGCTTCCACAGGCAAGGGGTGGATTGGACTTCCCAGATTTTAGGAAATATCAATTAAGTTCCCTATTAAGTTACATAGCTGATTGGGTCTTGTCTGATCCACAATCAATCTGGTTGGACATCGAGGCTTCTCAAGTAAAATACCCACTTATTAACCTTTTATTCTCAGACAAGAGGAAAATCATTACAGATCACTGTAAAAAACCTATAATACTGAATACAATCAAGGCTTGGAATATAATGCGGCAAAATGAGGGTAATTCACATAAAACATCCCCCTATGCATCGATAGTGGGAGCATGGGGATTCCAACCGGGGTTAACAGATGCCACTTTTAAACTCTGGAGATCCAGGGGTATCTCATGTCTCGGGGATTTATTTAAAGATGGGGTCCTGATGTCTTTCGGACAGCTGCGTCAGAAATTCGGATTACCCAATGGAGACCTCTTTCGATACTTCCAAATTCGAGATTTTATACACAAGAAGACTACGTTATTAGATAGTCTTTATAAATCTGATAGAGAATGTAGTGTCCTACGACCACTGGGGGTATCTTCCGTCAGTAATATTTATCATTTGCTACATGATGAAGTATCGGGAGATATGGATAATCTGCTTAAAACATGGGATCAGGATCTGGGACTAGAAATCTCCACAGAAACGTGGAATGATATCTGGGAAAATGCTAGAAGAATTACTATTTGTAATAGAACCCAGGCTATCCAGCTGAAGATACTTCATAGGGCCCATATAGCACCGGTTCGATTGGCAAAATTTAAGGCAGGAGCATCTCCAATGTGTCCTAAATGCAAAATAGAGGTGGGCACTCTTGTACATTTCTTATGGACCTGTCATAAGATCCGTAGATATTGGACTAAAGTAGCAAGTACCCTGACAGAAATTTTAGGAACGGAAATAAAAGTGGACCCCGTATCTCTCCTCTTGGGCTTTTCGAACTTTCCCTCCCTGGACACGTACGGGAAGAGACTATTTTCTATTCTTTCTTTCTGTGCAAGGAAAAATATTTTGATGAACTGGGTGGCGGAGAGCCCCCCTGGACTTTCAAATTGGCACAGACTAATTATGGAATGTATTCCCCTTGACGTCCTTACAAATATGGTGCACCGAAAGACCGAATTATTTTATAAAATATGGCAGCCCTTTTTGAATTACATAAATACAGATATTTCGGCTATCCTAACAAGGGCTTTTATTTAATTGAGATTACAAACCTGGCTGGTCCGCGGCCCCTCGGGGGAGGAATCCCGCACGAATATGGGTTTTATCATATCTGATGCTAACACATCCCGAGCATGTAAGAGACTTAAATATACACCCTGGTTAGTTGTAGGTTAGATTAGTAGATAGTTGAGTTTTGTTTGTTTGTTTTTTTTTTCTTTTCGGTTTTTTTTGTTGTTTTGTTTTTTTTTGTCAAATTTTGGCTATTGTATATTTGAGCTAATTGTATATCAATGTTTATATCTGAGAGTTTTGTTTATTTTTGTAAACTTGTAAAAATGTTAAATTTCTAATTAAAATATCTATATATAAAAAAGGGGTAGACCATTTAGGACAGAGATGAGGTGAAACCTCTTCACCCAGAGAGTGGTGGCTGTGTGGAATGCTCTGCCCCAGAGGGCAGTGGAGGCCCAGTCTCTGGATTCATTTAAGAAAGAGTTGGATAGAGCTTTCAAAGATGTTGAATCAAGGGTTCTGGAGATAAGGCAGGAAGAGGATACTGATTAGGAATGATCAGCCATGATCATATTGAATGGCGGTGCACGCTCGAAGGGCTGAATGGCCTACTCCTGCACCTATTGTCTATTGGCTATATGTTGCAGGTCTAATATTTATAAGATTGCAACGTTATCGAATTGTTTTCCTAATTTACATTGGAATGAAAATATCATTGAACTAATTCGCACTAATACCTGACAAAACCTGATAACTGAGCTGTTGAAAATCAAAGGAGGGCCCAGGTTATTTTGTCGGGAAGAAGGTGTAATCAGCATTAGAAACAGAATCACAATTGAGTGCTGTCAGATTGCAAGCAGATGTGTTTTGAATTCAGTGTTTAATTTTAAACAACTAAAAATGGCTCTAAAGTATCACTGATCACAACATCAACTGAATGAGCTTCGATCAGCTTTGCTTTATCATGGAGGTGTCCTTAGGAACTGAACTTTTTTATTTCGACATACACAATTCATCTTTCATGATCCGGGATGAGAGGAATGATCCAGTGGAGGATAAAAATCTTAGTGGTATACCATATAGAATTCTTAGTTGAGTTTGCGTTTGACTTAACAAACAGTAACTTACAGATGACTTTCAACGAGCTTAGATAATTAGCCTAACATATGCTTGCGAGTGAATCTATAGGAAATACCTAACAGTTCTACAGTTAACATTTACCTATCCGAGAAAGCATACGAGGCTTTACTTTCTATCTTTACCTAAGAATCAAATTGGACTGGCATGGATGGAGGATTAGTTAAAAGGCAGGATGCAGAGAAGCTGAATAAATGTGCCATTCTCAGAATCTCAGGAACAGGGAATGTCCATCAATGTCCAACACCAAGAGTGGACCAGTAATACAACAACATACACAAATGGACGAAGCCTTAAAAACATAATTTCTGTTCTGTGACTGACATAAGTGGTGAGGGAGCTTCCAGAATGAAACAATAACATATATCCTCATCCTCACAAACCTACCTGTCAATATGCGTCTGAGCTTAAGAACTTTGAGAGGAGTGGCACTGTACATTCAATGTGGAAATAAAGTCCCATCTTTGCTTTGCGAGCATCGTCCCTCATGTTTTTTTTTTTTTGCATGACCACTGGGCTAATTGGGACAAACTATGATCATACCTAACAACTCCAGCCTGTAAATCCGTGAGGAACTGCAAACCATCAAGAATAGCAGAATTTACTTAACATAATCACTGAAACCTCATGTCTCAGCATGTCTCCCATTCTAAAACTGCTGCCAGACAGGGGATTCACCATGGTTCAATGAGGAATGTAAGTGGAAAGTTGATGTTATCGTTATGATAATGTATCAACCTAGTGAAGCTGCAAGGCAGGACTAAAACGTCAGACAGCTGAAGTAAGATACTATAGACAAAGCAAGGTTCTCCCAAAACTGATTAGTCAGATGTAAGCTCTGCCGTCCTGCCACACCCAGTCACGACTAGTAGCGACAACTGAACAAATGGAGGGGCGAATCGACAAATATTGCCACAATTTTCAAGGGAGCCCAGCACATCAATGCATAACACAGACTGAAGTATTTCCTTAAGTATTTAGCTAGAAAGATCGAGTGGATGATCTGCATTTGTTTGCTACTGAGTTCCCACTTCACAAATGCCTATCTTCAACGAATTTTATTCACTGTTTTTGTTTTCTTGATGTCACACAAAGTCAATGGATCAGTTTTTGTCCAATTTGTGCAGGAGGGTTTCCTGACACAGTATTTCGAACGGCCGGCAAAAAGGGAGGCCAAACTGGGTCTGGTGTTTGGCAATGAAATCAGGCCAGGTGTTTGATTTAATGGTAGGTGAGCACTTTGGAGAAAGTGACCATCATTCAGTTATGTTTAGTTTAGCAATGGAAATGGATATGTACATGCCACAGAGCAAGAATTATCGTTGGGGGAAAGGCAATTATAATGAGATTAGGCAAGACTTAGGATGCATAAAATGGGGTTGCAAAATGCAGGGTAATGTGGAGCTGGTTTAAGGAACAGATATTAATCGTCCCTGTCAGGCAGGTAGGAAGTGACAAGGTAAGGGAAGTGTAGTTTATTACAGAAATTTCATATCTTGTTCAGCGGAAGAAGGAGGCTTATGAGATGATGAGCCAAGATGATTCAGAAGAGGCAATGGAGAGTTACAGATTAATTCGGAAGGATTTAAAGAAAAGGTTAACAAGAGCAAGGAGAGGACATGAGCAGTCTTTCGCAGGTAGAATAAAGGAGAATGCTAAAGCTTTCCATAGGTATGTGAGGATTAAAAGGACGACTATAGTAGGAATAGGGCCAGTCAAGGACAGAAGTAGGAAGTGTATGGATCCTGTGGAGATGTGGGATTTATCAGATGATTCTCTGGAAAGCTTGGGAGAGGTGGTGGAGACTTTGGCTTTGATCTTTGAGTCGTTATTGTCCAAAAGTTTAGTACGAGAGGACTGTAGGATTGTAAATGTGCGTTTGTTGAAGGGCATTAGAGATGATCCAGATAATTATAGACCGGTGAGCCTTATGTCTGTTGTTGGATAAATTGTGGAAAGGGTTATAAGAGACAGGGTTTATAAGCAAGAATTTGATTACAGATCGTCAATATGGTTTCGTCAATGGCAGGTCATGTCTCAAACCTGATTGAGTTTTTGGAGAAGGTGGCCAAGCATGTGGATAAGGATAGGGCAGTTGAGATGGTGCACATGAACTTCAGTAAGGCCTTTGATAAAGTTCCAAGTGGTTGGCTGTTGGAGAAAATGCAGAGGCATGGGATTGTGGGTGATTTAGCAGTTTGGATTAGAAACTGACTTTCTGTAAGAAGGCACAGAGTGGTAGTTGACGGAAAATATTCAGCCTGGAGTCTGGTTTCTTGTGGTCTACCACAATGATCTGTTTTGGGACCACTGCTGTTTGTTATTTTATAAATGGCCGAGATGCAGGCATAGGTGAATGGGTTAGTACGTTTGCAGATGACACTAAAGTTGGAGTAGTGGACAGTGTGGAAGAATGTTGCAGGTTGCAGGCGGACTTGCATAAACGGCAGAATTGGGCTGAAACGTGGCAAATGGAGTTCAATGCAAATAAATGTGAAGTGATTCACTTTGAGAAGAATAACAGGAAGGTAGAATAATGAGTCAATGGAAAGATTCTTGGTAGTGTGGATATGCAGAGGAATCTTGAAGTCCTTGTACTAGCTCCCTGAAATTTGCCACCCAGTTTGAGAATGCTGTTAAGAAGGCATATGGTGTGTTAGGATATATTGGCAGAGGGTTTGAGTTCTGGAGCCTTAATTTCATGCTGCATATATACAAAACTCTAATGTGGCTGCAGTTGGAATATCGTGTACAATTCTGGTTGCGCTATTACAGGAAGGATGTGGAAGTATTGGAAAAGGTGCAGAGGAGATTTACCAGGATCTTGGCTGGTCTGGAGGGAAGGCTGAGAGAATTTGGTCTGTTTTCATTGGAAAGAAGACAGCTAAGAGGGGATTTGATAGAGACATATAAGATCAACAGTGGATTAGTTAGGGTAGACAGTGAAAGTCTGTACCTTCGGATGATGACGTCAGCTTGTACGAGCGGGCATAGCTACAAATTGAGGGGTGATCGATTGAAGACAGATGTCAGAGGTAGGTTCATTACTCAGAGGCGTAAGAGCGTGGACTGCCCTGATTGCCAATGTAGTTAACTCAACTCCATTCGGGCGATTTAAACATTCCTTGGATAAGCACATGGATGCTAATGGGATAGTGTAAGAGGATGGGCTTAGATTAGTTCACAGGTTGGAGCAACATTGAGGCTGAAGGGCCTGTTCTGCGCAGTATTGTTTTATGTTCTATGAATGCTGCAAATGCAATTGACCCTGGTAACACCCTGGCAACAGTACTGAAGTCGTGTTCCAAACTAACGTCGCTGTGATAAGCTCTTTAATTACAGATATATCAATGTCATTTACCAAGAAATTTGTGGAAAATTGACCAGGTACAGTGTATCCCGAAGAAAGGATGGTAAATCCAAACCAGGATTTAATGCTCTATTAATAAACGGTGAATTGTCATCAAAGTGTTAGCACGAGTCATTAACAGTGCTATCAATCAGTACTGTATAATAATCTGCTCACCGTCATTGAATCTAACTATAGAGGTCAGAGCGTCATTCAAATTTTGCTCCAAACATGGGAAGTAAAACTGATCTCGGATGATGAGACGTAAATAATTAGCTAGACAGCAAGCCTGCACTTAGCCAAGTTTGCTATCAAAGTCAATAAGATAAACTGTGACCATTGGATACAGTGTCAATACATTCAATGGATATATGTCTCCTTTTGTTGGTGACACACCTTGCACAAATGAAGATAGTTTTGGCTTTTGGAGGACATCAGCTCAAGGTTAGCAAAGAATGAGTTTGATTTGATTTGAGTTATTGTCGTCAAATGTACCTGTGTGAAATGAAATGTTTTCTTTTGCATATAGTACGGGCAGATCACACCATACAAGATCATAGGATGATAGACAATAGACAATAGACGCAGGAGTAGGCCATTCTGCCCTTCGAGTCTGCATCACTATTCAATATGATCATGGCTGATCATCCTTAATCAATATCCTGTTCCTGCCTTAGCCCCATAACCCTTGATTCTACTATCCTTGAGAGCTCTATCCAACTCTTTATTAAATGAATCCAGAGACTGGGCCTCCGCTGCCCGCTGGGGCAGAGCATTCCACACAACCACCACTCTTTGGGTGAAGACGTCTCTCCTCATCTCTGTCCTAAATGGTCTACCCTGTATTTTTAAGCTGTGTCCTCTTGTTCGCTACTCACCTATCAGCGGAAACATGTTTTCTGCCTCCAGAGTGTCCAATCCTTTCATAATCTTTTATGTCTCAATCAGATCCCCACTCAGTCTTCTAAGCGCAAGGGTATACAAGCCCAGTCGCTCCAGTCCTTCAGAGTAAGGTAGTTCCGCCATTCCAGGAATTGAACTCGTGAACCTACGGTGCACTTCCTCAATATCCAGAATGTCTTTCCTCAAATTTGGAGACCAGAACTGCCCACAATACTCCAGGTGTGGTCTCACCAGGGCCCTGTACAACTGCAGAATAACCTATTTGGTTCTATACGCGATCTCTCTTGTTATGAAGGCCAGCATGATATTAGCCTTCTTCGCTACCTGTTGTACCTGCATGCTTACCTTCTTTGACTGGTGTCCAAGAACACCCAGATCGCTTTGCACTGCCCCTTTGCCTAAATTGATTCAATTTAGGTAGTAATCAGCCTTCCTGTTCTTGCCACCAAATTGGATAACCATACATTTATCCACATTAAACTGCACCTGCCATGCATCTGCCCACTCACCTAACTTGTCCAGGTCACCCTGTAATCTCCTAACATCCTCATCACATTTCACCCTGCCACCCAGCTTAGTATCAGCAAATTTGCTAATGTTATTACTGATACCATCTTGTATATCATGGATATATATTGTAAAAAGCTGCTGTCCCAGCACTGATCCCTGCGGTATCCCACTGGTCACTGCCCGCCATTCCGAAATGGAGTCGCTTATCACTACTCTTTGTTTCCTGTTGGCCAACCAACTTTTAATCCAAGTTAGTACTTTGCCCCCAACACCATGCGCCCTAATTTTGTTCACTAACCTCCGATATGGGACTTTATCAAAAGTTTTCTGAAAGTCCAGGTACACTACATCTACTGGATCTCCCTAGTCCATCTTCAGAGTTACATCCTCTAAACATTCCAGAAGATTAGTCAAGCATGATTTCTCCTTCATAAATCCATGCTGACTCTTACCTATCCTGTTATAACTATCCAGATTTGCCGTAATTTCATCCTTTATAATAGACTCCAGCACCTTTCCCACCACTGAGGTCAGACTAACTGGTCTATAATTCCGTGCTTTCTCTCTCCCACCTTAAAAAGTGGTACAACATTAGCCACCCTCCAATCTACAGGAACTGGTCCTGAATCTATCGAACTCTGGAATATAATCACCAACGCATCCACAATTTCTCGAGCCACCACCTTCAGTACCCTGGGATGTAGACCATCAGGCCCCGGGGACTTATCAACCATCAGAGCTAACAGTCTCTCCAACACCACTTCCTGGCAAATATAAATTCCCTTCAGTTCAGGTCCTTCAGCCACTGTTACCTCAGGGAGATTGCTTGTGTCTTCCCCAGTGAACACAGATCTGAAATACCAATTCAATTCTTCTGCCATTTCTTTGTTCCCCGTAATATATTCCCCTGTTTCTGTCTTCAAGGACCCAATTTTAGTCTTAACCATTTCTTTGCCTTTCACATAGCTTAAACGCTTTTATTATCTTCCTTTATATTATTGGCCAGTTTACCTTAGTACCTCATTTTTCCTCTGCGTATTTCCTTCTTAGTAATCCTCTGTTCCTCTTTAAAAGCTTCCAGTTCCTCAGATGGACCATTTTCCCACTTTGCTATGTTATACTTTTTCTCTTAACTTTATGTTTCTTAACTTCGCTCTTCAGCCACGGCCACCCATCCCTCCTCCTAGGATCTTTCTTTCTTTTTGAAATGAACTGATCCTGCATCTTCTGCATTATAAACAGAAATATCTGCCATTGTTCCTCCACTGTCATCCCTGCTAAGGTATTTCACCATTAAACTTTGTCCAGCTCCTTCCTCATAGCTCCAACGTTCCCTTTATTCAACAGAAATATTGTCACTTCTGATTGTACCCACTCCCCCTAAAATTGCAGATTGAAGCTTATTGTATTAACGTCACTACTTCCCAATGGCTCCTTCACTTTGAGGTCCCTGATAATTCTGGTTCGTTGCAAAATACCAGGTCCAGAATTGCCTTCTCCCTGCCAGGCTCCAGCATCAGGTGTTCTAAGAATCCATCTCGGAGGCATTCCACAAAGTCTCTTTCTTGAGGCTCAATACCATCCTGATTCTCCCAGTCTACCTGCATGTTGAAATCTCCCATAACAACTGTAGTAACATCTTTGCGACAGGCCAATTTCAGCTCCTGATTCAACTTACATCCGACATCCAGAATACTGTTTGGGGACCTGTAGATAAGTCCGATGAGGGTCTTTTTACTCTTAGAATTTCTCAGCTCTATGCATACTGACTCTACCTCCCCTGATTCTAGGTCCCCCCGCGCAAGGGACTGAATATCATTCGTTACCAACATGGCCAACCCACCCCCTCTGACCGTCAATCTTTCCTTACGATAGCACGTGTAGCCTTGAATATTAATTTCCCAGGCCCTGTCCACTTGAAGCCACGTTTCAGTAATCCCCACAATATCGTATCTGCCAATGTCCAAAAGAGCGTCAAGGTCATCCATCTTATTTCTAATGCTTCGTGCATTCATACATAGTATTTTCAATTTGTTACTGCCCTCATCCTTTCCATCAACTCCTATTTCACTCATCCTTACAGCATGATCCATTTTTGAGTTTTCTGCTTCATTGATACAGTTGTCTTTCTTTACTTCCCTTGTTCTAACATTCCCTTCAATTTCCTTCTGAAACATTCCTTCCAACACGCACCCCCCCCCCCCCCCCCCCCCCCCCCCCGCTACTTAGTTTAAACGCAGCTGTGTTGCAGTAGCAAACCTGCTTGCCAGAATTCTGGCCCCAACCTATTAAGGTGCAAACCGTCTCTCTTATATAATTTATGCTTACCACAAAACATACCCCAGTGATCCAAGAATTTAAATCCTTGCTTCCTGCACCAGTTCCCAGCCACACGTTCAAGTCCATAATCTCCTTGTTTCTGGTCTCACCAGCCCGAGGAGCTGGAAGCAAATCGGAAATAACCACCCTGGACGTCCTGCTTTTCAGACTTCTTCCTAGTTCTCCGAAGTCCCGCTGTAGTATATTACTCCTCCTCTTCCCAACATCATTTGTGCCGACATGTACCACCATCTCTGGCTCTTCATCTTCGTCCTTGAGGATTTCCTGCACTCTTCCTGTGATGTCTTTAACTCTGGCACCAGGAAGGCAACACTACATCCTTATGTCCCGCCTGCTGCCACAAAAACTCCGGTCTGTTCCTCTGATTATGGAGTCCCCAGTTACTGATAGTACAGAGCAGGAATGCAAATAACTACAAATAAAGTGCACAAAGGCAAGATCAGCAGTTGATTTGAAATTTGGGAGGTCCATTCAGCAGTCTAATATCAGCTGGGAAGATGATGCTTCTGAAGCTGTTCGTACATGTGTTTATATTTTTGTATTTGCTGCCTGACAGAAGAGGCTATAACCAGGGTGGGAGGGGTCTTTGATGATGGCCTTTCAAGGGCAGTGAGAAGTGTAGATGAAGTGAATGAACTTTGGCTTGTGTGATGTACTGGGCTGAGTTCAAACGCTTAGAAGTTTCTTGCAGTCATGGGCAGAGCAGTTGCCATCGCAAGCCATGATGCATCCCAATAAAATGCCTCTATGGTGCATCTGTAAAAGTTGGAGAGAGTCCTTATGGACATGTCAAATTTTCTTAACCTCTTGACGAAGAAGAGGCAGTGTTGTGCCTTCTTAACTGTCACAATAACTTGGTTAGTCCAGGACAGATTGTTGGTGAACTCTGTCCCCTTTGACATTTGTGATCATCACCAACAATCAAAATTTAACTATGATGCTAAACTAACACTTGTTAGAGGTCTTACAGTTATCGCGATATATCGCATGGAAACACGTATTTCAGTCCAACTTCGAGTAATTGAGTCATAGAGATGTACATCAGGGAAACAGACGCTTCGGTCGATCTCGTCCATGCTGACCAGATATTTCAACCCAATCTAGTCTCACCTGCCAGCACCTGACCCATATCCCTCCAGGCTCTTCCTATTCACATATCGATCCAGATGCCATTTAAATGTTGCAGTTGTAGTATTCTCCACCACTTCCCCAGGCAGCTCTTACCGTACCCGTACCACCCTCCACGTGAAAATGTTGCCCCTTAGGTCTCTTTTATATCTTTCTCCCTCACCCTAAACTTATGCACTCTAGTTCTGTACTCAATCCACCCCAGGGAAAAGACTTTGTCTATTTATCGTATCCATGCGCCTCATGATTTTATATACCTCTAAGTTCACCCCTCGGCCTCCGACACTCCAGGGATAACAGCCCCAACCTATTCAGACGCTCCCTATAGCTCAAATCCTTCAACCCTGTCAATACCCTTGTTAATCTTTCCTGAACCGTTTCAAGTTTCACAATATATTTCCGATAGGAAGGAGACCAGAATTGCACGCAATATTCCAACAGTGGCCTAACCAATGTCCTGGACATCCGCAACATGACCTTCCAACTACTGTACTCAATAATCTGACAAACAATGGAAAGCTTTCTAAATGTCTTCTTTACTATCCAATCTACCTGCGACTCCACTTTCAAGGAGCTATGAACCTGCACTCCAAGGCCTCTTTGTTCAGCAACACTGCCGAGGACTTTAACATTAAGAATATAAGTCCTGCTAAGATTTGCTTTCCCAAAATGCAGCACCTCACATTTATCTAAATTAAACTCCATCTGCCACTTCTCAGCGCATTGGCCCGTTTGATCAAGATCCCATTGTAATCTTATGGAACCTTGTTCGCTGTTCACTACACCTCCAATTTTGGTGTCATCTGCAAACTATACCTCTCATGCTCACATCCAAATCAGATATATAAATGATGAAAAGTAGTGGACCAAGCACCGATCTTGTAGCACTCCACTGGTCACAGGCCTCCAGTCTGAAAAACATCCTCTACACCACAGTCTGCCTTCTACCTTTGAACCAGTTCTGCTTCCAAATGGCGAGTTCTCCCTGTATTCCATGAGATCTAAGCTTGCTAACCAGTCTCTCATGGGGAACCTTGTTGTACGCCTTATTGAAGTCCATGTGTAGCACACCTATCACTTTGCTCTCATCAAAACTTTGAATATTTTTTTTAAAAAGTAACAATCAAGTTTGTGAGACATGATTTCCCACGTATAAATCCATGTTGACTATCCATAATGAATCATTTCTTTTCCAAGTACATGTACATCCTGTCCCTTAAGATTCCCTACAATAACATGCCCACCACCAACGTCAGGCTCATTGGCTATAGTTCCCTGGCTTGTCCTTACCACGGTTCTTAAATAGTGACACCATATTAGACAACCTCCAGTCTTCTGGCACTTCACCTGTGACTATCGATGATACAAATATCTCATTAAGAGACCCATCAATCACTTGCCTAGCTTCCCACAGAGTTCTTTAGGACCCCTGATCGGGGCTTGGGGATTTATCCACTTTTATGCGTTTCAAGACATCCAGAACTTCCTCGTCTGTAATATGGACATTTTTCAAGATGTCACCATCCATTTCCCGTCATTCTATATCTTCCATCTTCTTTTCCACAGTCAATACTGATGCAAAATACTGGTTTAGTATCTGCCCCATTTCCTATGGTTCCATACAAAGGCTGCCTTGCTGATCTTTGAGGGGCCCTGTCCCCTCCATAGTTACCCTTTTGGCCTTAACGTATTTGTAAAAACGGTTTGGATTCTCCTTCCCTCTATTTGCCAAAGCTATCTC
The DNA here is from genome assembly GCF_037043375.1 of Chiloscyllium plagiosum. Lineage (NCBI taxonomy): Eukaryota > Metazoa > Chordata > Chondrichthyes > Orectolobiformes > Hemiscylliidae > Chiloscyllium > Chiloscyllium plagiosum. The sequence continues at coordinate 44,583,580 of NW_028270173.1, forward strand.
ATCTCCCCCTTTGCCCTCCTGATTTTTCTTTTAAGTATACTCTCGCTGTCTTTATATTCTTCTTAGGATTCAATCGATCTATCCTCTGTTTATTCTGCCCATGCTGACTCGGTCCCCGAAACTGAGTTCATCCTATTTTCCTGAGTTTTGTCGACACCCTTCTAAATCTTTCCAAACCATGTCCAAATTTCCTTTAAAAGTTGCAATTGTACCTGTCTCTATCACTTCCTCTGGCAGATTGTTTCATTTCCACACTACCCGCTGTGTGAAATGGTTGTCTTTTGGGCCCCCTTCAAGTCTTTCCACTCATCTTAAACATAGGCCCTCACGTTTTGGACTCTCCTACTCTGGGGACAAAGACCTTGGCTATTCATCTTATCCATGCCCCTCATTTTCTTTTACACTTCTGTATGGTCACCCCTCAGCCGCCTAGAGTCCATGGAAACTGGTCCCAGCCAATCGAGTCTCTCCCTGTGACTCAAGCCTTCCAGTCTTGACAACATCCGTGTCAATCTTTTTTTTTTGCAGCTTTCCGTTTCATAAAATCCGTGTATAACTGGGTGAACAGAATTGCGTGAAGTATGCAAATAAGGTGTCACCAATGTTTTGTACAGCTACAGAATGATGTTCTAACTCCTGTACTCAGTGCCCTTAATGATGAACGCAAGCACACCAAACAACTTTTTCGCCACCCTGTTTACCTGTGACACCACTTACAAGGAACTCTACTTGAACCCTTAGATCTCTGTTTGACAAAACTCCACAGTTCCCTACCATCAGCTGTGTAAGTCCTAGCCTGGAACCAGCAATGATCCTTATGGAACATCACTAGTGACAGGCCTCTGGTCTGAAAAACAACCCTCTACACCACCGTCTGTCTCGTACCATAAGCCAATTTTGTATCCAAATGACTAGGTATCCCTGGATCTAATGTGATCTGATCTTATTAGCCTGTCTAGTATGTGGTGTCCTGTCGGAAGTCTTTCTAAAGTGCATGTCGACAATGTCTACCATATGCTCTCATGTATCATCTTGATAAAGTCTTCAATATCTCAAAGTTGTGAGACTTGACTTCCTGTGCACAAAACCAAGCTTCTTATCCCTAACTAGTTCTTGCTTTTCCAAATGCATGCAAACCCTGTTGCCCAAAATCCCCTCCAACAACTTACCTACCACTAACATTAGGCTCGCTGTCTGTAGTTCACTGGCTATGACTTGTAGCCTTTCTTAACCAGTCTTCCAGCATCTTACCTGTGCTTATCGATGATTAACCTACCTCAGCCACAGGTTCTGCAAATTCTTCCCTCGCTTCCCACAATGTCTTGCGATGCACTGCATCAGGTCCCACAGATTTATCAAACGTCATGTATTTCAAGGCTGCCAGGGTTACATCTTTTGTGATGTGGACCCTTTTCTATACATTATTTACTGCCCTGAATTCCCCAATCTTCACGTCTCTCTCCACACTAAATACAGCTGAGAAATATTAATTTAGGATTTCATCCATCTTGTCTCGCTCCACACATATACAAGTTCTTGATCTTTAAGCGGTCTGTAATGTCCCTAGTTTATCTTGAATGTTTAGATTTTTAACACATTTTTAGTTCTAACAGTACACTGTAATGCTTCGAAATACCTGGAGGTGCTAAAAATAGTGTACAAGGCCAGCTTACAAATAAATTGAACAAATAATATGGAAGAGTTCCATGAATCTAATTTCACTGCATTCCTGGGTGATATGAAGAATTCAAAAAATGCTTTACATGAAGTGTTGTCGACCAAGGAACCTGCGTAGAAGTTGTTTAGTGCCGTAGTCCAGCTGGTAGTGGAGGAACTCCATAATATTTGTAAAAGATTTCAGTTAGAAGGCAAATCGGTAGTGAAGCAACAGTTACAAAATGTCATCTTCAAAATTCATGAATTATGATTATTTAATCAAATTTTCTGGAAAAACACAGGAGCAGCAACTGTGGATAGAAAACTGAGTTCACATTTTGGATCCATTAACACCTCTTCAGAACAGATTATACCTCGGAAATGCTTGGTGTATGAGCTGATAAAAGAAGGTGGTGGGAGCAGAGACAATGAAGATTAGGTGGCGATTGAGCCAGAGAGAGAGGATAGCAATTGGGCAGCCAAAGAAATGGTCAGCCTGGGACAATCAACAGCTACTAACTGAATTCATTATTATCTGACAGTAGGGTGGTTGGGGTAGCAGCCCTCATGATGACAATGCCTGTTTTGTTGGTGTTGGGATAGCGAGATGGAAGAGAAGATGGAAGCCCTAAAAGTAATGACAAAACAACAAAAAGCTGGAAGAAACTAAACAAGTACGGCTGCTTTTTTTGGGAGAAAACAGTTAAGACATGCATCCAGTGACCTTTCTTCAAAACTGAAGGTAGCTTGAAAAGTTTGGAAGTTATGCAGGAGATTGATTGATTAGGTGGAGATAGTGCATGAAGAGAGGGAGAGAAGTACAATTGGACAAAGGACTAGATAAACATCCGCCTGAAAGAATTAATAACTGCTATGCTAACTATTAGTTATTGACAATAGGTTGTGTTGCAGCAGTCCATGTGATGAAATGACCTGGTGTGTGAAGTTTGTGGTAAGGACTTGGAGAAGATGCTGATCCCTAAAAATGTTCAACTCAATATTGAGTCCGGAATATGAAAATGAGGTGTTGTCTTTCTAGCTTGCGCTGAACCTCGCTGGGGCACGACAGAAACCCGACTTATCCCAAAAGTGCAAGTTGTTGTCAGACGAGTTTTAGCTTCAGCATTTAACATGGAATATGTTCAAGGGTCATGTTTGCAGTGCTTTGAGTAATGACCATTAAACAGATCAACCTTCTGAGACAGAAAACTGATCATCACGCTCACACTTAATTGGAAGACTCTTTCTTTTTAAAACTGTGCATACTCCTTCACAACTCCACTAACCATAAACATAACCCTGCGGTAGGAGGGGAACAAGTGTACAAACCTATGTCAATGCAACTATTACACTTACTACCTTGATGACATCTGAGAAGTTTTAGCATGTAACATACTCTGCAACAATCATGCCCAACTTGTTCCTTTATTTTTGACAGAAAGATAAGACTTAGAGTCCTGGATAGACAGTCAGAGTTATTTAGCACAGTAATCATCCCTTTGGTCCAAGTCATTCATGCCAGCAGATATCCTAATTTAATCCATGCCATTTACTAGCATTTGGCCCATGTCCCTCTAAACCCTTCCTATTCTGATACCCATTCAGATGCTATTAAACATACTAATGTCAAGAGTTTCCACCACTGCCTCTGTCAGTTCACACCATACAAAAAACCCTCTTCATGCAACAAAAGTTGCCCCTTAGATCCCTTTTAAATATTTCCTTTCTGAACTTAAAATACTACCCTCTATTTTCAGACTTCCTGACCCTGGGAAAATACTTGACCCTAACCATGCCTCTCATGTTTTCAATAAACCTTGATACACTCAACCTTCAGAGAAAATATCCCCAACCAATTCATCCTCTTCTACAAGCTCTCAACCCCCAATACACGTTTTGTAAAATTATGTACTTGCATACAAGGGTGAATGCCTACTTCCAGATGTTTGGGGTATAAAGATAAAGAATAAGAGGCTGAAATTTCATTTGAAGTGATTTGCAATGGAAGAAAGGGTAACGTTTTTACCAAGTGATGTGTGCCTGTGGTATTACCTTGCACGTTTTCTGACACAAAAATGTAATATGCAAGATTACAGTAGCTCGGGGGACGATTGGTAATGCGAGTTTGGAGACCGAGGACTGGTATGGCAAATATAATTCAGGTTTTTTCTCTTCTGGTGGGCGTGTTGACTGGTGACATGGGCTATTTGGTGAAAGCGGCATGTTACCTTGCGGAACGTGTATATTTTCCATTTGTCAAGAGTCATTATAACAAAATGAGCAGCTGTTCTGTGTTTAAGCGTGCGTGACTAATCAGCCATTGCCTAATTAGCTCACGTGGGATTTCTCTCAGGTTTAAGTGAAACGTTATATTGAAGAATCCATCGGCTTTTCCATTGGAACTATTACCATTAGCTTCATTTCTCGGATGGATCCATCAATACTGAGGAATATTGAAGCTGTGTACTACCCTATTCTTGCAATTATTGGAGTTCCTGGTAAGTTACGACTATTTTGCGATCAGACTGCATATTTCAACAATTCATACCTTTGTTTCTTGCATAATTTGTTAGAAAGGAAGTTGTACTTTTAAGTAACTCGATAATCACTTATCTTTTGTTTTTCTTTTCTTAATAAACATCCTCCATCTCGCGATAAGTTTGCAGAGATGAAGGAGAGGAATTATACTATTAATGGTGGTGTTGTAGAACAGAGACCTCAGGGCTCAGGTACATAATCCTTTCAAATTTGCGTCACAGATAGACAGGGTAGTTAAGAAGGTGATTAACATGTTTGGCTTCATTGTTCAGACCTTTGAGTATGGGAGTTCAGACTTCATGTTCAGGTTGGAGAGGACACTGGAGAAGCCATTTCGGAGTTCCGAATGCAGTTCTGGTCCCCCTACATGAGAAAAGATGTTATACTGGAGAGGATTCAGAACGCGTTTACCAGGATGTTCTCGGGAAAGGAGTGTTTGAGAAAGAAAAATAGACAAAACAGTCTGGGACATTTTTTTTTTTAAAAAAGAACTGGACCGAGGATGGTAGGCCAGTGACGTCATTGTTTTATAAACATCAATGAAGGGTACAGACAAACTGAAAGTAACGCATCTTTTACATCAGATGAAGGCATTAACAAAGGGCGAGGGGAAAACTTTGAGGTGAGACGGAAATGATTTAACGAAGCACATGAGGGGCATCTAATCTACAAAGAGTGTGGTCCATGTGTGCCATGAACTGTCATTGGAAGTTGTGGCTGTAGGTACATTTACAATGATTATAAGATATTTGGATACTTTAATGTAAAGGAAAGGTTTGTAGCGATCATGGCCAAACGCAGGCAGGTGGGACTAATTTCATTGGGGAACATGGTCGGCACAGACTCGTTAGACCAAAGGTCTGTTTCTGTGCTGTATGACATTCTGAATCTAAGATTGGTTCTCTTCTGAAGACACTGCATTCCAAGAAGAGAAACAAGGACTCTGTTAGGGAGAAAGCGGCAGGACTGACAGTCTGGGTGGAGGTGTTCTTTGAGTCGAGTTTCAAAATTCGGATGATGTGCAATTTGAAAACAAATTAGTAATGTCACCATTCGCAATTCAGTCTCTCCTTTGCGGTTTATGAGCCGAGAGACTACCAATGGGCGATGGTGCACAGTGAAACTTTGAGAAATATTTCCGTTCCTTTTATGTATAGTCAACACTAAACACTACAGCGCCAGTGATAGATGGAACAATTGGTTAACGAGACAAAACATCGAAATTGAGCATCTTTGTTCTGATGGTGTCGAGAAGTCAGATATTATTCCGAATGCATAAATTAGGGGAGTGGAAGGTATGGAATGATACTCCCGCAATCTTGAAATGCTGCTGCAAATTAGTGAGTTCGGAAAATGTACCAAGGACATTCCACTGATTTCTGTAGCCTCAAAGTCAGCATTTCACAGCGTAATAACCATGCTTTGATACCCAGTCCACTGTTAATTTCAGGATCGCTTCTCAGTTAATGCGGTTGCATTTTGTTTTTACAAATATTTTCAGGTATAGCAACACGACCATAGGGGGTCTCGTCAGGTCCACACCCCCCACCAACCCAACCTCCACTCCCGGCACCTTCCCCTGCAACCGCAAGAAATGCAAAACTTGCGCCCACACCTCCCCCCTCACTTCCCTCCAAGGCCCCAAGGGATACTTCCATATCCGCCACAAATTCACCTGCAACTCCACACACATCATCTATTGCATCCACTGCACCCGATGTGGCCTCCTCTATATTGGGGAGACAGGCTGCCTACTTGCGGAACATTTCAGAGAACACCTCTGGGACACCCGGACCAACCAACCCAACCACCCCGTGGCTCAACACTTCAACTCCCCCTCCCACTCTACCAAGGACATGCAGGTCCTTGGACTCTTCCATCGCCAGACCATAGCAACACGACGGTTGGAAGAAGAGCGCCTCATCTTCCGCCTAGGTGCCCTCCAACCACAAGGGATGAACTCAGATTTCTCCAATTTCCTCATTTCCCCTCCCCCCCCCACCTTGTCTCAGTCAAATCCCTCGAACTCAGCACCGCCTTCCTAACCTGCAATCTTCTTCCTGACCTCTCCATCCCCACCCCACTCCGGCCTATCACCCTCACCTTGACCTCCTTCCACCTATCGTATTTCTAACGCCCCTCCCCGAAGGCCCTCCTCCCTATCTTTTATCTTAGCCTGCTGGACACACTTTCCTCATTACTGAAGAAGTGCTTATGCCCGAAACGTCGATTCTCCTGTTCCTTGGATGCTGCCTGACCTGCTGCGCTTTTCCAGCAACACATTTTCAGGAATAATGTTATGTGTCAACAAAGCACTGGGGGAAGTCTTTCTGCTGCTGAGCAAATTCTGACTTTAACTATACCATTTGAATATCACTGAGTTTAACTAGATAAGGCAATGTTCGAATTTGATCCAAACCGACAGAAAATTACCAGATGAGAGTTACATCTCAGATGATGTTCCAAAACGAAGTATGGTGATGGTTAACTCAGAAAGTGAGGACTGCAGATGCTGGGGATCAGAGCTTAAAAATGTGTTGCTGGAAAAGCGCAGCTGGTCAGGCAGCATCAAAGGAGAAGGAGAATCGATGTTTCGGGCATAAGCCCTTCTTCAGGATTGTGATAGTTAAACTGAACTACTAATTTGCCTTCACCAAATACATACAATCATATTGATATCATAGGCATAAATGACATTCGAGATTTTGGAGTTATTGCAGTTTTTGTGGCCCAACATATATTATTCATTTCTGTTCAAATCCTGCCATACGCAGAAGATGGATTCATGAAGCGACTGAACATGATTGTTTTCCATCTCGTCTGTTCAAATGTTGAGAATCAAATTGCAAACCATCCAAGACGTCGGTGATGGGTTGGGTATTGTGGGGGAAACAATTAGCGAAGAGTGAGATCCCACTAGCTACTGAGTTTCAGGTTAGCAACCTATCCAGGCTTGACAGTTGTGTATTAGATTCGTCCAGTAAATAACAGAGAACCGCATCATTATACAGTTACTTATGTCCGGGTATTTCTGGCAATCTGGAATAACAAGCGAATTGACTATCCTCTCCAAAAGTCGTGAGTGGTACAGTTGAACAGGTGGAGTAACCACGGAGAAAAGATCAGAAATGAACACACTGATGTCAAAATCCTGGAAGGATGTAGAAACAGAATGTAAAATTAATAGAATCCTTACAGGAGAGCAGCATATTCTTTCCTCCCTACACGCTCCATGCCTCTTAATTTAATATGTCATAATGATTTCCACTTCAGCCTGCATTGCTCCAAAGAATAGAACCCCGTATATCCAATCTCTCTCCATAAATATAACCCAGGTAATGTGCAGATAAATCTCCTCTGCACACTGTCTATTGAAACCAACAACCCCCTCCCTCCCCTAAAAGCCCCCACACCCCCGCCCCCCCCGCACACCATATTCTGGCTTCTGGCTCGGGTCTCAGCAACATTTTATGCCGTTACAGCATAACATCCCGACCGTTAAGCTTCGTCCCTCGGCTGATAAAGGAATATGTCCCATATGCGTTCTCATCCGCTTCTTGCGATTGCTCCACGAATTTGAGAGATAAGTGGACATGTATGCCTATGTTCCTCTGATTCTGTTTGCTTCTCAGGATACTGTTCCTTTCCTTTGTTTGTCCTGCCAAAATATAAGTTAAACAGTCGGTGCCGAACAATGATCACTGCTGAACCCCACTGGGTTCTGACTTTGAATCAGAAAATAAAAGCCGTCCAACCTTACCCCATGTACTCTGAAATTTCTGGGTCATTTAGGGTAATTTCCTTTGATATCATTATCAGACTCCAATGCGAAATTCTATCAAAAGCTTCACTGAAATTGCATCAAATAAACGTCCACTCAGAAATACGCACAACCCTTCTTGGGTCCTCGACAAATATTTGAAGAATGGCTTCATTCCCACTATTATAAGAATTCTGAATGTACTTCTCAAATTTTGAATTCAGTGTTGATCTCACTCTTTTTGTATATTCTCTGCAGCCATAACAGTTTATTCTCCGCACTCTACCATTCTTCTATTGCACTTTTTATAGTCTGATATATCTGTCTTGCATGCAATACAAAACCTTTTCATTGTACTTTGATACATGTGGCAATAACAAATGAAATGAAATGAAACATTTACTCTTGATGGGATGTCCGGAATTGTGGCTGCAGCGCCAAAATGATGAAACAGGCATTTACGCAGATAAGAAGGGTTAGTTCTTTCAGGTAAGATAATGCTTCTTTGAAATTCTCTGCGTCTGGAATCAATGGATCATATTTTGTTAAGAGTAACCAAGACCCATGCCTGTAAATATCTAGAGAATGAATATTAAGAGATATTTGATACAGTAGGAATGTGGTGTTCACCTACCAGATTTGTCACGACCTTATTGACTGGCTAAAGAAACACGGTGATCCAATTTCTCTACTACTTACATTCGTTATCGTGTTAACTCTGCCGAAAATAATTTCAAATTCACAGGAGGCAGTAGAAGGAGCAGTAGAAATTGATATTTTTATTGATATTTTGCATTTTTTGTCTTTTGTTTTTCGTTATTCGAGCTTCATATGAACATAGACAGTGAATTATGCAAATTACTATAATTACTATCCTTACATACGCAATGACTTCACCATGGAAATGCTCCGTCCGATATGTTGCAGGTGAAATGTTTATAAAATTGCAACGTTATGGAATTGTTTACCTAATTTACATTAGAATGAAAATATCATTGAGCCAGTTTGCACTGATACCTAACAAAACCTGGATAACTGTGCTGTTGAAAATCAAAGGATGGCCCTGGTTATTTTGTCAGGAAGAAGTTGTAATCAGCATTAGTAACAGAATCACAATTCTGAGTACTGTCAGGTTATCATCAGATGTGTTTTGAATTCAGCGTTTAATTTTAAATAACTGAACATGGCTCCAAAGTATCACTAATCACAACATCAACTGGATACAAGGTCGATGAGCTTTGCTTTATCATGGAGGTGTCCTTAAGGAGTGGATTTTTTTTGGTATAAATAAACCCTATAGACGTAATTCATCTTCCATTTTGCGGGACAAGACCAGTGAGCCAGTGGAGGATAAAACTCTTTGTGGCATTTCATAGAATTCTGAGTTGAGTTTGCGTTTGACTTAACAAACACTAATTTACAGATGACTTTGAATGAGCTTAGATGATCAGCCTAACGTATGCTTTTGAGTGAATCTACAGGAAATATCTAACACTTCTACATTAACATTAACCTATTCAGGAAAGGACAAGATAGAAGGTAAAGCCTCCTATGCTAAGAATCACATTGGACTGGCTTGGATGTAGGATTAGTTAAAAGGCAGGATGCAGAGAAGCTGAATAAAGGTGCCATTCTCCTATTGGTAAGCTATAAGCAATGGAGTGATCACTGACCTTTTTTCTCATCAATTCATTCAGAATATGAAAAATAAATGCCTAATATATTGGTTTTCAGTAGTATGGTTGCAAAATAGCAGGAGCATAACTTGTCGACCGGCAAAGGCAGCCAATCTCTGTGGTCAGGTCTGACAAGCATACTGGCTCTGAACTTTACAGAAACGACGATTTTCCCTCCTGTACAAGTAATTCGACGTTGTTTACTAAACAGCATAACGTTCAAAGAGGCTGGTCTTCATTACAGCCAACTCTCAGCTCATATTTTACTGATCAATAAATTCTTACCATAGTTATCACTGGACAGACAAAATGTGAATTCTTGTTTGGATTTATTTTCCTTTGTGTTCCAGCAGCGCTGAAGCGGCATGGCAATAAACAATTTGCACACTTTGTAATGGTTATGGAGCACTATTTCTGTTTTTTGAGCACTTAAATTAATCATTTCCTTTGAATTTAGAAGGATCCTTTCAGTTTCTGCTAGAAATGTTCTCACTAGACCAATCTAAATTTGATCCTGATGTTATACATATGAAACATTGTTTAAATTCAACTCTTCTGTAGCCAAGTTATCCAAACCATCAGAATATGAACAGAGAATGATGGTAGGATAAATTCCTTTGAAGAAAAAATAGTGATGAGATGCGCGGGGTAAAATGTTTAAACAGTTTGATACTTAGTCTTCCATTTTTTCTTTCAGCGAATATATTATCAATTGTGATGCTTTCCCGTCGAAATTGTGGACTCTCCAGATGCATCACACATTACCTGGCGTCAATGGCAATAGCGGATCTACTCGTCCTAATATTTGAAGTGATTATGCGTATGGTTAAAGACATCTATTTTCCGAAATCGTTTCTGGATTACACTTCCACTTGTCGTCTTACTTTTGCCTTCTCTGTTATGTCTATTGATTGTTCTGTTTGGTTAACAGTTGCTTTCAGTTTTGATCGCTCTGTATCCATCTGCTGTCAAACGTTAAGAGTCAAATACTGCACAGAGAAAACTTCAGCTGTGGTTATAGCCATTGTCTGTGGACTTTGTGCTGTAAAATGCTTGCCAGTTTACTTTGTAAACCAACCTGGAATTATTATCGACAGCATGGCATGGTTCTGTGTTATAAAATCTGATTTATATATTTTGCCAGTTTGGAAAGCTTACTTGTGCTTTGATACTATTTTAACCCCATTTGCTGCATTTTTGTTTATTTCTCTGTTCAATGCTCTGACCATCAGGCACATTTTAACGAGTAGTAAGGTAAGGAGAAGCTTTCGGGAAAAAAACAACGATTCTGAGTTAGAAAATCGCAGGAAATCTATTATATTACTACTTTCTATTTCTGGAAGTTTTATCTTTCTGTGGATGCTAATTCCTATCTGTTATGTATATGCAGAATTTACAGAGAACCAGTTTTACCAAACGGATTATAATGATCCTTTCACTGTTATGGAACAAACTGGATACATGCTTCAACTTTTGAGTTCCTGCACTAACACGTTTATTTATGCAGTGGCACAGACTAAGTTCAGAAACGAAGTAAAGAACGTGATTACTTGTCAAAATAATCAGAAGATACAAAAATGGTAACAGTCCCCTAACGTAGGTTCATGCTCCAACATAACACTGCGCTAGCTATGCGTCATTTGTGGATGCAAACAGAGGTATTTTTTCCAGACAGATGTTCATTAACGTGACTATTTCTGATGAAAAGCTCCCAATGCATAATACCAGGTCTATTGGGTTTTATCCCGGATTTTGCCTTATCTGCTGAGTTGTTTTTTCTAGTTGTTGTTATGTCAGATTTCTACTGTCTGCAGAACTTTGCTTTTGGAATGATTAACACGATTTGTTTCTCAGTAGCAGTGATAGCGTTAGACACACTATACTGTTACCTTTCTTTTTCATTATTAAAAAAAAAATCGGCTGCACCTGATGACTAACTGTTTTTATAGGCCTTCGGTTGAGATTGATCTGATAACCAAAAGGACAGTGTCAGGTCAATGCCAATGATGAATGGATATGGAATAGGAAAATGAGAATTCGTCGATTTGGACAGGAAGAATATAAATAATGAAATGTTTTATATAAATCAGGCGTTTGACTTCGGGAAATGGCTTAGCGACTGAAACCTGAGAGCACTACAGATACTGTAAATCAGAAACAATACCGGACATTTCTGGCAAACGTCAGCCGGTCTGGCTGCATCTATGGAGAGAAATCAGAGTTTACATTTTGGAGCGAGCCACTGTTCCTCAGAACTGCTCTAAGGAAGAGTCACTCGAAATTTAATGTTAAGTTTGATTTCTCTCTATAAATGCTGCCAGACCTATACAGCTTTTCCAGCATTTTCTGAATTTGCTTATGTTTGTTGACTTGGCGATTCATAGTTTTATAAGGTATAGGAGCAGAATTAGGCTTTTCAGCCCAACATGACTATTTCATCATGGCTGATGAGCTCCTCACCCCAAGTTTTCTGCCCGTCTCCCCATAACGCTTCAAACCACGACAAATTAAAAGACTGTCTAACTCCTCACTAAAGTTATTCACGATCCGAGCATCCACAACACTTTGGTTTAACGAATTCCACAAATTCACAGCCGTTTGGGAGAAGTAGTTTCTCCTCAACTCTGTCTTACATTTGTAATCCCTTAACCTTAGAATATCCCACAAGAAGAAGCATCTGCTCCATATCTATTTTATCCATACCCTTTATCATCTTGAAAATTTCAATTTAATCTCACCTCATTCTTCTAAATTCCAGAGAGTACAGGCCTATTAACCTAAGAATGATTAAATTTATAAATTCCAAGTCATGATCCCGAGCATGTCATTAGACGTGGACGGCTGGCCCCATGTAATGTGATACTGGAGAGTTTCCCATATCTTCAAGGAAAAAGGGAAGTACTATACTTCCTGGATCTGAGTGTTCTTTTCTTTTTAATCAGATTTTGATACCAAATTCTTTTGCATCGTGGTTGCTCCACTAACTTAATTGTTGAAGAGGAGCAGAAAGTTTCCGTGGATGGAATAGAGTCAGATGATATTTGATAAAATTAAGATTTTGATGGTTACTGCCTCAGTGTTCAAAGCCATTCAAAGTAGCTTTTGATTTAAGTAATGCGAGTGCCTGTGCCGCACGCTTGCAAGACAACGATGAGGTGACAGAGACGTATTGAGTATTTTTTCCCTAAATTCTGAGTAAATCAACAGAAATATTCCACAACTCAGAAGGAGACCTTGAGTTAGTGTTAGCACTGCAACATTTCAACATTTATTTTACTAGTAGTGCATCTCAGACAGTTGTGTATACTAATTGTAATCTTTTAAGCTTGTAAGGGAAAAAGACAAAAGTTCCAGACTATATAAACCGAGCTCATTATTGCAGCCATTCCATTTGAAAATTATGCACATGGCGGTGGGGATCTAAAATTTGAATTGAGGCAACACGTATACGTCGATTTTTATTTACAAAAAATGGTTTCTCGATTTAAAAGATTACTATAAAATGGTCTGTGAACCTGTACTGCTGATTTACAGAATTAAGCTGAAATTCAAAGATAAGAGGACAATAGAGTTTTCATAAAATGAATACTGACGCATTAATTGACCATTTGAACCAACCTTGATCTGATACATTGCATGATAATTTACGTAAATAAGATATATTTTCCAAAGAATACCATTGGATTAGCCTGTCTTCAATCATGTCGTCATATTACAGTTGATTGGGTTTTCTTGTAATTAAGAACCCTTTTCCAGGAAATACCACTGGATTAACTTGATGTAAATCATGTCGCAATATTATATGTGATTGGTCTTTCTTGTAATTAAGGCTGTACTATTTCTTTTTAAAAAAACATATAAATACTGTGTAATTTCAAATGTAATTGCACAATTTCACCAAGGAACACAGAAGCTTCAACCTTTGTGTTGCTGAATAGAATTGCGTCAAGGTACCTTAATTCAATAAACTAATGATCCTTGCTTTTGAGCAGACCGCATTTGTCGATTCGTTTGACCGATCTCGAACCAACAGACCCCTCTTGAGGGATCGTAGATCTTCAAGTGGGACGAGATAACTTAATATCCTGATGAAAGGCTATTGTCTGAAACGTCGATTTTCCTGCTCCTCGGATGCTGCCTGACCTGCTGTGCTTTTCTGGCACTACTCTAATCTTGCCTTTTATCCCCAGAACCTGCAATACACATTTCTGCCGAGAGAACTTAGTTGTTGACTCGTTGGTGCATTTTCGACAAGTGAATACAGAGGCTGTTTGTGCCGAAAATAAAATGGATTAAAATAGACTGTCGTCTTGAATGAATGATTTCTTAGAGTCAATGTAACATATACACGTTGTATTATACTAAAACTATAAGAGTAAAATATTTTAAAAATGAAGCTATCTTTGTCTATTGATGGTTCATTCAGTTTGGGGGTAGGGAATTTGTGATCATCTATGGACTTAAGAGATGTAATTTCCTGTTTCTTTTCTGAAGAGAGGTTGAGACAGATTCTATGGGCCAGTTTCTGGCCAATAAAGTCAACAGCTTGTGAGGCTCTTTTTTAAAATTTGGAGCAATAACAGTAGCATGATGTGGTGGTGTCAAACTTTCACAGAACCAGGATTTTACTTTAATTTTCATTGCTAGTTGGGGTTTGGAAGCTGCTACATATCTCTACTTGCTACAGCAAAACGCTTAAGTTTTTTCACTCTCCCCCTGTTAGTTTGATCTTGATGTTTTTTTCCTCCTGATTGGAGAATTGCATGTCAGACAATCTATTTTATTGAATTTGCCTTAGCTGAGTGTGAGTTAATGGGCTATTGCTATTTTGGAACATCTACTATTTAGTCGTGAAACAATCAATATTTCTGTTAAGTTTACCATTAGAGTTGTTATTTCGATTCTTCTTTCTTTTGTTTGTGTTTTAACTACAGTCTAAGAATAAAGTGTGTTTCCCTTCAGGTTTGGTAGTTTGATCAATTGAGTTGTGTCCAGAACATAATGTTTTCCACTTACCTTTAAAAATCAGATAATGTTTATGTGGAGTATATACTTTGAGCTGTTTTGTGCTGATTTATAATACGTTCTAAAATAGTGGCACAAGGAATACATTATGTTTCTCTGGGTACAACCATATGTGTGCGTCTGGCTTAGGCAATGAATTGCTGACAGTGGTGGAAAGTGCACATGGAAATGGGATATGAATAAATGTGGCCCATCAGTCTGCATGAGAAATGTCCATAATCTGAGTGGGATGCACTTTGGCGGGTCGGGGTGGACTGGATGTGCTGAATAGCCTGATTCCACACGGTATTGCTTGTATGATTCGACAATTAGCCACTTGCTAGTCTTCCCAAACCTAACCCATAGCTGTCGATGACAAAAGTATCTCTGCTTGTGGCACAGCAATTTCTTTCCTAGTATTAAGTGGCAGATGGAGTTTAATTCTGATAAATGCAGAGGTGCTGCATTTTCGGAAAGCAAATCTTAGCAGGATTTATACACTTAATGGTAAGGTCCTAGGGAGTGTTGCTGAACAAAGAGACCTTGGAGTGCAGGTTCATAGCTCCTTGAAAGTGGAGTCGCAGGTAGATAGGATAGTGAAGAAGGCGTTTGGTATGCTTTCCTTTGTTGGTCAGAGTATTGAGTACAGGGGTTGGGAGGTCATGTTGCGGCTGTACAGGACATTGGTTAGGCTACTGTTGGAATACTGCGTGCAATTTTGGTCTCCTTCCTATCGGAAAGATGTTGGGAAACTTGAAAGGGTTCAGAAAAGATTTACAAAGATGTTGCCAGGGTTGGAGGATCTGAGCTATAGGGAGAGGCTGAACAGGCTGGGGCTGTTTTCCCTGGAGCGTCGGAGGCTGAGGGCTGACCTTATAGAGGTTTACAAAATTGAGGGGCATGGATAGGATAAATAGACAAAGTCTTTTCCCTGGGGTCAGGGAGTCCACTAGAGGGCATTGGTTAAGAGTGAGAGGGGAAACATATAAAAGAGACCTTTGGGGCAACTTTTTCACGCAGAAGGTGAACGTGATGGAATGAGCTGCCAGAGGAGGTGGTAGAGGCTGGTACAATTGCAACATTTAAGTGGCATTTGGATGGTTATATGAATAGGAAGAGTTTGGAGGGATATAGGCCGGGTGCTGGCAGGTGGGACTAGATTGGGTTGGGATATCAGGTCGGCATGGACGGGTTGGACCGAAGGGTCTATTTCCATGCTGTACATCTCTATGACTCTATTCCACTTGCTGTGGGATACACTTAATTGGGCCCCAGTTTTTTTTTAAATCAAGCTTCATGCATTTTAAGACCTCCAGAACCCGCTTTTCTCTTGTGTGGACACTATTCAGGACATGACTATTTACTTTCCTGAGTTCACTAGCTTCCATTCCTTTTTCCCAAAATAAATCCAGAGAAGCAATAGAACCTCACCCAACTTCTGTAGCTCCAATATCCATGATAATTTGATCATTAAGGTGCCTAATTCTCTCCCTAATTACTCTTTTGCCATTATTATAATTATAGAATTTCTTTGGATTATCCTTAAACTTATCTGCCAAAGTTATATTTAGTCCTTTCTTTTAACCTCTTCAGATTTCCCTCTTTAAAGTACTCCTATACCCCTAACAGTCATTCAATGTTCCATATTCTCTCCAGACTTGCCCTTCACGCTAACAAGAACAGGCTGACCCCGCTCTCTCATTATTTCGCTTCTGAAATCATGCCATTTGCCTGATGTTTATTTACCTGAAAACAACCTCCTTCGATCAACATTTGGAAATTCCACTCTAACTCCATCAACTTTGCCCTTGCCCCAATTTAGAATTTTACCCTCTGAACCAGATCTATCCTGTTTCTTTAACGGTTATAAAACAAATAGAATTAAGCTCTAAGTTTCCATTGCTCTTTCATTGACACCACTATCACATTCATTGCTTATTTCCCAAGGTGATGATGAATGTTGACACTTCTGTCATCGGGTCCCCTACAAAGAGATAGCGGGTTTTTTTTTTCCCCTGAGCACTTACAATGAAAACTGACTGTTGCAAAACGAAACCACTATAACACCATCAGTCTAAGTTTGGAAAGGTAAAATCTCCATCAATTATAACCCAATTCTTCTTACATCTATCTGCGATCTCCCAACATATTTGTTCCTCCATTTCACACTGAATGTTCATGCTCCAACACTGAAATCCTAACAATGTGACCATCCCCTTATTATTTCTCAATTCCAATCATCGAGTCTCACTGTATCATTCCTCAGACATATCATATCTAAGTACTGATGTGGTGTTTGCTATAATTGTTAAAAAAATCTATACCTCGTCTCTCGCATTCCCTTTCTATTCTTTTTGCAGGATCTGTACCCTGGAATATATCTCTTCATCAACCATGTTTCCCATATCATTATGACAGCTCATTCCCTTATCATGCTCTGAGTTCATTTGCCTCGCCTGTCAGTCGTCTGGCTTGCAAAGAAATGCAATTGAATTCATCAGCCATCTTTTATTTCTTGCTGTGCTATTGCCTGCTTTTCTGTTTAACTTGCTTTCTTTAACTTCTTTACTAACCTCAACCATCTCAATTTTGTGTCATTGCTCGTTAGGATGCACCAACCTGCCAGGCAAATTTAACTGTTTCAAAATATCTCCAGCAAATCTCCACACCAGGATCTTGCCCCCGCTCCAGTCCCACTTGTAACCTGTGCAACCAGGTGTAACCTGTCCCTCTTATACAGGCCACCTCTGCCATAGATGAGATCCCAATGGTCCAAACATTTGTATCATCCATTACTGAACCAGCTCCTCAACCATACATTCATCTGCCCTATCCTCCTGGTCCAACTCTCCCATTTATTATTCCTACTGTCACGATCTCTTGATGTTCAATGGCAGTCCAATGAAGACTGAATGATAATGGCGAGGGCCTCAGCAATATCCATCCGCTCTTCTTTCAAAATTCTTGGATCCATAGATTCATAAAGTACTAGAGCACGGAGACAGGCTCTTTGTCCAAACTGATACATGGTGACCAAAATGTCCACTCACACTAACCCCATTTCTCCAAACATGGCCCATATCCTTCGAAACATTTCATACAGACGTCTTAGTCCAAATGCCTTTTAAATGTTGTTAATTTACCTGCCTCAACGACTTCGGTTGACAGCTCATTCTACATGCATACCACACTCTGTGTAAAAAATATTTGTCCCTCAAACTCCTTTTTATTCTTTCCTCTCTAACCTTAAACTGATGTCTGCTGGTCCTTGAATCCCCAACCCTGGAGAAGACTGAGTCCATTCACTCTGTACATATCTTTCATGATCTCATGCATTTCTGTACGATCCCCTATTAGTCCCTTACCCTCCAAAGAAAAATGTCCGAGCTTGTTCAACCTTTCCCTATACCTCAGACATTTGACTCCTGGCAACATCGTTGCAAATTTCTTCTGTACACTTTTACTCTCATAATATTCTTCGTCTAAAAAGGTGACAGGAACTGAACGCAACACTCCAATTGTGGTCTCACTAACGTCCTGTACAACTGCAACATAACTTCCCAACTTTTCTACTCAATGTTGTGATGAAGGCCAAAATATTCTTCACTGCCCTGTGTACTGCTAACTCGACTTTCAGAGAACTGAGCACCTGAAATCCAAGGTCCCTCTGCTGCACTACACTCTTTAAGGCTCTACTATTCACTATGAAACCGCTACCTTGATTTGACTTTCCAAAATGCAAGACTTCACACTTACCTATATGAAACTCATTTGCCATTTTCACCCTATTTCGCAATCTGCTCAAGGTCCTGCTGCAAGTTCTGGTAACTTTCCTCACTATCCATGGGACCACCTGTTTTAGTATCATCTGCATACTTACTAATCATGCCTTACACATTCTCATCCACATCATTGATAAAGATAACGAACATTAATTGACATAGTGCTGAACCCTGAGGCACACCATTTGTCAAAAGACTTCAGTCCGAAAAACATCCTTCCACTATTACCTTCTGATTTCTACCATCAAGCCAATTGTGTATGCAATTTTCCAGCTCCCCTGGATTCCATGCGATCTAACTTTCCAGTGCAGCCTCACATGTGGAAATTAATATGTAGGAGGAGAAAGTGAGGTCTGCAGATGCTGGAGATCAAAGTTGAAACTTTATTGCTGGAACAGCACAGCAGGTCAGGCAGCATCCAGGGAACAGGAGATTCGACGTTTCGGGCACAGGCCCTTCTTCAGGAATGAGCAGAGAGTGTTCAGCAGGAGAAGATAAAAGGTAGGGAGGAGGGACGTTGGAAATGTGATAGGTGGAAAGAGGTCAAGGTGAGGGTGATAGGTCGGAGTAGGATGGAGGCGGAGTGGTCAAGAAGAAGACTGCAGGTCAGGAAGGCGGTGCCGGGCTGGAGGGATCCGGCTGAGACAAGGTGGGGGGAGGGGGATGAAGAAACTGGTGAAGTCCAAGTTCATCCCCTGCGGTTGGAGGGTTCCCAGTCGGAAGGGTTCCGACTGGGAACCCTCCAACCGCAGGGGATGAACTTGGACTTCACCAGTTTCTTCATCCCCCTCCCCCCACCTTGTCTCAGCCGGATCACTCCAGCCCGGCACCGCCTTCCTGACCTGCAGTCTTCTTCTTGACCTCTCCGCCTCCATCCTACTCCGACCTATCACCCTCACCTTGACCTCTTTCCACCTATCACATTTCCAACGCCCCTCCTCCAAGTCCCTCCTCCCTACCTTTTATCTTCTCCTGCTGAACACTCTCTGCTCATTCCTGAAGAAGGGCCTGTGCCCGAAACGTCGAATCTCCTGTTCCCTGGATGCTGCCTGACCTGCTGTGCTTTTCCAGCAATAAAGTTTCAACGAAATTAATATGTAGACAGGTGCGATTTTAGAGATTACTTATACCTTCAAAGTTCATGAATTATAAATTCAAATGTTTAATTGAATTTCCTGAAAGATACCTCAGTATGACAGTGAGCATCGCTGATACAAAGCAGTACACATCAACATTTACACCACACCAGAAGAAAATTGCATCTGCTTCCATATGCACAGGTCTCCTAACTTGCTTTACCATTTGTCTCCCTAGCCAGTCTGATCTTGTACTTGGTCATATTTTGCATTAACAAATGAATACCCCAGTCAAACATCTGGAAAAAGTCCTTGTCTTGAATTAATATTCATTTTTCAAATTAAGCTTAAGTCTCTTATTCTTTATCTCTTTCCATGCTGTATGTTTCTATGACTCTAAAACTGCTCTCCTTCTGAAGAAACTGTATCTCAAGAAGTGAAAGACTGACACTGTTAGGTTTAAGGTCGGCTGGGCTAATGTGTTGCCAGCTTTCAGTTCCAAGTTAGCATGTTGTGCAATCTGAAAATAGGATTATTGATTTCAGTCTTCACAAATATCTGCTCTCCATGTCTATTTACGAGTTTGGATACCACCGATTTGGGCGATGGTGCACCCTGAAACATTGTGAAATACTTCTGTTCCTGCTGTGGATAGGAACCGCAAATTACGACATGACCAGTGATGGATGGAACAATTGTTAAACTCGAAAATACCTCTAAATTGAGCATATTTGTCGTCATGTTGTCAGATTACACACAGTCGCATTTGCTTCAAATGTTTATGTGGCATTCTCTAGTATAAATGACAATTGGGAATTTGGTGTTGTCTTCTTGCCCAACACGTAGCTTCCTTTTAATTTAAAATAGAGTCAATGAGATCACACAGATTTATAGCATGGAAACAGGGGTTTCATCCAACCTGCTCTTGCCACACTCTTTTCACAATTACTCTAGTCCCATTTGTATACATTTGGTCTATATCCCTCCAAACCTGCCCCTCCAAACCTGCCCCATGTCTGAGGTATTTCCCACATAATAAAATAACGGCTGATTTGACCATCGTCCTGAAAATTGCCAGTGGGGCATTTGAACAGATAGAATCATCAGGAGGAAAGAAAGAGAAACGAATAAACCAATAATCAACACTTCGGCATGATTAAGATGCAGTATATAAGAGGAATAGCATGCCTACGCCAGACAAAAATATTCCTTCCCTTCGACCCGATCTATTGATTTGACTAGGCTGCCGAAAATTGCCAAAAGAAGAGTTGAACTGTAAAATCATCAGGACGAAAGTAAGAGAAATGAACAAAGCAATGGTTAAAATCCCAGACGATATAGACACAGAATGTTAGAGGAATCGAATCCCTACGCCAAAACAAAATGAGACTTCCTCTCTGCCTGACATCATGCAGCCAATTTTATACGTTATAACGACTCCCCAGTTCAGACTCTACTGCTACAGAGAAAAAAGACTTTTCCCAGTCTATCCAATCTCTGCACAAGTATAGTCCTTCAATCCAGTCAACCTCCAGGTAAATCTCCTCTGCATATTATTCATTGAAATGAAACTTTCGCCTGTAATGTGAATCCCAGAAGTGCACACAATACTCTAGCTGTGGCCTAAAAAAAAGTGTAGTTATGACATATTTTCCTGGCTGTTAAATTCTGTGCCTGAGCTGATAAACGAACGGCTCCAATAATCCTGCATAACCATTTTATATAACAGTTCCCACGACTTTAAGGGACCAGTGGACATGCACACCAAATTTCGTCTGAAGCTGCCTGCTTCCCAGGATAAAAATATTTAATTGTGTGGCTTGCCTTGTTTGTCTTGCCAACATATAAGTCAAACAGCAGGTGCCTAACACTAATGACTGCTGAATCCCACAGGGCACAAACGTCCCACCAGGTACTTCTCAGATACCGAAGCAGTCCATATTCAAATACAACAAGATCCCGACAATATTCAGGCTTAGATTGAAAGGTAGCAAGAACTATTTGTGCCAAACAAATGCCAGGCTATTACCATCATCAATAATAGACAATCTAACAACCACCCCTTGGCATTCAATGGTGTTACCATAACTGAATCCTCCAGTATCAACATCCTTGGGTTTATCATTGACCAGAAACTCAACTGGATTCACCACATAAACACAATAGCTACAACAGCAGGACAGAAACTAGGAAAACTGAATCGAGTAACTCTGCACCTGAATCCTCAAAGCCTGTCCACCAACCTCAAGGCATAAGTCAGGATTGTGATGGAATACTCCTCACTTGGCAAGGATGCGTGCACTCCTAAGACTCAAGAATCTGGACAGCATCCAGGACAATGCAGCCGACTTGATTGACATAACATCACGAACATCCACTTCTTCTATGACCAATGCTCAGTAGCGGTAGTGTGTACGATCTACTAAAGGCACTGTGGAAATTCGCCAATGAACCTCAGACAGCACCTTCGAAACCCAAGAATACTTCCTTCTCAATTGACATGGGCAGCAGATATATGGGGATACCACCAACTTTAAGCTCCCCTCCAAACCACTTACCATCTGGTTCGGAAATATATCAATGTTCCTTCATGTCACTTGGTCAAACTCCTGGAATTCCCCCCACCCCAATGGCATTATTGGTCAGCCCCACAGCAAATGGACTGGAGAGGTTCAAAAAAAGCAGTTAACCACCACTAATCGATGGCAACTAGGGACACACAAGCAATGCTTGTCAACCATCAATGCCCACATCCCACAAATTAATTTTTAAGATGTTCGGAAAAAAAAACACATCCAACACAACCCTCTGCACTTTGCCAATTTTGAATTCATTTAGCTTAATTTCCTTAGCGCAAATGGTTCTGAGCCTCTCTGCCAGTCTTCCAAGTGGAATTTTATCAAAAGCCTTGCTGAAGTCCAGATAGTTTACACAAAATTCATTTCCTCTTAGAAATGCGGGGAACAGTCCTCGGGTGTTCAATAAATATATACTATTGCTGGGATGTCTCGAATGTTGGCTTAAGCCTCAAAATGAGGAATCAATTATAATAAAAGGGAAAGTGTATTCAGGTCAAATAATGATTCTTTGAATTTCTCCATGTCTGGAAAGAATGGATAGTCTTCCGTTGAGAGTATCCAAGACCAATACTTCCAAATATTTGGAGAATGATGTTAAGAGAAATTTGAATATAATATGAATGCTGTGTTCAACTCTGTCGTGACCTCATTGACTAGCAAACGATCACAGATCCAATTTCTCTACTCGTTATATCCGTTATTGTGTTAACTGGATTCAGAATACTTTTAAATTCAAATGAGGCAGTAAAAGCAGCACATCTAAATTGACAAGAAATATATATATATATTTAGCTGATATTTCATGTATTTTTCTTTATTGTTTTTCTTTTCATTACTCCCATCAGAAAGCTAGCTTCTTTTTGAGATCGATCGTGAATTATGCATTACCACTAGTCCCATCGCTACATACACAGATACCCCATGAGAACTCCATTGCCGATAGCCTACCAATTGAAAATAGCACATTTAGTCAAGCTCGTTGGTGGTTGTCCCCACCTGATATGCTATAGTTGTAATGTTTATTCGATTGTTACATTTTGACACTGTTTACTTATGTTTCAACGAAAAAGAACATTGTACCTATTCTAACGTATGCCTGACAAAAACTAATGGAATTACGATATAATATTCCAAACTGCTCTCCCACTAGCAACTCAGTTATATGCCCTGGTTATTTCCAAAAGGGGAGGTTGAGTTTTGCCAGTTCTCTCGTCGAGTTATCGACATATTGCTTGTTAAGGTTTCCTGCACACCATGAACAAATTCCACCCTTTCCAAACCCTTAATATACGGCAGTCTAAATCTATGCTTGGAAAGTCGAAATTTCCGTGCAATATAAGCCTATTATTTCTGCAGCTGCCTGCAATTTTGTTGTATGTTTGCCTCACAGTTTTATGCTGACTATTGGGTGCCTATAACACAATCTCACCAAAACTGGTTTCCCCACGCCGCACCCTCCACCCCGCTCTTATTTCTCAGTTCTATTCATACACTCACTAAATGATCCCTCAGAAATCTCCTGTTACTAAACCCCTCTATTGTTCAATCTACCCTTTCAACAGCATCTGTGCCCCTCCCTCAGTCATGTTTCTATTATAGTCATGATATTGCAGTCCTATGTTCCTCCTGAGTTGATTGGCCTTAACTGTCAGCCTTCTTGCTTTGAAATAAATACAACTTAATTCTTTAATAAGCACTCATTCCCTGATGTACTGCTGCCAGTCTTGTCCATTAAGCTTGGACTTTGTGACTTCTGTATGAGCCTCAACCTTCTCTTTTGTCTCACTACTGTTTAGAGTTCCACTTACTGCGAGACAAGTGTAACCATGTTGGAGTAGCCCCAGCCAATCTCCCTATCAGAATATTGCCCCCTTCCCACCAGTCCAGGTATAACCTGTCCCTCATGCACAAGTTACCTCTGCCCTAGAAGCGATATGAATGATCCAAATATCTGTATCCCTGTTCTCGACTCTAACTCCTCAGCCGCACATTCACCCGCTCTATCCTTCTATTCCTACTCTCACTATGACAGTTCCCATTCTCATGAGCACTCGATATTTAGTCGTAGTCCATGGAAGACTGAAAGATCATGGTGAGTGTCTTGGCATTATCGACTTTTCCTTCCTTCACAATCCTTGGATGTATTTCAGCAGTCCTTGTGCTTTACCATTATGACGTAGACGCACTGTTGTGAATAAGGATGAAAGGCTACAAATAGTGAAATTATTGCTTTGGTCAAAAAAAGACGATTACAAATCCAAATGGGCAAAGCTTTCATAAAACAGGCGGGGTGGTTGATTAGATTTCTTTCTTGTTCATACTTCTAGTTGCGTATGTTAATACTGGCAAATATCTGGAGGTGCTAAAAATGGTGTCCCAACGCCGGATTATAAACAAGTTGATCAAGCAATATGTAAGAGCTCTTAAACTTCATTTCATTTCATAAGCGATTGACATGATTAGTGAAAAAATATGTTTCACAAGAACTGTTAACAGCCAAGGAGTCAGACTGCAGGTTGTTTAGTGTTACAGTGGAGACTCCAGTGGAGAAACTACATAATATTTGTAAAATATGGCAGATAGAAGGGGAAACAATAAGGAAGCAGTTACGAGATAACAATTTCTGTTACTTTCAATGTTCATGAATTGCAATTTCGAATATTTAATCGCATTTTCCACAAAAAATAAGTACTCAGTAGATCTGCCAGCATCTGTGGAGGAAAGAAGCGGAGTTAACATTTTGATTACAGTCAACCTTCTTGAGAACTGATTGCAGCTGTAGGAGTTGAAGACAGAAAGGTGGAGGAAAGAGCGAGTAATAAATGATAGGTGATTTAGCCCAGAGAAAGAACAGGACTTCAGCAGAAAAATGAATGGCAATTGGCTAACCTCGGACAAACAATAGCTTGTAATGGACCCATTATTGATTGAAAGTGGTACGGTTGTGGCAGCAGCCGATAGGTTGACAAGGCCTCGTTTGTGTGTATTGGAATAAGGAATATGGCAAAGATGCTGAGACCCTAAAATTGTCGACACACCTTCAGAACTTGCTGGAAAAGGTCTGCAGTTCTGACAACATCTGTGGAGAGCATGGTGGCTCAGTTGTCAATACTGCTGCCTCATGGCCTCAAAAATATGGGTTTGCTTCAAGCCTCGGGCAGCTGTCTGTGTGGAGTTTGTGCATTCGTTTTGTGCCTGCGTGGGACGTCTCTGGGTGTTCTGATTTGCTCGCTCAGTCCAAAGACATGCAGGAGAGACGAGTTAACCTTTGGAAATGCAGGGTTACATGGATAGGGTAGAGGTTCTGGGTGAGTCTGGGTGGGAGGTTCCTTGGAGAATCAGTGTGGGCTTGCTGGGGTAAATGGCCTGCATTTACACTTTGGAGTTTCCATAATTCTATAATTCTATAAAAGCAGAGTTAAAGATTCGGGTCCAGTGACGCCTTTATAAAACTTCTTGCTAAGACGAGTTTGGTACTTCAGCAAAAGATGCGTCGGGTGGAGCAGGGGGGAACAAATGTTAGATCAAGCTAGCACCCAACATAGACAGGACGTTGGTGAGGCATCTTCTGGAGTACTGTTTTCAGTTGTGGTTGTAAAAAGGAGATTACTAAACTAGAGAGATTTTAGAAAAGATTTACCGAAATGTTGCCGGAATGAAATTTTTGAGATGTAAAACGAAATGGGACTTTCTGTCATTGCAGTGTATGAGGTTGCGCAGACAATATTATTAGGATCAATGAAATTATGAAGGGCATTGATATGGTAAATGAGACGGGTCTTCAGACCCAGGGTGGGGAAGTTCAAATGTAGTTGGCATATTTTCAAGGCGAGAAGGAATAAAAATAAGAAAGGACATGAGGGCATCATTTCTAAACTGAGAGTGCTTCGTATATGTAATGAACTGCCAGTGGAAGTGTAGAGGCAGATACATTTGGAACGATTGGAAGCCATTTGGATAAGTTCATGAATAGGAAAGGTTTGGAGTGATATTGGCAAAGGGCAGACAGGGAGGAGTAGTTTAGTTTGGGAATTTGGTGTGTGCAGACTGTTTAGACAAGTTGTCGGTTTCCATGTTGTAGGAGTCTTTGACTCTAAGATTTTTCCTCTTCTGAAAACACAGTAGTCAAAGAAGTGAAAAAGAATGAGAATTTTAGGTATTAAATTTCAGAATCTTGACGCAATCTGGACAGATGTGTTGCCTGCTGCAAGCTTCAAATGATGATGATGTGCAATCTGAAAAGAAATTGGTGGTGGCAGTCTTCACAAATACCTGCTCCCCTTATGCATGTTTGAACCGGAGATTGCAGATTTCGGCAACGTTGTTTGGTGAGATTTTGTGAAATACTTTATTTCCTCCTGTTGATACTAAACATTGAAGACTACGGCACCAGTGACAAGCAGAAAAACCATTAAACTAGTCAAGCACTCTAAATTGAGCCTCTTTGTGCTGTGTCGAAAATCCAGATATCATTCCAATTGAATACATTATGTGAGTGGAAGGTTTGGCATCTTACTCCATCAATCTCTAAATCTTCTTGCAAATTATTGAGCTCGGAGAAGATGTTGCATTCATCTCTTTTGCATTGATGTGAGCATTTCACTGCTTAATTTACCGTGTATTCATAGGCAGTTCAAAGTTAATTTCAGACCAATATTGTTGTATTTTGATGTTACAAATATTTGCTGGCGTAGAAACCTGACCATGTAAGATTAAAAATGTTGACACGTGCTGACCAAATACCAAGGAAAGTTTTTCTGCAGCTTAGCATACTCTGGCTTGAACGTTACCCATGAGGAGCCTCTTGAATTTAATCATTCTCAGAATACCTTTCACATTGATCTAAATCAACAGAATTCAAATTGAGGTCGACGATAGTGAAATGAACCAGGGTGACATTTGAACTGATCTAATAATTTGCCTTTACCTGTTTTGCAAATGCATGCAATCATAATTGTTTAATTGGTTTGTGCAGCATTTTCCACTATAAATGATAATTAGGATTTTTGATTTGTCTTGTATGGCCGAACATATCGCTTTCCTTTTAGTTCAAGAAAAGTCATAGAGATCAGAGGGGATTATAGCTTAGAAGCAAACCCTTTAGCCTAATGTATCCATGCTGCTCAGTTTTTATAATTTATCTAGTCCTTTTTGCTTATGGTTGGTCCATATCCCTCCATAACCATCCCGTCAATATGTTTCTTAAACGATAAAATTGTATTACCCTTCTCAAATACTTCTGACAGTCCATTCCAGGCAGTCCGTACCTCTGTCAGAAAAAAAAGACCCAGTGAAGCCTCTTGTTTCACTCCCTTCTCACCTTAAACCAGTTCCCTCAATTTTAGACACACATGCAATGGAGAAAAGAAGTTGGCTATCTGCCTTATCTCTGTCTGTTGTAATTTAATAGCTCTCTATAAGGACACTCCCCAGTCTCATATGCACCATGGAAAAATGTCGCAGTCCATCCAACCTCTACTTCTAACTTAAGTCCAGGCAGTATGCTAGTTCATCTTTTCTGCATTCTTTCTAGTTAAATAGTATCTTTCCAACCTTAGGGCGGCCAGAATTTCACACAGTACTTCAAATATGGCCTTTCCAAAGTTTTAAACAGCTACAAAAAGACATCCCAACTCCTATAGTCAATACTCCGACTGACGAAATCAACCATGCCAAAAGCCTTCATTTACCATCCTGTCTACCTGTCATTCCAATTTGAAGTAGCTATGAACCAGCACCCCTAGATACCTTCATTCTATAACATTCCCCAGATTCCGCCCATTGACTGTGTGCGCCCTGCCCTGATTTTACCTATCTTGAATTCATTTAAATTGAACTCCATTTACACACTTGTTCAGTTGATCAAGATCTCGGTCTTTTCTCAACAACAATCTTGGTGTCACCGCAAGCATGCTAATGACATCTCCTAAATTCTCAACCAAATCATTTGTGTAGATAATGAAAAACAATGGACCAAATACATAGCTGGTCACAAGCTTCCAGTTTGAAAATCAAGCCCATACCACCACACTTTGTCTTCTATCTTCAGGCCAATTTTGTATCCAATTGCCTTACTGTTCCTGGGTCCAGTGATATTTCACCTTACTCAAGAACCCACCATCCAGTATCTTGCCAAATGTCCGGATAAAGTATACATACATGATGCATACGACACTGCATTCACCAAACAACTTTTGTAAGTTTTTCAAAAAGAAGTTAATCAGGTTTGTGAGACATGATTTCCCATGTACAAACTCATGCTGATTATCGTAAATGAATCCCAGCAATTCCAAATGCCTATCGACCCTGTCTGTCAGAATCCACTCTCACAAATTACCTACCATTCACATCACAGTCTGTAGTTAGCAACCATTTTATTATGGCCTTCATAAATTTTGGTACAACGTTAGCTACACTCCAATCTTCTGGCACTACACTCATGGATTTCGATGACACAAATATCTATCCTCAGGACCCCGCAATTACCTTCCGAGCCTCCAACAAAGTCTTGGGACACATTTCATCTGATACTGAGAATTTATCTACCTAAATGAATTTTACGACTTCCAGCATCTCTTCTTCTGTGATATGGATTCTCGTCAAGACATCATTATTTATTTCCCCATGTTCCTCAGCATTCCTGGCTTTGTGGACAATAAATACTGACTAATATTATAAATAAATATTAAATGACATTCATATAGTATCTCACCTCTTGTTGATATTTCAGAGACCTGCTTCTGCGTCTAGTCACTCTTTTCTCCTTCATGTGCCTGTAGAATCTCGTTGGATTATCCATTATCAGATCTGTCAAAGCCAGCTCGTGTAATTTTTTTTAGTTCTCCTGATTGCTGTCTTAAGCCATTTATACCTGTCAACAAATTCACTTAATCACAAATGCATAGACATATCATATGCCTACTTTTCCTTCTTGATATGGGCATCAATAAGCTTTAGTCATCCAGAATTCCCTGATACTGCTAGCTTTAACCATCGCTCTACCAGACCCTGAAATATTCATTCACTTTTGAAGACCTCACATTTACCAGACATCTATTTGCTTGAAAACAACCTCCCCAATCAATATTTGAAAGTTCCTGTGTAAGGCCATCAAAATTGGCCTTGCATCAATTTAGAACTTTCACGTCTGGACAAGACATATCCGTTTACAAAGCTATTTTACGACTAATGGAATTATGGTCATTAGTCCAATGTGCTCAGCCACTAACAGTTTCATCACTTGCATGGCCTTATTTCCCAAGAGGAGGGAAGTTTGGCTGCATCTCTCGAAGGACCTTCGATATACTGCAAGAGAAATTCTTTCTGAACACACAAGAGGTTTTTCTCCATTCAAGCTCCGAATACTGTGGCAGTCCCAGTCGATTTTAGTAATGTTAAAGCCAGTTCTGTTTTCCCCTACTGTTCTTGCAGCTGCCTGCGATCTCCCTATACATTTATCCTCAATCTTCCACCAACTACTGGTGGGGGGAGGGGGGGGGAAGGGGGAGGTGTTTGGGGTTGGTGGCAACTGTAGTTCAATGCTATCAACGTGATTTATCCCATTTTACATAATACGTCTACCGATATGAACTCAGTGGATGAACCCAGAAGAATGCCCTCTCTCAGTACTGCTGTGATATTCTTCTGAATCAAAAACGTGACTCTCCCATTTCTCTTGCCTCTCCTTCTGTCCTTCCGATAGAATTTGTACACAGCAACATTGAGTTGCCAGTCCTGTCCCTCCACTAAGTCATGTTTCGATAATAGCTATAATATCCCAGTCCCGTGTATTTATCTATGCCCCGAGTTCACCAGTCTTGCATGTCAGGCCACTTCCATTGAATTAAATGCAGTGCAACTGCTTTCCCCGTCCAGGACGAGGATGACTGACACTGCTTTTACTATTTAAGTTGCTCCAAGGTGCGTCTGTATTGCCGTTACCTTCACTTTACTCTTCCTACTGCTATGGATCGTACCCGACAGGCTAATTTATAGTCTCCCGAGTGGTTCTAGCAAATCTCCCCGCCAGGATATTTGCCCCCTTCCAGTTCATTTGCAACTCAGCCCTCTTGTAACGTCACATCTACACCAGAACAGCTCCCAATGATCTAAGGATGTGATTCCCTGCTCCCTGCACCAGTTTTAAAGCCACGGATTCATATGCCAAATCATCCTATTCCTACTCTCGATAACACTTCTGCCTAAATTGCAATAGTCACTCCTCAGTTACTCATCCCTATCCGACCTATCTCATTGGTACTAGTATTCACAACGACCTATGGCTACTCAACCTCTCCCTTAAGAATGTCGTGCAACAGCTCGGTAATGTTCTTGACCTTGACATCAGGGAGGCAACCTAACATCGTGGAGTCTAGATTGAGGCCACAGAAACGCCTGTCGCTGCTCCAGTTCCAGCTGGAAAATTTGGCAGCCAGGGACGATGCGTTCATAAAGCGGCTGAACAACTTGTTTGTCAGCCTCGTTTAGTCAAAGATAGATAATGAACTCGCAAACCAAATCAGCAAGTCTGTGGTTGGGTTCCAATTGTTAACATACAGTGACGCCCGTCAAGCTGCAGGGGTTTTAGCAGAAAGTGAGGACTTCAGGCGCTGGAGATCAGAGACAAAAAGTGTGCTGGAAAGGCAGAGCCTGTCAGGTTGCATCTGAGGAGTAGGAGTGTTGACGTTTTGAACATAAGCTCTTCATCAGGAATATGGTGGGATTGGGGGCAAAGGGGTGAAAGATAAATGGGAGGGAAGATAGCTGGGAATACGATAGGTAGGTGAAGGTGGGGGCGTGGTGGCGTTATCGAGTGGAAGGTGGATTGGATAGGTTGGCAAGGAGATGGACTGGAATGACACCTGAAGAGAACAGTGCCAAGTTGGAGACTTGGAGCTGGGATAAAGTGGGGGAGGGGACATGAGGAAACTGTTAAAATCCGTATTGAACACGTGTGGTTGGAGAATCCCTGGGTGGAAGATGAGGCGTTCTTCCACCAAGCATTGGGAGGCTAGAATTTGGCGGGGCAGGAGGGGAACTGCATGCCCTTTGCGCAGTAGGAAGGAGAGTTGAGGTGTTCAGACACAGGGTGGTGGTGTTGTTTAGTGCGTGTATCACAGAGATGTTCTCAGCAATGTTCCAAAATTTGCACCTCGTCTCCCAGGTGGAGAGGAGATCACATCGAGAGCAACGGACATAGTAGATAACGTTTATGGAAGTGCAGGAAACCCTCTGTCGAATGTGGAAGAATGTTTTCGGGCCTTAGATGGAGGTGAGTGTGGAGGTGTGGCCGCAGGATTTACACCTCTTGCAGTGGCAAGGTAATGTGTTGGGAGTGGAGGGTGGAATGGTAGGGAGTGTGCACCTAACAAGGGAATCTTCGAGGGAGTGTTCTTTGCAGAATGTACACTGGGGACGAAAACGAAATATATCTCTGGTGGTAGGGTTTGTTTTTAAGTGGCAGAAATGGCGGAGCGTGATGCATTGTATCTCGGGGTTCGTGGGGTAGAAAGTGAGGATCGTGGGGGTCCGGTCCTTGTTGCAACTGGGGGTGTGCGTGTAGGCTTCAAGGGCGGAGGTGTGGGAAGTGGAGGACATGTGCTGGAGGAAATTGTTGACCACGTGGGAGGTTAAATTGAGGTTATTGAAGAAGGAAGCCATCTGGGGTGTTCTTTGGTGGAATTGTTCATCTGGGACGAGATGCAACAAAATAATAAAGTATGGCGTTTTTACAGGAAGGATATTGGAGGAGGTGTAGTCCAGGTAGCACTGGGAGTTAGTGGGTTTGAAGTAGATGCCTGTGTTGAGTGAAGCGCTGGAAATGGAGACAGAGAGGTCCCAGAAGGGGAGGGAGGTGTCCGACATGGTCCAGGTGAATGTGAGGTCAGGTTGGAAGGTTTACATGAAATTGATGAACTGTTCAAACTCCTTGCAAGGGCATAAGGTAGCGCCGATGCAGTCAAAGGTAGCAGAGGAAAAGGTGGGGAAAGGTTCCGGTGTAGCTGTGCAAGAAGAATTGTTCATGTGCCTGACGAAGAGGCAAGCATAGCGAGAGCACATACGGGTGCCCGTCTGGCTACCCCTTTGATCTAAAGCTAGTGGGAGGATTTGAAGGAGAAATTGTTGAGGGCGAGTACCAGTTCAGCCAGTATCATGAGTGTGTCAGTGGCAGGGTACTGGTTTGTTTGGCGGGCGAGGCTGAACTGGAGTGCTGGATGGTGTTGTGATTGTGGATGGGTGGCATGTGGGGCCGGGGAACTGATCGTCATGGAGGAGTTCGAGGGAGTGGGTGGTGCCTCGAATGTATGTGGCGAGATCCAGGAACAAGAGGGACAGGATAGTGTCAAACTTTGTGGAGATAAGTTCATTGGGGCAGAAGCACGATGAGTCAACTGGGGATTCAGGTTTGTGAATTCTGGGTAATAGGTAAAACCAGGCAGTTCGATGTTCCCAGACTATGAGGTTGGAAGCTGTTGGTGGATAATCCCCTGAGGTGTTGAGGTTGTAGATGGGTTCCTGGAATTGTGGCTGCAGTTGTAAAATGAAGAATTAGTCATTTAAGCCTATGAGATGGGTGAGCTTCTTCTGGTCAGATAATGATTCTTTGAAATTAGCTATCCCTGGTAGTAATGAGTAGACTTTAATTGAAAGTATCCGAGACCAATATTTGCACATGTTTGGAGAATGGATGTTAGGAGAAATTTGAATAAAATATGAATTTACCTTTCACCCATCAGATCTGTCATGACCTTAGTTATTGGC